>NW_027104402.1:90678-386622 GCF_902728285.1 Clytia hemisphaerica | reverse complement strand
GGCATTACCTGGACGGTCATATACGATATCACCGTAGTCAAGATGAGGTTTAATGAAAGATTTATAAATAGTTAGCAGAGATTTCCTAGGTACATGTTTGCGAAGTCTGTTTTTTTTATTATAATTTTTTTTTATCTATAGTATAGGTAACACGAACAAATAGTACAAAACTAAAGGTTCCTAACCTCCCGCAAAAGGACCAACAGATCATACTGCCAGGAGGAAGAAACCCAAACTAAGCTAACAATAAATTAATAAATAAACTAATAAATGGAAAAAAACAGAGGATAAATACTAACAGAAATGAAAAACAAAAACAAAAAGAGCTAGGGCTAGGGCTATCCCTTAGAGTAAAGACTAAAATAACGGTCCCCCAAAACGACTTGTATCACAGATAAATTTTATCGTTATGCTCAATATATCATGATTTTGAACAATGCTAAAATCGGGGTCGCCATAAAGAAGTATTCTACACAGTGTTTTGGGATTAAATGGAAACAAGAAGGTTATGTCAAGTTGAAGAAGGCTGTCGTTAGAGTAATCAGAGCAATGCATCAAAAAATGCTGTGCTGTTTCTACTGAATTTTGTCGACAGTTGCAGAAGGGGTTAACTGTGTCTGCAAAATTATGTCTGAACTTATGCTCACGAAGATGACTGAAACCAACCCTTAATCGGTTAAGGTGAACAACGCCATCATTGTCACTAGTTCTGAAAACTGAGTTAGCACTGGGTCTGAGGAATCGGAGAATTGCTTGCTTGAAAGACTTAATAGTGGGAAGATTTTGTATATGATCTCCGAGGTTATTCCATTCATTTATGCAAAAGGGAAAGAAAGAGGCACGATAACGCTCGGTTCTACAGAAAGGTACCTCGAGTAGTGGTTTTATCCTTCGCCCTGCATTGCGCTCTTCCTCTCCTCTCTGGGGAGGAAGAATATTCGTAAGATAAGCAGGAGCAAAGTCTTTTATTATTTTATAAAAAAATACGAGTCTTCTAATTAATCGCCTGTCTGCCAGGCTTTCAAAGCCTAACTCAAGGTAAATTTTTTCTCTGGATGTTCCTCTGAAGCATCCAGTAATTGCAAGACAAGCATCATATTGAACAGACTCGAGTTTTTCAGAAAATGTAGAATTACCAGGACGATCATTTACGATATCTCCATAATCTAGGTGTGGTCTAACATAAGTTTTGTATATAGTGACAAGAGAATCCCTGGGTAGAAATTTACGAAGTCTGCGAATAAGACCAATACCTTGATTAACTTTTTTTATTTTTTCATCAAGGTGACGGTCAAAGACCAGCTTTTGATCAAGTATGAGACCAAGATGTTTTTGATGATCCTGAACTGCGATGGCTGCATTATTGAAAGTAATTTCTGGGGGGTCAGCTGGATTAAACCTTCGGGTAAAGTACACTTCAACTGCCTGTTTAAAAGGATCAGGGTTGAAGGACATTCTATTATATTACATTCATATCTTCTGCATGTCACTGTTCAGTTCTTGAGAACAGCGAATATGGTCTAGGATAAGCGAAAACAAGGATGAGTCATCAGCAAAAATTTTGATCGTGGAAATGATTTCTTCAGGGAGATCATTAATGTAAATCAAAAAAAAGAGGGGTCCGAGAATAGATCCCTGAGGTACACCGGCTAAGACTTCCGTCCATTCAGAATCATCAATAACAACTTGCTGCCGTCTCCCGTGAAGAAAATTCTGGATTAATAGAAGAAGGGAGCCAGAAACACCATATGACTTAAGTTTGAAAATTAAACCATCGTGCCAAACTCTGTCAAAAGCTTTGGAAATATCAAGGAACACTCCACGAGTATCTAGAGGTGGATCAACATCAAAACCATTCAGGATGTTTTGTGTTATAGATAACAGCTGAGACACACAAGAGTCACCCTTGCGGAAACCAGACTGGGAATTTGTGAAAAGATTGTTGTTTTCGAAATAGATGTAGACGGAGTCAAAGATGCATTTTTCAAAGATTTTTGTAAAAATAGGCAGAAGAGACACTGGTCTATAATTTTTTACCACGCTCTTGTCCCCTTTGTTTTTGTACACAGGAACAACATTTGCTCTTTTCCAGTTAGATGGAAGAATGCAAAAATCTAAAGAATATTGATAGATCTTCATAAGAGGTTTAACCAAGGATTCATCACAGATTTTAATCATCTGTATGGGGATGTCATCCCAGCCATGCGCTTTGTTAGTCGTAAGTGCTCGAATGAGGGCTAAGATTTTGGCTTCATCAAGAGCGATATTGTTTATTCTAAGATTAGAATAGTTACATAGTTTTTTTGCGGTAAAACACTATCAGTGTCTATGAGACACCCCTGTCTCAGTGCCCCGGTGGCATGATTTCAGTACATGATTTTTTCCTACGTCACTGGAGTAATCAAATTTTTATTGCACTCATTTGTAATCATCCTAAATGGCTTGGGAATTCAAGAACTGTTTTTTATTGTCGCTGTCTTTATTCAATTTATATCTCAATTCACAAATGAGTGCAATAAAAATTTGATTACTGCAGTGACGTAGGAAAAAATCATGTACTGAAACCATGTACTGAAAAAAATCATGTACTGAAATCATGCCACCGGGGCACTGAGACAGGGGTGTTATGAGAGAGCACTGATAAGCAAAGAATTGATTAAATATATTTGTTTTTGTTGCGACGTCAGCAATAAGATTATTGCTGGAATCGCGAAGTCTGTTAATGAGGCCAATACCTTTATTGGCCTTTTTGATCTTCTCATCGGGTGTTTTTCCACTGACAAAATCAAGCCAATATACTTAATGAAATAGTTGTTAAACTGTGAAAAGGTTAATTCTATAGTTCGTAAAAAGAAAT
Source organism: Clytia hemisphaerica (assembly GCF_902728285.1). NCBI lineage: Eukaryota > Metazoa > Cnidaria > Hydrozoa > Leptothecata > Clytiidae > Clytia > Clytia hemisphaerica. The sequence continues at coordinate 383,765 of NW_027104402.1, read as the reverse complement.
GAAAAGAAGCATGCAACACGATAATGGTTTCTTTTCAGAGGAGGGCTTTAATTCCCACATCAACATCAGGCTTTGATCGTAAAATCTTTTGTAACTTCATACATGCCCCTGAGCAAGTTTTAGTGGATTAGCAATAAATAGGACAATTTCTTTCACTGAAGTGTCATATGTATGCATATGTTCGAAGATGGATCAAAGAGCAGCATATCAAGATTTTTTGGTATACTTTCATAAAAAATATGGCTATATTCGACCTCCTTCTTTTGAAGAGTGGGTGTACAATCATTCTTACCCACAACTAATTGGAAGTCACAGGCATCAGGCTCCCAACCAAACATTTTTTCAACAACTGAATACACAAGGTCAACAAATGAATTCAAAGAAAAGGCAGGAACGGCAGCAAGAACCACATCAGGGCGAACGCTGTACCTGGACCGCCGGAGAATCCGACATGTTGGTATCAATGTGGAGAAACAACTACGGTAAAATCTTGATTGACGCATTTTACAACAACATAGCACAATCAATAAGCCAAAGTGGACCGAAAATTAAGACAGCTCAGCAATGCCGAACAAAAATTAAAAACTTAAAGGAAGCATACAACAAGGCCAAAGAGCATAACAACCATCAAACTGGGGGAGATCTTCAAACGAGTCCCTATTATGAGGTATTCGATGAAGTTTTAAGTGACCGTGATCCGCACAGACTGCCTTATGTTTTCCAAGTTGGCATTAATCAAAAAGGTGAGAAGTTACCATCTTATAAGTTTTCTACCTAAACCCCTTCTTTACCATAGAGGTTTTGCACTTCAGAAAAAAATCACAACTTTTCTGCCGACGGCTTACGCATGCGGAATTTATTTCGGCGAGATAATGAAATTTCTAAATTTGGCGAGGATTTATTTTGGTAACGAAATTGTAAATTCGACGAAACGATCTATAAACTTAGATTTGACCGGGAACCCCTTAAGGTAGCCTCTGTCAAACAAAAAAGTTATCCCGTGGGTACCTTCAGTTCCCAACCTCTACGGACTATACACAGTTTATTTTTTATAAGAATTACATAAATTGAGATGAGCCTCATGATTCTTAATTTTTTTTCTAATTTGAGCCTATGAATATTCTTAAATGATTCTTAAATTTTCAAGGTCGACTTTTTGAATTTTTTTTCAAGATCTACATCGGTTTTACTTACACAAGGTATTTTATCGTTATAAAGGATTATGTAAAAATTGGGAAATTCATGTTAGTGGATTGACACTGAGGTACCTTTGAAGAATAGATTCTCGCTGATTATAAAATTATTTGAGGCTGAGAGTGATTCTTAACTAATTCTTAAAATTCTTAAGATTTTGAGCCTCATGATTCTTATAAAAAGAATTCTTATAAAAAATAAACAGTGTATCTGTGAAATGGAAGAGGATCCCAGAGCTCTAGTGCTGTCAAATACTGTTGGAAAGACAAAAATTTTGAAAATAGGTAGACGTCAATGTGAAGATTATAAATTTCTTTTTGAAAACAATGTGAAAAAGTACAAAAATGTAGAAATGTTAACTTTACGATGTACTGAGAAGGAAAGTCATTTGTTAAGAGAGTATTGTCTTTTTTTAAACTTGAAAGACAAAAAATATTTACAAAAGGTGTCATTTTTATTCGTTTCAGGTCTTCAATCGTCTAGATCTACATCCATCGGACCATCAACACTTCAGACTACACCTACAACAACAAATAATGGACCAAGCAACCCAACTGGACCCATTCTAGCCACTGGCAGATCCCAAACTAATCATGTAACGATTATATCTCAAACCAACTCTACCCAGACCGCAACTGGACAAAATAAAACAATGGGAGATTAACGATATTTCAATTTGGTTTAACTTTCAATGGATAGAGTTTGTGTTTCCAACATAATCGGGATTTATTTAATTGATTCTTTTGTTGTCGAGTTAACGACTTCGGATTATCCTTCTCTAATCTGTCAGTGGAAAAACACCCAGATTCTTCCACTTAATTGCTAATTATAAGTCGTTATGACGTTTCAAGCTGTGAGAAAAATGCAAAAGACGTGTTGTGTATAAGAAATTTAATGTTGACACCGGAAATTTTCAAACTTCAACCTAAAAAAAACCACCTTGCCACCACCCACCACGTGCCTCCAAAGGATTTTCATACCACAGTGGAGCCAAGACACCAATTGAAAATTTCGTGTCATTATAAGCATTTTTTCTGAATTTCTTGTCTAATGATGTTTTTTTCACATTAGATTTCACAAATATATCCAGCTTGGATTGCTAGCCTAACTTTCAAACCTTTTTTTCTGCAAATGTACAAAAAGAAAGAGCTAGAGAACTTTTTAAAAATAAGACTGATAAACATTTTTAAAAATCAGCGTTGTTACTAAAAGTGGTAACACAGGGTAACAGGGGGTAACACTAGGGTAACAATGATAGAATGAATGATGCTGGTCAATGCAATGATGGAATCGATGTTGCTGGTGACTGAAATGAAGGAATCGATGTTACTGGTGAATGTAATGATGTTGTTACTGGTGAATGCAATGATGGAATCAATGGTGCTGGTGATTGCAATGGTGGAATCAATGGTGCTGGTGAATGCAATGATGGTGTTACTGGTGAATGCAATGATGGAATCAATGGTGCTGGTGAATGTAATGCTGGAATCAATGGTGCTGGTGAATTCAATGTTGGAATCAATGGTGCAGGTGACTGAAATGATGGAATCGATGTTGCTGGTGAATGCAATGATGGTGTTACTGGTGAATGCAATGATGGAATCAATGGTGCTGAGAACTGTCCGAGACAGCGTAAGTTACATTTTTATATGTATGAAACAATTATCTCATCCATGTTGAAATCTAGATTGGTTTTTGTGCTTCCCATCAATTAGTGTGTGCATTGTTACTTGTCACCATAACTTCGGCAGTTTATCTACCGACTTTGGAGCGACTTTGGCTTCAAATTCACCAGCACCATTGATTCCATCATTGCATTCACCAGTAACACCATCATTGCATTCACCAGTAACATCGATTCCATCATTTCAGTCACCAGCAACATCGATTCCATCATTGCATTGACCAGCATCATTCATTCTATCATTGTATTCACCAACAACATTGGTTAAGTCAATTTTCAAATTTCCGACCCCTCAGAGCCACCATTTTCAAACTGTAACCATGTGTTACCCCTGTTACCCTAGTGTTACCCCTGTTACCCATGTGTTACCCCCTGTTACCCTAGTGTTATCCCCTGTTACTTACCCTGTGTTACCACTTTTAGTAACAACGAAAATCAGACATCTTCGAGCCGCCATGACAGTTGTCCTTTGCGGACAAAGCTAGAACATCGATTGTTTTATGAAACAATGAAAATACAATGATAGCTCTCCATCGTTTTATGAGTCGTTTATCCAGTGTATAATAAATCTTTGGTGAAAGTATTCTTAAGAATTTGCCAAAATCTAGGTCGAAATATTTTAAATTATATTTGTCAAATTATATTCTTCGAATTTCTTCTTTTTTAGTCAATTCAATGGTTGATCTGCTTCAAACTCTGCTAAGGACTTACAAAGGATTCTACGTTTTAACAGGAAAGTTCTCCCAGGATCGTATCGAACAACACTTTTCCGCTTAACGTCGTAGATGTGTTGGTAGCACGAATCCTAATATGTTTCGAGTTTTGTATAACGAGCAAGCTCTTGCATCAATAAAATCAAGAAACGTTGCTAGTTTGAAAGGAAATACCAAAGTTGAAGCTAAGAATCAAGTTGGATTTATGGAAAAAAACTCTATTTCATTAAATTTATTTAGTCTTACGTTGTAAAGTTACATACTGCTTGTTGGTTTTACATTTTTCAAACTTCTGTTGATAAAACTATTTTTGTTGCTTTATTGTATGGTAATATTCCCAAAAATAATGACCTTATTAAACTTATAATGGTCAAAATTTACATTGCTTTTGAGAGTGGCTTTTACTCTTAGCCAGCTAACTGTGGGGAGGGCCTGCATTTTAGGTCAAGAGTCACTTTGTCTGAGGGGTAAATCACTGAAAATTGTTATTATCCTCCACCCCCATATACAATTTTTTTCTTGAAGAGCCCAATTGGATTAAAATTTTCAATTTCACGATTCAATCTCAGTGGGATCTCAGTTCAAGATACTTTTAACAGGGCTCTCAGGCGTACTAATTTTGGAGAAATTTGCAAAAAATGTCCTATTGTTTCTAAATTTCAGCGATTTTCCTTGAATTTCTTTCCAAATTCATTTGCTAGTGCTTGAAATTGCACTTTTTGTTTCTATATAGACTATAGACAAATTTAAAACACACATGTCACGGAAAATTTGTACTAAATGTTCTAATTTCTAGCCTATTTTCGTCCTAATTTGTCCTATATTTTGACCAAAATAAGGGGAGAGTGTTACAGTAGTGGTTGGTATTTTGAGTAAAATTGCTAAACCATAGGGACGGGCGTTAATAAATGGAAATGGGTGATTTTTGACAAGAAAATTGGGAGTCCCTTCAGCTGCAGAAGAGTGTCAGTTCTTTGTTTGTTTTTCAAGTCTAATAAATCGTACAATATTCAAGATCATTCACCTTTTTTTATTACAACTAGTTTTCAGTACTTTGAGCCTCAAATTCTTACTGTTTAATTTATGTTTAAGATAATTGGGATATTTCGGGATAGTCTTAACATTAATTCATTCTCTGAAATCGTGGCTTGTCAGATTAAGGTTATTTTGCAAATAAAAAGTACGAGAAAGGTCTGGCAGATAGGGAGAACTGTTGAGTTTGCAAGTTCTTTTGAACATACTTTTATTTTTAATAAAATATATGCATTTTAGTAAATATGATATTTGTATATATTTACAGCTCTAACTTTTGTAAAAAATAGCTTTTAAAATAGTTCAAATACTGTAATGCACTAAACAGTGTACTTAAAAACTGGTTCTCCTTGGAATTTTGTGTTCTAATTGACCAATTGTATTAAAATTTACCAAAGTTGCACTTAGGATTCTGAATTGAAACTAATTCACCATGATATCTTATTGAGGATATTTATAAAAAGTTTATCGTTATTCTTCGATAGAAGATTCTGTATTTAAAAAAAAGAGAAAATGGGACTTCCAGACTTAAGAGCTGATAGTGGAGTTCCTAGTCCAAAGAAAAATCAAATTTATTTCTCAAATATCCCCTAAAATTTGAAGATGAAAAGTAAGAATGATCCACTCAAACAGACAGAAGAAATTGTAGGACATAACAAAAATGCATAAGACTAATCACTCAAAAAAAATACTAAAATACACGCTTTTTTATAAGTACTTTGGCTGAGGGTCAAGTATTCTAAACAAAAGAAATGACCCCGAAATGACCTATTTGAGAGTTTCTTGTTATTTATAGCGTACATTTGAAGCCAAAATTGTATTTCTACCTAAAGTTTCAATTTAAGTCGAACAAAAACCCCAGTTATTTTTGTTACGAAATAGAAAATGACTATATTCTTATCAAAATCTGTGAAACTCACCATGGAGGTAATCTTAGGGTATTCTTAAGATTTGGCCAATTTTCACCCTGATATTCTTATAGAAGGTATTCTTATAAAAAAAAAGCGTGTATATAAGATAAAATCTCAGTCCATTTCAAGGAATAAACTTCTTGAAAAAGGACCTTTCTATTCTAAAGAATATTTATTCAGAAGAGTTAATTTTTTATGGACCATTAAAATGTAAAACCTTAAAACCAATTTGACCCTTTATGAGAAGTATTAATGAAAGGACTCTTCTGAACACTCGAGTGTATCATTTTTTGTTTTTTCATAAAATTTTTCTCTTGTCCTGTAGCATATTTTGAAGTAAGACTTCCCGTAGATTTTCACCTCAATATCTTTTCAGTAGATTAACATTGAATACTTTTCGAACAGCATATTCCATGCTACGAAAAAACAGATAAGCGTTGTCGGACACAACAAAGAGCCCTCTTCTGTTTCTACAATCGATCCATTATGTTGTGAATTCTAAAAATTTTTGTGTATCATATTTCTTTCGGAAAAGTGATATCAGCTCTAAAATATGATTGAACTTTTGATTATTGTGACAGTATTTCTTAAAGTGCTTTTCAAGAAGATAAGGAATGTGTCCGGCAACATAGCGTACCACGTTTTGCTCTCTTTCAGGTAGCTTTTCAATATCAACATTTTCTTCAGTGACAGGTGTGATGTTCTTTTGAATAAGAATCTCGATCATATAGATTGTGAGTTTTTGACGAACTAAATCTCTACTGAGGAAGGATACTTGGACCAAAATTGCTTTCCAAGATAAAATGAGTTAACTTTTATCATCTGCTAGTGATTTGTACAAACTCTTCCAAATTCTCTTTTTTCCTTCAGAAAATAGTGTGCATGTTTCACATTGAGAAAGTACTTTGTAGAGCTATTCTACAAGATTTGAAGCATTCATTTCATTAACAGCTGCTTTCAAAGTAATGAGCTCCTTTCTTCTTATTTCTTGTATCTCGCTGCTACAAATAGTTGTGTATATTTGGTCTGTTTGAAGCTTTTTAACAGCATTTAGGATAATCTTCTGTGCATTAAGTTCGTCTACAGTTCTTGTAGGTTTTATCTTTGGCTGCTCTACTTTATAGCTCTACTGTAGGGTTCGATTGGCTTTTTTTCAGCTGGAGTGAGTTTAGTAACATCAGTTTTTCCTGCTGTATCTCCATTAGCCTTTGCTGACACAGACGAAGGGTTTGGTGTTACATTCAAAATGATAGGCTCAACCTTTTTAACAATTTCAGCAACACCATCATTATTGATAAGAGTTATTTTAACATCCTCAAAAGTTTCGAACTCAGACGGTGTTTTCAGCAAGAGTTCATCCTCAATTTCTGCTTCCCATTCCTCGATTTCGTCCTTGAAATTGTGAATAATATCAGGAACTTCATCGTCACTGACAAACGTCATTCCAACAGTAGTATCATCATGATGAGTGACCAGAAAAAGTTCCTGCTCAAATTCTAAGAAATTTTGAATAATATCTTTGATCTCAATGTCGTTGACAAAGGTTATTTCAGTATCTAAAAGAGTTTCATCAAGAAGTTCTTGCACAAATTCCTCTTCCCATTGTGCCAAGTCTTGAACTGTTAAAGCTTCAGCCATCTTTGATTAATTATACTGTACTGCTGTACTGTGACTGTGCAGCTTGTTTCGAGTTTTTTAGATTTTGCTAGTATCTGTTTATGTTTTTTCTACCATCTTTGCTGTTTTTTTTCCAGAAAAATTATTGCATAAATTAATTCTATAAGCACGCATATGTAATTCGACCGAGTTCCTTCTTATTTCAAATTCCTTGGTCAAAACAAAAAATTAATTAATATTAATATATTTTTTTTAATTAAATATTAATATTAATAAAAACAATATTCTATAAAAATAAAGTTTGCAACAAAATATTAGTTTTGAAAAAGTAGGAGAAAAGTCTGTAGGACATAAGACCCCTACCGGGTGTTTTTGATATTTCTATTTCTTTCTAAATCGAGAAACATGGGTAGAAAATTAGCAAAAGATATGATTCTATCTTTTGAATCAATAAATGCTAATCAATCAAAATTCTAATTTACTAGAAACGCCTTGAAAAAAATATGAAACTAAAAATAAAAGATAAAATCTTCAAGCTTGGCTACCTGAAATAATCTAAAATAAATGGTTAGAATGATTGTGAAAATATTACTTATGGCTGTTGCATTAACGTTTACCAACTCAGAACAAATCGTTGGTATCTTTTCAAAATGTGATAGAAATTTGAACAAGACAGATTTGCAAAGGAGAGCTGTTCTTTATCATAACGTCATTACTGAAACATTCAATCTTGCCAAAGAACATTATTCAACATTGAAAAACTTTCAATATTTAAGTCTGGATGTTTGTCAAGATCGTCGAATGCTGCTTCGTCTAACAACCTCCTTTGTATTGGATCATAAAGTGAATAGACCATTTAATGCATCAAGACATCCAATGAAAAATAAAAGCACAATTTGGTTCTTCATGATTTACATGGATAAAGAAATGACTGAATTATTTTCAAAGTTGATAACAGCAAGGCGGCATTCATATGTGCTAAATTTAAACCAAAACTGTAAAATAATACGAGGTTTCCTAGACGAAAAAATTTTTTATACTAATTTATTTGACTCCTTAGAGCTAGAATCGAAGATTTTTGCTAAGCACATTGAAATCTTCAGTTGGAAGCGTTTCGGATTATTACTTTTAAAAGGATTAGAAAGAGATTCTAGTGAATATTACTCTAAAATGCACCAAAGGTTCATTGACACAATAAGCCAACAAGACCTTTCTGATACTTGCTATTTTACAGATACTATTGACATTCTCAATTCCGCCAACTTTACCAGGGCTGTTGACATTTTACATCGAGATTTATCGTACAATGTTTTGGTGCTTTTTGGAAGCCCAAACGATCAAATGAAATTTGTTCAAACTGTCAACAAAAATTTTTATACAAATTTTATCTGGTTTACGCATGACTTACCAGCATCTATGATAGATTCATCTTTCCCATTCGATGGAGGAGATAATGTCAACATTTTAAGCTATGAAACTAACATACGTCAATTAATCATCAAAAACCATGAAAAATTTAAAAACCAAATATCTCTATTTGAAAAACAATCAGAACAAAATAGAACGGTGGTCGAAATAGCATTTGCCATATTTGATAAGATATTCGAGAGATTTGGTAAGGAAGGAGCGAAAAGATCCCGGATAAACTCAGCATTAAGATTTCCCTTTAAAAATAGGTGTGAGGTCTGGATAAGAAAGAGTAATATTTTATATAGAAATACAATGAATTTCCTTGACGCAGAAAATTTGGTGGAAGATCTGAAAAATTCAATCGGCACGGCATTAATAGATGCTTCAATTGAAACTACATGCCAATCATATCAATGTTCTTCAGGCTGGGAAGAAAGCAGAGGAAAACGTTTGAAACAATTCACGAAATGGAATTTCGAATATGGTTTCACTTGTAAGCAATGTCAACGAAATTTTATCAAATTGAATAAAGGGAACGATGAAAAATGTCAAAAATGTCCTCGTTATTATCTTTCCAACGAAAAACACGACAAATGTTTTGACCCATACCGTCAGGAATATTTTGTCAAAAGCACCATCTTTTTCACGGCTTTTGGATTAGCCGGTTTTAATCTTGCATTTTGTGTGTTAACATTGATCATCTTTATCATATATCACAAAACACCTATTGTTAAAAGCTCAGATTTTATACTGACTATAATTCATTTGTTTACCTCAATTTTGATCAATGCAGTTTCAGTGATATCACCACATACGAAACCAAGAAAGTTCACCTGCTTCTTTGACACCATTGTTGCCGGGAATTTATACACCTTTTTCATTGCAATAGTCCTAATGAAGTCACATAAGATATTGACTGCTTTCAACTCAATGCACAAATTGTCAGCAAAAAACAAAAGAAACACCATTCTCCAGCAATGGTTTACAATTCTCATTTTGACCATATCTTCAGTTGTTTTGACCATTGTTGCTATGGAAACGCAGCCCGTTACCGTTCAATCTCGAAGAAAAATTTTATACAAAATCATACATCTATTTTGTAGGAATATGCTACCAAAAACGATTCAACTTGGATTTGCAGGTCTTTTACAAGTGGCTACATTTATTATAGCATACAAAGGAAGAAATTTGCCGGACATTTTCAACGAATCAATGTCTTTATTGTATGCGTCTTTTGCGTCAAATATGTCTTTTGCAGTAATGTTTATTTTGCTAAGATTCAAAAGTCAAGATCCACATTTCCAAGCATCAATCATGTGGCTTGCCATCTCGTTGAATTTGAGTATTTACATCTTATTATGTTATGGCAAGAAACTTTTTATTGTTCTCTTTAAGAAGGAGAAAAATACCTTGGCATACATTCAACAAAAGACTTTTCAATCGAATAGTAAGAATCTCCTTAAACCGAACGAGGAAGAAAGTAGAATGTAAATTTTTAATTGGAGATGGTTTTTTTATATTCGATGTGTGTAAATAAATATTTGCCTCTTTTCAGAAGAATTTGATAACAGCATTCACTTTAAGAGAGAAATTCAAAACCTTTCCATGTCAAAGTCAGTATCTAATATGTTCTAAAATCTGAAAGTTTGAATTTGTACTCAAGACGATACTAAGCATGGGAATTCGATTATTATTTTGCTTTGTCACCTTTGAAGTACAATCAGGCTGTAGTAAAGACCCACATAATCGTATGACTGATTTCTACTTAGCGTAAAAGTTTGAGTTCAACCGATTAATCACTAATTTAAATCGACCCGTATTTGTAGATAGACTCTAAGCGCAGCCTCGATTTTTTTTTAGAATTTTTGAATATTTTGAAAATTTTGCGAATGTTGCTATTTGTCTGGAAAGTTCAATTTTTGAATTCCCTGCTCCTGCTAGTCTGAATCGTAGACAAATATAAAATGATTTATAATACTGTATAATTTGTGGAAGAAAAGAGATGGTTGCACGTTCATGATGATTTCTTTTGAAGAAGGCTGTATTTCTTTGTGTGTTTTAGTCAGAGAGTTGTTGCGATACATTTTTTTGCTCCAAATTTCATGCTCTTTCAGATGATACCAATCATTTTTGTTTATTTTGACTTTTGAAAATCAGCTAATTTCTCTACCCCTTATTTTCCATTGCAGTTTTGCCTATGGTGTCACTATTTTGGTCATAAAAAGTTTAGTTAGCTACATCAGGCAGAGATTTATATTTTGTACGTGGCGAATATTAAAAATTTACTATGGTGAGAACCCTCAACCTTTATTTTTAGCTGTTTCGACAGGAAAATAGACAAACAACCTACAATCAGTGACAAAATACTTGGCACAAAAGGGAAATTCACCGGGGTGTTTTGAAACCACAATCGATTTGTAAGTGCTCTAAACAAGGACACTTGTATAGCGTAGCTGGACTGAGCACAAATTTATTTTCTTTGAACCATGTGTGTCGTCGTAATAATAAATATTGTCTTTCTTTGACCAATAAGAGGTCGTTCCTCATGTTTTTTCAACCAATCAGAAATACTTTTTAATAAAAGTACTTCACAATGAAAAACCATCGTCAGAAAGATGTATTTTGCACGGAAAGATATTTTATGAAATTCCTTTGACATGATTGCAATAACAAGAAAACAACAATCGAACAATTACTTTATAATGAGTTTTATCACGCCTTTATACAATCAAATCATTAAAAAAGAGAAAATTTTCTTTCTCATGAATGATGTTTAGATTTTTCTTTTAGCAGCTGTAGTATGATGTATTCCGTTCCTTGTTCGACATCTTGCTATAGCCATTATAAGATTTGGGTACTTTGGTGAAAGTTTAGGCGAGTTTAGGCTATTTTTTACTCATTTTTTCTTCGTCATTTTCAACTTCAACCTTCTAAGAGTTGTTTAAAATATTTGTTACACCTTGAAATAACTTACGTAATTTACAATTTAACTTTTTCGAAGGACCCTTTTTTCAAGGTTTTTGGCTTATAAATTGATCAAACTTATATTTTATTCTAAAAATCTCCATTCAGGATAAAGTCAAATATAAAATCTTGCAAAAAAGTCCTTTATGAAAACTAATAAACTTTGCAACAACTAATTATTTCAATTAATTTGAAAAAAATATTCTCAACCGCTGACCGGGGTTCGCGGATTCGCTACGACAGACATGTGTTAAAAAAGAGAAAGAGAAATAGCTGTTGTACTCAGTCCAGCTACGCTATACAAGTGTCCTTGCTCTAAAGTAGCATTAGACTTAAAGCCATTGACCTTTTACATAGTTATAATGTATGTTGATTCAGCATATTGCAATAAAAGACATAAATAGAATCTTTTGTAATGAATAAAGAAAAATGTGGAGCAAGATTTTTTCTTTCTTTTATGTACAAATTTGAAAGGACTCTTATATTAAAATTTTGCTGACATCAGTTTCAGACGAGTCGGGTGTATATAACACCGTATAATTCCTTTAAGACTTAGGAACTTAGGATCTGAGGATCTAAAAGTTCAAAGATGGTCTAGTAGGGCTTGAAATATAGCCTAGAAACCAATAAATCCCTTCCAGATCGAAATAATCGATGAAATCAAGTTGAAGGCCTGAAATTGACATTCTCGCTCGAACTTCAATTTTCGAAAAATGGTAAATTAGCCAAAAGTGCCAATATGTTATGGCACTGATTGTACTCGAAACTTTCTCATTCCCGCCAAAAACTTTCCATTGCCACACAACGTTAAAAGATCAACGGTGCAAAAGTAATTTCAATTTCTTAGGCGGTCATTTACTAGGGTTTGAAAATGTCGACTATGTGCCGACCGGATCTCCGAAGACCGGTTCTTGAAGAGACTAAATATTTGTGAAAAAACTAAGCTTAGAGAGACGAAATCAACAAAAAGCGACCATTAAAGTGACAATTTCTGAAAAACTCCCGACCATTAGAGAGAGACTATTTTGACTTCATTTTTCTTTTTCTAGCCCTTGGAGAGACTTTGGAGGTAAAGCACCCTTATCAAGCCTTATCGTCCGGGCATGCCAAGCACATATATTTTCCTAACTATCCCACGGGATATCACCTGACGAAAAGAAAAAAATTTTGAATAGATTTCCTTTCTAAGTGTAAGGATCTGCATTTTAATCTAGAAACATCAAAGTTTTTGTTTATATCTGACAAGAAAAAATTGTGGTTGATTCAAATGGAAAACAATGTCTGGGGTAAACGAATAGAATGGCTAATTTCCTTCCCTGAGACTCTATCGAGTATTGTTTTCAAATCTTTTGAAACCAGTTTTATTTCTACTTAAAAATCAGCTCATCTGACAATTATGTTAATCTGCGTGACAAAGCATGTCAATACAGTGTTTGAGTGACCTACCTGAGAGACTACACAAAAATTTACTAAAACTATATGTATAGAAAGTCTCACTGGCAAATCAGCACAAGAATAGATTTCATAAGTCGACCCGTGTTCAATCCTGATTTGAAAACTGAAATAAAAATTTGAGCATTAAATCACCAGATTCTAAGGCCTTCTAAGATCCTATCTAATTCTAACTTTGGCATTCTAATCCAACTTGGGCAATACACTATCGCCGTTAATTTCAAAATCACCTGACAGAAATGTTTAGTACTACATTACGAGTTGATGTATTGAGCTTTTCCAGAACTAGTCCGTGCCCCCTGTTAACGTTTTTTGTTCAAAAGTGGATATCCAGGGGGTCAAATATCTACAAGGGAGCGGATATCAACGGGGTAAAGTGTCTTTTCAAGTAAAAAGTACGATATCCATAAGCATCTTTATAAGAGAGGATATCCAGGGGATTGAGCATATTTTTAAGAGTGGATACATCCAGGGGATCTTCACTAATAAAGTAGGATATCTAGGGAATTGAGCATATTTTTGAGAGTGGATATCCTCAACAGTGGGGGTAAAATATTTTTCTGAAAAAGGCTATTGAGCGAAATTTGACATTACAGTAAGTAAACATCTTCATTTTAAAATGACTTTTTTGCTGGTTTTTGGTCAACGACCGAACAAGTCGAATGCTACTGATACTACTCTCATACACCTCAACTACCCCTGTCCTAAACTAATTCCTACAACGTACAGCGTCAACTACACCCAAAAGTAAGTAAGTAAGTCTGTTTCCCGAAGGCTCCTCTTTCGATAGCTATCTACCCGAAGGTAGGGGAGGGCGCCACTCTTTTTCCCTGGATTACTTCTCTTAATTGCTGAGCATCAAGTAGAGAGGCCTCGAGTACCGTTTTGAGAGTTTTTGGTATGACCCGGCTGGGGGTCGAACCCACAACCTTGCGAATCGTAGCCGGATGCTCTACCGTTGCACAACGGTTTGCTCAACGCCTAAATGAAAGATGGTATGATCTGATCATCCCCAATCCAAATCCTTTAAAATCTATTGCGCTAAAGAAATTAAATAATTTTCAAAAATAACTTGAATGAAGAAAGGTTCTTGTACTTTTAAGGAGGCTATGGTGAATATTGAATCTGAATACACCTTCCCAGCTGGCACACGACGTTGTTTCAACGTTTATTTAGCGTTCACAACGTCCATATAACGTTAGATGAGCGTTGAAACAACGTTGTGCGCCAGCTGGGTTACATTCCTCCACCTCTAGCCTCCGAAAAACTTTTTTTTTTGATTTGGTTTGGTTGGTGGGTAACTTGTCAAAATCTTAACCTTTTTTCTATAAAGGAAATGTTCAAAATAAGTAATTTTTTTCTTGGCCACTATGTCGCTCCCGGTCAATACAAGACTAGCGATTTTATGTATTCGAGATAATTCGCAGGACATGGTATAAAACAAAATTGATGCGTCCAAAATCACCGTCCACTTTGCTCGACGACAGAAAAAAACACAAAAATACCGGGGGGGGGTCGGTACTAAGTTGTTGGGGCCAGTGCCGGGTGGTGGTCTGATAATGTAAGTAAAAAACAACTTAGTACATGGTACTAAGTGGTGGTCCTTATTGAAAAAAATTGTTTTACGACTTTGTATCAAGGGACTAAATGGTGGTCTCAATACCAAATATGAGGCATCCAATTAGTATCTGGTACTCAAAATCCTGCAAAATCAAAAAATATGTTCTTTTACTTTCTCTTGACAATTTTTAAGAAAATGCAAGAAAATGACTTGAAGAGAAAGCTTTTTAATCAAATTTGAAACTTCCAGCAGGGCCAGAAGTGATTTTAATTCAATAATAGGATTTTATTGAGATAGTTGTTACATTTTAACCTTTGGATGAATAGAGTTTTAAAACTATTTTTAGCTTTTCTCCTAGCTATTCTTATTTCTCATTTTTTTCAAGACTAGTTTATTTACAGTATTGTAATTTAGTTCTTCTTGTAGTGGTATATAGTGGTTATCGTGCTTAACTTCTGTCCAGGAGGTCCGAGTCCGATACCCATTCACTGGCAAGTGAATGCTCTTGCACCTGGGTCAACCCATGCCATATTGTGAGAGGAATTGGGTACCATAACTCTGATACAAGAGTATGAGTAGATAATCCAGTCATTGTGGTGTGCTGAGACACTTAGGAGGTTCTAAACCGGCAGCTCGCATCTGTAGGGTTGCAATGTCTGCTTGCGCTGTGATTCCTACTCCATCGTGGGTAGGACCCATTCCGATGCATCGGAGGGCATATCTATCTTTCAATCAGTTCTTTTAATTTCTTTTATAAGCTTGTTATACATATGTTCTTATTTGAAACTTTATTTCTTTTGATCAAAAAAAAATTGGCTTGAAAATGATATTTGACTTGACCTTGACAGAGATTTTTCAGAGTGGTGTGGTATGTTTTTTAATACAGTGTTGTAAAGTTTTTTAGAAAATTTAAAAGGAGGTGTACCAGAAAGTACCAGAAACCAAAGACCAGAAAGTAAATTACTAAGAATTAAAGGGTGGTATACCTATTTTGAGTGGGGAAATCAACTTAGTACAGGGTACTTAAGGGTGGTGTGTCATTTCTCAATGGTGATATCAAGATTGTACCTATTTTAAGGGGTAAATTCAACTTAGTACCAGGGTACTAAGTGGTGGTGGTCTAAGATAAATTTCAAAAAACAAGAAAGTACAACTTTTCGGCACTGGTCCAGTACCACAACTTGGTACCCCCCCCTGAAAATACCGTTGTCTGTTTAGGTGTGCAAAGAAGATAAACAGCCGTATAAAGAGCCAGTTTCGCATTGTTCTTAATTTTTTTGCGATTTTGAGCCTCATTGTTCTTATAAAATTGTGCAGGAAATCAGGAGGCTTCAAAGTACATTCCTTCGCACCAAAACAGAGTTTCTATAGCACTAAAGGATAAAAGTTTTCTTCCTCATTTGCATCTTCGCATTTTTGAAAATTAAAAAAAAATGTTTTTCTCAAAAATTATAGTGTTCCGAATTATCTTTTCAACGGTGTTTGATTTGTTGTATTGGAAGCCTTCGTTGAAAAATGGCAAATATAACAGACTTTCGTTATCGGTTTCAATAGAACTTCCCTTGTACCTTGCTAGGAGGATCAATTTTTTATTCAATAATTATTGTTTTCGAAAGTGAGATAAAAACATAATGAAAGAGAGCCTATATCTGACTCTAAAAGAAGACTGAAAGAAGGCAGTCCTTAGGCGCGCCACACACGTAAACCAAGTCATGTATCACGTCAGCAGTTGTCTGGTGGGATGTTCCGCAACTTATATTGGATAGACGAAAGAAAAATTGTGAAATTAAAAACATCAAAATGAACCAGAAATTTGTTGAGCTCCTATAGCTGATAACAAAAACTGTATTATGCTTCACAAATCCGTTGATTGTAAGAAGTTTTAATAAGCTTTTGAACCGTTATGGATAACCAATTATAGCCCCCTCCCACCATCACTGGGAACTGAGGTTAATTGAAGAAAAAACATCTCATTGGAATCGAGATAGTGGTTGTGAATTTCAATACAATGCTACCAACTGGGCACAGGAAGTTAAATCAACGATTTTTGAGTGTTTATCGCGAGGTTTTCGATATAAATATAGACACCAAAGAAAAAACAAAGGATAAAAAACTGAAAAAAATCTAATTAACAAAATGATTCTGACTTAGAACAACAAAACAACAATTTAAATTTTCAGTTCGTTTGTAGATTTCTGTTTTTACTGCAGTGCCCCAGTAAAAGTCTTAAAGTCCTTGCTGAAAGAAGCATCCCGTTTTTCAATTTTCGCAAACTACCAATCAATGAAACTGCGGTAATTATAAAACAATGCCAACCTTCTCATACACGTTTTTTTTTATATAAGAATGGTGTAAATCCATTTCATCATGGTTATTCTTAACTTTTTTGGGAAAATCATTCTAAAATATTTAAACAGCATTCTTAGGTTAGAATCTTAATTTAATATTTTAACTAGATTTAACATTTAGTACATACTTCTCAAGCATAAAATGACATTTTTGTGAAAGGAGTGAGCCTTATTTTGGGGGTAACTGACAATTTATGATTGAATATATGCTCTAAAAGTAGCATTCTTAGTTTGAGTAGCAAACTTTCATGATGGTGATATTCTTAGCAATTCTTATTTTTTTGGCCATCTTCATCATGGACATTCTTATAAAGTGTATTCTTATTAAAAAAGCGTTTAAACCCATCGGGACTCCATTCCACTGAAGAAATTGGTCAAAATATAGTCTCAGTGGATTTTGTTCCCACTATGTGCTACTTTTCCATCGTACCGAATCTTCCGACTTTAAATAAATAAAATTCAAGTCCCGCCAGGTGGGTCAATGAGAAAGGGTTGTGCAAAGGAAGATCATTCGACTATGGTGATGCAACGTCGTTCATCCTTGGCCGGGTAAACGGAGCAACCCAGGGAGAAAGAATATCGCTTTTCCCTACCTCCGAGTATGTAGAAATCAGAAGAGGAACATTCGGTCTCAGACTCCTTGCTACTGGTTTAAAATTAGAACTTGATGTCAATCATTTATACAGATGATAGTAGGAATAGGATATACTTTGGAAAATAATACATTGTAATAAGCTCAGAGAGCCTATAGATAGAAAAAATAAGTTCTACCAGTGGCCGATTTATTTTAGAAGCTGAAGGGCAAGGGACATACAAAAGGTGCCTTGATAAGAGATTTTGAAATTTTCTACATCAAACCTATTACGAAAAAGATTTTCTTCTATATTAAGATACCGCGTTTATTGCTGTAATAAGTGAACAATTGAAATACTAATTGTATTTTTAACGAGGTTAATATCCTGCGGCACAATTCTTCGGATAGTAAAATAAACGGCTAATGTAGGGATAGGGAAAAGTCACACGAGGGCGCTAATTTGCCGGCAAGAGGATAAAATGAGTGTTTATAAAAGTGTCATCAGCACTGAGTAATTGACGGTGACCCGTAATTACGTATTTAAGGTCGTACCATGGCAACCATAAGGATTGCTAAAGAGTGTGGTTTCCTGGAGCCATACACGAACATAATTTCTTATAGACCCCCCCCCCCCGTGAACGTTTTTTATAAGAGTATCCAAAATTTTTGAAGCCTTCAGATGTTCGTAACTTTTTAAGTTATAAGCCTAAAAATGTTCTTAACATGTTCTTATTTTGACCATTTTGTGAGCATTTTTGTCAATTTTCCTAAAAAATAGGGTGTTTTTGAGTCCATAAAGCCTTAAAATATTTTTAGCTTTGACATTTTGGCCGTCAAAGCCTTATGCTCTTATATAGTTTGTTCTTACAAAAAATAAATACTTAACACTCCTGAATACTCCACAGGTTCCTCATCTTCCTCAAAATATAGTTGAATGTAATTTTAGCTTGAAACAATGACTAAAAGTCAAGGATTAGGTGAAGACGATGTCTCCAATATTTTCCCATGAAACTTAAACTTATATAATTTCAAAGTTTCCAAATCCAAAGGTCATCCAGAATGTTCGTTTCTTGATGATATAACTTTAGAATTGTTTCATATTTTCTCGACACAAACATAGCACAGTTTTCCCTATTTAATTCATTAAATGTAAAAAAAGGTATCAAAAATACATGAGATAAACCCTCCCAATTAGAATGTATAAGATGATAATCCAATAATTTCATATGAAAACAGCGCAAATCTATTTAAAAACACAGACGGCGATGTTTGATAAAGTCACTAAATTTGTCTGTTTCCATATTTTAATGAATCAAAACATAGATTATTAATTTACAGTAAGTTACACAATTTAAAATTGTTTCATTGGATGACGTTGTTAGCCCAGTTGATCCATTCCCGGGTGCATTCCACATTATTTTGACCAGATATGTTGAGAAGATTAGATTTTTTGGCCAGAGGATGGCATCTAGATTTTCGAAATGAATGTCAGAGCCAAAATTTGAAAATCGACCCTTATAGAGACTGAATTTCGGAAATTTTGGCCAATTTTTGACGTTTTTGCCATCCTTGGAGAAACTATTTCCCCAAAGTTTTAGCCAAATTTTTCAAATTTCAAGAATTTATGACCCCTTGAGCGAGTCGATTTTTGATTTTCGTAATTTTGAAGCTGTTGCAGAGATTCAAAAGATTTTGGTGGTTTTTGTAGCCCTTCGAGGGAGTTTTGAGGGTGTAAAAGAGGGACCCTTATGGTTTGCACATACCAGACACCCATTTTGCCTTGAAGTGCCCCTCGGGCCTCAAATCCACTGCGAAATTCAGGGACTCGTTTCGTTTTCGTTTCGTGAAGATATGGTTTTCTTCATCGACGTCATCATTGTTTGAAAATACTGAAAATAGGACCCCTCTGACTTTTTCTAACTTCGATTTATTTTGCTCAAATTTTGCGAGGGGGGGGGTTTGTAGGGGTTCGAAATACCGTTTTCCCGTCAAAATTTTTGCTGAATCCCGGAATCCCGAAAATTGAAAATAATCATAACACCGTCACACCGGTTTGTATAGGTTGAAATACCGGCATAATGACAAAAAATAAGGCCAAATACCGTCACCGTCTGATTTTAAAATACCATTTTCCCGTCTTTTTTTTCGTCAAATCCCGTAATACCGTACTAAAAAAGGGCCAATCCCGTCACACCGTAAAAGTACAAACCCCCCCCCTTGCGAGGCAACTCAACGTGACATGTATTGCTGGGGCAGAGGGTCAATTCTTTTGCCACCTGTTGCTATTTTTTGCCTAAACAACCCTAGTATACTATATCCAATGATTGGAAAATGCCATTGACTTGAAATTGCTGGGTATTGCAAGTGCTAGGTATTGATGATTGTCTTAGATGGTCATTTCTATCACTTGTGATAGTTAAAAGCTCCTGGAGTTCCTGAGTTCCGGCAGGTGATTGACATGTATTTTACAGGCCAGTTTGCAAAGTGTCAAATACTCATGAGAACGAATGTTTTTTCTTATTAGTCTCTTTTATTTGACAATTCAGCCTTCAGGAAGAAATTTCAGTCAAATCGAACGAGTCAATCAGTTAATACATGATTTTGGCCAAGTTTACGCATTCTGATCTGGAAAATACCAACCAGACAGATGACCGAACCAAAATTTTGTAAATCATCTTCAATTATCCATATCTACCACAGTCAAAATTTCAAGGTGAATAGCACTTGTCAATCTTAAGATTTTAAGGGGGCCTCGAGGCCCCCTCTCAAGATTATACCCCTAGTAAAAAAATAGGAAGATGTTTGAAGGGTTAACGATAAGTAAACTATTTTTCTGGAATAGCTCAATCAAGGTCAAATAGGTGAAATTGCAGCTTGTCCACGATAGCATGCTGGGCAAGGAATGTTGTTTCAGTCAAATAAGTTGATGACGTCTGTAGCCAAGTTGAGAAACCCACTTCTTATAGTTTGACCAAGCATTGATAATTGAATCAATGTCGGCATGCTGTGCTAAAAATGTTTCAGACATCGATATAGTATAAAATGTAAAAAAATGTCAAAGTTAATGATATTTCAAGTAAATTGCGTGTAATCGTATTTAGTTTATTGTATCCCATGCATGGATAAAGCAAACCCTGGATAAAGAAACAAATAGAAATTATTCAGCGTTAGGTTTTGGGTGAAGGATTTAAAATGGGCTTTTCCAGAACGAAACTGAATATGGGGGGTGGAGGATATAACAATTTTCAGTGATTTAACCCCGGACAAAGTGACTTTTGGACCCCTGGACAACCCAAATTACCCCCGGACAGAGCAAATTTACCCCGCGGACAAGGCAAATTTTGATGATTTTTCACTACCCCCCCTCGGATAATATATCCTCTACCCCCCCATGTACTGGAAAAGCCCAATCTACTTACTCTCACAAAGGTTGACAAGAATCAGTGATAAGACCGTAGTAAATTCAAAATATCATTATATCATTGAATAGATCATAAAAAGACGGACTTGACAGGCCTCGTGAATTCTTTTCCCTTATCTCTGTTAACCCCATATTTTTCAGATATTTCAACTGATTTAAAATTGGTACACATCAGAGAAAATGATTAGCAAAGCTTGAAATAGCCTCATGAGGTATTTGTTGGAGCAATCTTGTTCAACTTCCTACACTACATTTAGATAAAACTTTTAAAAAATTACCCAAATTCAGAAAGATTTAGAACATTTTTGAATGTTGACTTGATATAGTCAACTTATTCAATCTTATTAAAATCAGAGGCACGATCCACTGATCTGTAACTTTTTAGAGTGGGGTTGGGCCTAAAGGGATCGGGCTTCCATATAATAAAAAAGTGTGTCCTGTAAATGAAGCTGAAAAGTCTACCATGTTACACCCCTGTCTCACAGCCCCGGTGGAACTTTTTTCCTCAGTAAGGATAAGAACTCCTATTAAAATCCAATGGGGATGGGTATGGAGTGCAAATTCGAATGGGGATGAAATCAAAGTCATTTTCCCAGTGGGACTGAAATTTCAGGTTATTTTCCCAATGGGGACGAAGCTTTAACCAAATTTTTCCAGTGGGGCTGGGGTCCCACGAGGTCCCAGCGGGTCTGTGACACAAGGGTGTGTCATGTTGTTATCCTTTCTGGTTCTTAACAGTCAGATTCGAACGTTTTGAAATTGGAACGTTCAAAAAGGGACGTAAAATAAAAAACAACATGGCGGATTAGTTGACTTTAAAACTGGACACACTTCAATTGGAAATCTGTGAACAGTAAACATATCAATTGTTAAAAGGAATATGATATCTGAAAAAAATTAGAGCTGCAAATATATCAAATCTGGGCAACGACTTTTTGCTTTGAAAGCGAAAGTAGAAATGATAAACAGAAATTAACGCAATGTATATAAAGCAATTAAAATCTCATTAACAGCCCATGCTTTTAATATCTGATTGACTTTTGTTTGCCAAGATCACTAAGCCTCAATTTCGATGGATGCTAAATTAATTTTGTCAAATGTTTTTCTGCACCATGAGCCAAATGATTTGAATATTTGACTATTTTTAATAAAAATTTAATTACCCCGACTTTTTTGACGAAGATTCCAGAGAAACTTGGCGATGAAAACCCGTTTGCTAAATCTGGTCTTTGCGATTTTCACGATGTTGATGACTTAAATAACGTCACAGACCTCTTACAATTTTCTGTGCTCATATTTTGACCGGTTCAGAAACCACGAGAAAACAATTATTTTACGTGTAATAACTTTTGGGAATTCTTTAAACAAAAAGTTGTGCCTCTTCATGACTATGACCCTGTGTGCACCAGGGTACCCACAATTCAATGCAGGCTCAATTAAAGATATATGCAAGTTGTTATATATATTTTGTCAAATGATGCAATTAACATGCAAAAGAGATTAACGCAAAGGTTGATGGGATTGGAACTTGTACAAACACATCGACACGAGAGTTATGATTACGTCAAAAATAAAATCCATTTTTCGATTCAGCGTGGTGCGCTATTGGAATGATTCAGAGCCAGACACTTTGACAAGGAAACGAATGGGTAAAAACAGAAGGTAAACACAAAATCTACAAGGTTGTTGGTTACATACTTCAAAAAAAAATCTGAGATGCCAACACAATTGTTTTTGATTTATATAATGTGAAAATGATTACGCTTTTACGTAACGCGTAACCTTAGGCAACAAAAGAGTCAACGATGTAGATAAGGAGAAAAAATAATTCATACTTTTTGTCTCGACCTGGACTAGATCTTTCCACTTTCGTTGATAAAAAATTATACGTAAACATCAAAACACAAAAATATATTTTAAAAACATCCCGTCACAATTCTTGAAACTATAATAAAACCAAAGACATAATAAATATACTCTTATATTTCTTTGATAAAACACAAAAATACGTCCAGATTTTTGAAAAAATCGGCCCGTTAATCCCTATCCATTTTTTCGTGTTACGTACGTTACGTAATTTCTGCCATTATGGAAGCAAACGTTCGAATCTTGTATAGGCAATCCCTTACGCGAATTGAGCTTTTTTCATCCATTGGGTCCTTTCCAGACCTTCAAAAATTGTCTCAACTTATTATAACAACATACTATCAGGTACCTAATAGCCGGGGGAGTGGGGTTGGGAAAAAATGTTCTGGGTGGAAATTTTTTGAAAAGGAGGCTAATACAGTTATATTAGGACAAAAGAGGGAACTTTTAAAAACATTTTCCCAAAAATTAATAAGCTCGAGGGGGGGGGGGGGGGTTGGAATAAGAATGTCCTGGGTGGAAAATTTTTGAAAAATTAATTAGTGGGGAGGGGGACGGCTTCTAGGTATCTGAGAGTATGTTTAAAGTAGCATGCTCTAAAAGTCCAAAAGCTTTTAAGGCAACTGAAGGGTTGCTTCCAGGAAGGGTGATCAAGAGTAAACTGGAGCAATTCTAAATTGAGTGGACCTCTATACCTATTTATAGAAAATTTATCAAAAAAGGAGCTTTTAAGTCTACAACAAATACAGTCTACCTTGCTGGTTTAGTTTTTTTTTTTGGAAAATCATCTTAAAATATTCTTACAGCATTCTTTGGTTAGGATCCTAATTCAGACTAGATTTAACATTTAGTACATACATCTCAAGTATAAAATGGCATTTTTGCCATTACTTTGGGGTTATTGACAATTTATAATTGAAAATGCTCTAAAAATGGCATTCTTTGCTTGAGTAGCAAAATTCCATGATGGTGTATATAGCATATTCTTAGTTTTTTGGCCCATTTTCATCACGGACATTCTTATAAAGTGTATTCTTATAAAAAAACGTGTATTCTGATTTAACCGAGAATTTAAACTTATGAAATTTATTTTTGGAATTTGAAATCTTTTACTCATAAAAACAACTGTGGTTGATTTGGAAAAGCCCGGGATTAATAAAAGCACAGCAGGATAGAGGCTTGACGTAACAGAAAATCCTAAAGTTGTGCAACATTATTTTGTCTTAAGGATTATGGGTAATAACATTGATATAATACTTATAGGTATGTATCATACATAGTTTGGTTTCTAGATTCGTTTCCGTTTGTCTACTGGAAAACAATTTTTAAGTCAATTATGAGATGTATTCTATACTGCAAATTTTATTTGTAACAGGTCAACATACCCTGAACTGAAAGTGACGTTTGATTCCTGTTATTAGTTCCCACATTTGACACATAGACCATCTAACGGTCGAAAAGACAGGACTGTTTGTACTCCCCTAAAGGCTTCCCGTTAGACACTAAAACCTCGAAAAATTTAGAGCAACAGAAAGACGTTATCGAAGTGCGGTGGTCCTGATCACCCATGATTCGTTTAGATCGCAAAAGGGTCTATTTGATAAAGTGGTTACTAACAGGAGTAGGGGGCAAACCTTTAGGACCCGTGACATCTTTTGTGCGACGCAACCAAACATGGTCCATTAGAAAGAATGAAATATTTAAAGAGTTGTTCACAAAGAGGGGGGTCCTGATAAAGTATAGGAAAATCTTTTTGGGACCCAAAAACTGACGTCACAGACAAAACCCCTTGAACCCTGAAATTTGAGTAACTTCAAAGTCAATAAAGCCTGAAACCATTTATACCAATCGAAAGCTCTCGAAAACGATATAGAGGACTTTTAAGTGGATATAGTCGATTTCCCTAAGTGACTCGAGAAAATTGACGTGAAAGTTACGTTTTGACGTCATTCATGGATAATTGAGAGAAGTCAACCTTAACAAGTCTGGGATTCCTAACATCTCTACTCCCGGGCCACTCCCCCCTAGAATTTCCTAAAAGTACACTCTAAAAAAGACTTGTTGTTATATACCATTGTTTAGAAAAAACATCTTTAGAAAAATGGGAAAATTTCCAACATTATTCGGTTTATGCCCTTTTAAACCAAGTGGTAAGGAGTTATAGCTGGGACTCAGCATACCTAGTAAATTCAAAACGTGTATACACGTCTGCCGGACCAAAGAAGTCTATGAATTATACAATCTAAACTAAACACTTAGAAGATTGCCTGGAACCAAAGCTCAATCTTAATTAGAAATTGTTCTTGTTATGTATCAGATTTTATTTTCTCGCACGTATAAGACCGTTTATGAGCATATGCCAACCCTGAACCATTCATTCATAACATGGTTTATATGGAATTGAGATATGATTTATGCGATTGGAAGTTTTCTAAAGAGTAGGCAAACTAATTAAAGTTTCAAAACTTTCATAATACTACTGCGGAAAAAGGTGGGCTCATAATAACACATCTAGTGACCCCAAAAGCCAACCCTTACACGGAAAATGCCCCACGCTGATATAACAAAACACCCTGCGATACAAAAAGGCTGTTTTCTTTTGATTGTCTTATCTTAGAAGTATTGCTTCATTTTGTCCATTTTATCATTAGAATGTAAATTTTTATCAACAGTCTGATCATTTTGACAGAACAACCACATTTGATAAGAATGTATGACACATATGATAAAGTAAAGATTCATGGAAACGGGAAAATTCTAGCACACATCGAAAAAAAGACTAAGGAAACTGGAAAACTAAGTTTGATAAGCTTCGCTAGTATGCCCAGTAAAAGAAACAGAAAAGATCTCCTGACAATAAGCGCAAAGAATGTTTCCCCGGGAATCGGAAAATTAAGCCATCCTGCAGTGAATTGAAAAATGCTCTAAAAATGACATTCTTAGCTTGAGTAGCAAAATTCAATGATGGTGATATTCTTTAGCATTATTCTTAATTTTTTGACCATTTTTATCATGGACATTCTTATAAAGTGTATTCTTATAAAAAAAGCGTGTATCCGGCTACTGGGCGCAAGGTTGTTGGTTCGAACCCCTAGCCGTGTCATATCACAGACATTGATCAGATTGGCCAACAATCTCTACCAAAGATGTACGTATAATTGTATCGCATAGCTTTAGTTGTGTTTTCAAACTCAAAGTCTATGATATGTTTTATAAAACAGTTCTACCTCGCTTTTCAAGTATCATTTGAGGATTCATCAGAAATTCCATCGATTCCAGTAAAGACTGTACTATCTCAAATTTCACCACATTTGAGTCATATTGGCTTAAGATTCTTGAGTTATAGAATCATATTAACAGCTCGTTGAGAAACAGGTTTTGTGGTATATTCAGCCCTGGAAAGTTTATCTTTGAAACCACGCAAAAAAATTTCTTTCCTTTTTGGTTTTGAAGGAGGATCTTTCTCGTAAACCACTTCAACCGAATATTGACAAACTATGTACTTTTTAAAACAAAGAAAAGGATTTTAAAAGTGAATCATTTTTGTTGAAATCCTCTTGTTTCTTCCGTCAATATATGATTTGCTAGACTTATTCTCCGGAATTTACCTTCATTTTATATTAAATCATACGGTGGCAAAATCCTGGATTTTCGGGTGTTTCCGTTTGAAAGAAATAGCGAATGATTTTGACTTAAGGCTTGGGGACACGAGAAGTTTTTTTTGCGTTGGTGGAATGCAGCATGTTCACCAACACAAGTTAAAAGTGCTTGCCCATGGTTTCTTTTTTTGTTTAATGGGACAAAAGTGAGGGAAATACACAAAAGACGCTGATTTGGGTAGATTCACTTTTATTGGTAGAAAGAAAAATGTCGTGTCCCCAAGCCTTTACCCATACCATGAATAAAGGGAACATCTGCTTTATAACAGATAATGGAAAAAAAGCGTACATAGATTTCACTGCTTCCAAAACTTTGAGAAGCTTTAATTTACCACCCAAACTTACTCAAAAAAGCATTCATTTAAAATAGCGCGAGGGAAATTGACAATTAACTTTAAATATTTTGAAAGAAGGAAATGACTAAAATTGCAATCTGACGTAAAAGCGAATTCCAAACAACACCTTTAAGTTTTTTGATCTACCAGTGGATACCCCTTAAAACCACATACCCCTTAAAACCCACAATGTTGCATTTTTGGCTTTCATAACTACCAGATTTAATTTTATGTGGTATGTTTCACTTTTTTACAACCTCTTATAAATGTTCTTTCATAAAATACCAAATTTTAAGGATTTTAAAGATGCTAAAGTATCTTAAAATTCGAAGTTATTCAAAATTTTATCAAAAATCCCTTCAAAAAATCAGGTTTTTTGGACCTAGAAATTACACAATTGAATTTAAGGTCATAAAACCTATACTTTTTAGATACCTATACTTATGGTAGGTATGAAAAAATCATTTTCATCTTCGTGAATAGACCCCAACGAAAATGACAGGCCCTTAAAATTCTACTTTAAAGCACTTTTATGGTGATGATCAATAAAATCTGAAAATCGACTTTCTCAAACCTGGTCATGTTGCATACCAAAATGTCACAAAATTTGATGGAGATTTAGAAAAACATTAGAACCATAGGTCAAAAATGAAGCGAATGAAGGTTTTGGCCTTTCGTAGCCGTTTTTGACGAAAAAACCACACACAATTGCATTATGGGCATGAAATCCTGAAAAATTAAAATATTGTTGTGGGAATGAATTTCTAGCAAGTCTTTGAACCATTGAATCACGAAGCAGCACCAAATTTGTATCCATCAGCTTGAGTATCCCGTTAGCAAGGGTCGGACTTTGTGGTTTTTAGCCTTATTTTTGTAGGTTTTAAGGGGTATTTTGATTTTAACACATATTTTTGAGATCATTTAGGTACTAATGGTATATTCATAACATTAGTAACTTTACAGTGAATCACTGTTCAAAATTTGAGGTCAAAATAACTTTTTTGTAAAAAGTTATTCGAGAAAAACCATTTTGTAGGTTTTAAGGGGTAAATAGCTAAAACTGCACTTTTTCACTTCCTCGTGAAAAACTGAAAACTGTTTTCTACAAAACATCACTGCTAGGGAAGACAATCGTAGACAACGTACTTTCAACCCAAAAAGTTTCAGCCTTACACTCCAACTAAACAATGAGATAGAGGGTACCACTTTTTATTGTGGGTTTTAAGGGGTATCCACTGGTACTTCAGTCTATGAACCCACTTAAAAATAGATTTCGATAATTTTTTTACATCAAAACTAGAAACACCGATAGACGCAATTAATTTCCTATTTGGCTGGACGAGCAAAATTTTATAATGACCCTTTTTTAATGAGAATGATTTTGAAGTTTATTGGCATCAAAATGCCAGAAGTTAATCCTTTAATTATATTGGTGACCTTAAGAACCGGAGATTTTGTTATTTTATGACGAAAGAAAAAAATGTTGAAAATTTGAAGAAAATATTAACTCCAAAGTATGCCATGAAAGATTTTCATTGATTTTTGACTGGGCTAGTTATTTTTTTAAAGCATTTATATTTAAAGAAAGTTTTTGGATCTGAGACCAGGAAAGACTAGTCAATTTACAAGACATATCGAATGACCTGTTGTATAGCATCAGATTAAATGTATATGCATACCAACTGGCACACAACGTTGTCTCAACGTTTATCTAACGTTATATGGCCGTTGTGAACGTTAGATAAACGTTGAAACAACGTTGTGTGCCAGCTAAGAATTTACAAGTTAAGAATAGATTATTAATGAAACTTGTATAATAAAACCTCTGCCAAAAAAAAAAAAATTGGCAAAGTAGGCAAAATTTAGGTAACAAAGAGTCAATTTTTCCTGTCATTCTTAAAAATTTATAAAAATGCTTCAATGGCAAAATGAGTTCTCGCCAGAATTGATATACTGTACGTAATGTACAAATGTCTAAAATTCAAGATTAATTTTACCACCTGTTTTCTAAACTTGAAATCAAGTTGTTAATGTTGTTTACAAGTTATGTTGTTGTGTGGTTTGTTACGTATAGCATTAAGAACTGAGGTAATAGATATTGTTTTTATATGAACAAACTACATAAGAACATAATGCTTTGATGGCCAAATCGTTTAAGAACAAGTTAAGAATAACGTTTTAAGGCGTTGCAGACTCTAAAATAACAAATTTCTTTAGGAAAATTACCCAAAATTATTCTCAAAATGATA
Source organism: Clytia hemisphaerica (assembly GCF_902728285.1). NCBI lineage: Eukaryota > Metazoa > Cnidaria > Hydrozoa > Leptothecata > Clytiidae > Clytia > Clytia hemisphaerica. The sequence continues at coordinate 354,775 of NW_027104402.1, read as the reverse complement.
ACAAGCAACATGCTGAATGGACCTACCTGATGATGAACGTTGGATAGCAATGCGAGGAGAAAAAAATCAGTCAGAAAATATAGCGTTTAGCGAAAATGCATAACGCAATAAATTCATCATTGATTGTTGATAGGGGGAGAGGGAAGGGTTGTAGGGAAAAAATAAATAGGAAGTTCTGGTTGCAAAAATCAGTTTTATTAACAATTGAATCATGCTTGATGGTGAGCATTGTTATCAATTATGTTTTTGTGTCAAAAACATAGAAATACAAGGAAAAAAATCTAATGAAAATCTGCAAAAACGGCGATTTCCGAAAAAAAAAAATTTCTCAAAAATCGAACTCAGCCATGTTTTCAGCATTGCGAATACGCATCTTCTGCAAAAAATCAGAAAAAACTAAAGATGAAAATTCGAGAAAATGTAAAAAAAACCGGTTTTTCCGGCATATTTCCGGCATATTTCCGACATTTTCGGCGGAAAAAATTTTTTCGAAAACGGGCCTCCTTCATTTTAGGTCTGTCCTATTGCCATCAGTTTGCGAAAATTTCATCAAAACTATAAAGTACAGCTGAGAAATTCAAGAAATACTGTCTTTCCGTCGAAAATAGGTGTCCGGCTATTTTTTTAAAGTTCGGCTTCAAAAATCAATTTTATGAAACGTGAAACATGCTTGATGGGTGGCCATTGCCTTCAAAACGTTTTTGAATGAAAAAACAACCAATTATAAGGAAAAGTAATGAAAATCAGAAAAACGGCGATTTCGGCATATTCCGGATTTTAATCCGAAAATAATTTCTCAAAAAATTCGAACTTGGCCATGTTTTGGGCAATATTAATCCTCTTTGAGCCAAAAAATCAGAAGAAACTAATGAGAAAAATCTCGAGAAAATGCCAAAAAAACAGTTTTTCGGCATATTTCCGGCTTTTCGCCGAAAAAAATTGTTTTCGAAAATCGGGCTCCGTCTTTTTAGGTATTGTCATTTTACATCAGGTCAAAATTTCATAAAAAAGTGTAAAGTACACTTCAGAATATTCCAGACAAAATCGCTTTTTTCCGGCGATTTTAGAAAGTTCCGGCTTCATAAATCAGTTTTTATCGACAAATGAACCAGCTTGATCGTGGACATTGCTATTAATGATGTTTTCGTGTGAAAAAAACAACGAAATAAAAGGAAAAAGTCCGATGAAAATCTGCAAAAACGGCGATTTCCGGCATTTTTCTCAAAAATCGGACTCTGCCATGTTTTGGGCATTGCTAATACGCATCTTTGTGCAAAAAATCTGAAAAAACTAATGATGAAATCTCGAGAAAATGCCAAAAAACCGGTTTTTCCGGCATATTTCCGGCCTTTTCGGCCGGAAATGATTTTTTTTCGAAAATCGGGCTCCGTCACATTTTGGGCATTGTCATTTTGCATCATTGTGCCAAAAATCAGAAAAAACTAATGAGCCAATCCTGAGAAAAGCTGGTAACAGACGGTCGAACGAACGAACGAACGGACGGACGGACATCGGTTAATTTATAGGACCTCCGAGGTAGGTCCAAAAATAAGAACATTTTAAGAACATTTCTCTAAGGTTAAAATCAAAACAGTTGAAAACATCCAAAAGACTTTAAAAATTTTGGACGTTCTTACAAAAGAAGCGTGTAAAAGCAATCGAGATGATTGTTCAATTACTAAATACTGCAACTATTATTTTAAATTAAAAGGTATATTAACATGTTTCAGAAATAGAAACTATTTTAATTGTGAGGAATTTTAAGTGCTTTACCTCCACCATTCAATTTATGGAATGACTCAATTTTTGTCCGGTTCATTTGATGCAAGTCGTGAGTATTTCTGAAGATATGAGAAAAGCAGAGACACGACATTTGACAGAGAAGAAAAATTCCACATGCTTTAAGATTGAATTTCAATGCGTCTGGCACAAAAAAGCTGGAGGCATTGAGAAATCATCAAAATTGTTGGCATTCGTTTATAAATTCACAGGATTCAAAGGAAAAAGCAAAAAAATCATCGTGACTTTTTCTTATAAATTCAAGGTCCTTTACTAGGTTTGCGAGGTAACGGGTACTTCGAGCCAAAGTTTGAAGATCGCCCCTTGAGAGACTGAAATTTTGACATTTTTAACGTTCTTGGGACCCTTTAAAAGACTATTTTTCCTAATTTTCAGCCAAAATTTTCAAACTTAAATATAAATTACGACCTTTGAAGGCGTCGACTTTTTTATATTTCGTAATTTTTGGAAACCTTCAGCAACCCAATTGCTAATCTATGGTTTTTGTACCCCTTTGAGAGACTTTTGAGGGTGTAAAAAGGGACCCTTATTGCCAACACATACCAGACACCCGTTTTGCCTAAGTACGCCATCCTCCGAATTCAAGGTGGAAGAACGTCGCTCTGTCTTTTTTTTCATTTTTTTTCTTCATTTTAGCTGTCGAGACTGAATCTCCATAAACTCCCTGATAAGGAATGGAAAGAATATCTCAATAAAAATATCAAAGTTCACTAATTTGCATAATTGCTATACTGGTCAAATACTATCTGATCTATACTAGTAAAAAAACAGGGCTTTACAAGTTTTGAGAAGGTTGACCACAATTTATATTCTAAAGTATGAATTGAGGCTTTTAAGTTTTTTTAAAGGTTATAAAAAATTTGATACAGTACTCATTCAAAGAAGAGAAGGAAAGAGTAGAAAATTCTTAAAACCAATAATATTGATAGTACTTTATTGGGTAATATAACCTTCACTACACGGCTACTTATGTTACCAAATTTGCCGAAATATAAACTATCAACTTTGAATGAACGTAGTTCTTGTGATTTGATCTACTTAAAAACGTGATTTTATGTTTTCAAAATACGTCTCTGGTGCGGCGAAATAAATAAAGTAACAAAAGTAAGTTAAGGTACATATGTCGCCATTAAGTCAGAATACTTCTGAAATTTCATCGGTGCGTTGATAGATAGACATAACTAAGCAATGGTGAAAACGTGATTGACTGAAAAGTGTGTTGGGCAATCTATCAGTATACTTTGTATATTATTCACCGATATAAGTGGTATCTTTAATTGAATTTAAGGCAAAAATCTACATGACACAAAGCAAGATGAATGTCATAACTGGTATAATCGATTTAAAGGAAAAAAAAATTAGAGATCGTTGATTCACTCTCGAAAGATTTTCGTCAACAGAACCCATCATCTATCAAAAAAAAACGATAATCGTTTGATTTTATCATCCGGACACTTTAAGATGCCGAGTATTGACAAGGTGCTATCTTTCGAAACTGGATTGTGTTTTTGTGTGACGAACTATGTAGAGAGATAAAAAAGTATGTCTTGGAAGTCTTAAAAGTTTAAACCTTGTTTCATTCATTCATTCATTCATTCATTCAAATAAAACATTTACACTGGACTCACTCACACATTAGTATGAACAATGAGGGTCACGAATACTGAAAAATAAGAACAATTTAAGAATAAAGCTGAGTCTGGAACTAAATTTCAAGCAATTTGTGTGTGAAAGAGATAAAATTTAGTCCGAATACTTCTACTGTGACCTACAAGTAAGAACAGGATAATAACAATTTCATGCTCAAAGTGCCAATAAAGAAAGATTGAGCCTAAGCTAAAAATTTACTGGTTCTTAAAAAAAAGTGGGTATGACCCTATAGTTGGGAAACTGAAGGCCAACAAAAAAACGAACAACAAATAATAAACTTTGTCTTATCTTGCAGTAATTTGAATGATTTTCTTTTTCGTATTTTTCTTATATTCATCATAATAAAAATATATTTTTTTAAATGTCAAAATTCATATTTACATAATATTTACAATCCATCCTTAAATTCTTTATTTATACAAACTAGGCATAACTTTTTGTTTAATAAATCCAGCAAGTTATATAAAATTCTCATTTTTACACTAAAATATAACAAAGGACCTTTGAAACAGTCAAAAAATAATAAAGAAGGAAAATTTAATCTCTAAAATAAAGCTAACTGAAATCTAAACTTGTAAAAAATAAATAAAAACAATTATTAAAGGATTTTAAGATAATTTAGAAAGAATAGCCATCTCGTATCAAAGAAGTATCGCAACCATTTTCAATAAGGAATTGAGCAGCATCGAATTGTCCTGATAGAACTGCATATTCCAATGCACTTCGATTGTTAAAATCTACTTTATCCAAAGAAGCTCCATGCTGAAATAAAATCCTCATAATATCAGTATTACCATCCATTGATGCTAAATGTAATGGCGTTAACCCTTCCTCTGAAAGTTCGTTGACTTTGTTTTGGTATTGTGATAAAAGTTTTTGTAATAAGATTTCGTCACGGTTTATGACTGTGTAGCATAACAAAGATGCCGGCGTTAATGGCGATAAATTCGTATTGGATGTCGGTTTGTTCGTTTTGGTATTGTTATTGACGTGTTTCTTTAAGTCGACACTTGAACTACGTTTATGACGATTTGACGTTAAGCTTTCTGATCGGGCTCGAGGTCGGGATGATACCATGGCGTCTTGTTTCAAGCAACGTCGAGGTGATAAATGATGAGGACTAGCTTTGGCGACGTTCAAATGTTGTTGGCAAGTTTCTTCGTTTATACTTTCAGCGATATACATTTTTTTCTCCAAATAAATTGACGTTCAAAATGCTGCAATAAGTTATGTTTCTTCAGGGTCTTCAATTCAATATCTTCTCTTACTTTCTCTCTCTCTCTTCTGAGTAACTACTCTGTGTAGCATTTAGTGATGTACTGATTCAAATGATTAGAAATCAATCTCTTATATAGTAATTCAATCTATTGTCTCACGCGATCATTCATTATCATGACGTCATGACGTCATTTTTTATCAAATGGCTGTCTCTTTTTTGTACAATAAAAAGGCAGGAAAGATTGACAGAGAATAAAAGAATCATTTCGATTCGTAATTAACAAAAATATGAAATAGCTCTACAAGATTTTTTTTGTATTTTTTTGTTTAGATTTCGGAACTTGAGTATAATGTGGATTTGACTTGCTTTTATCTCGATTTTTTCTTTGCTTTGCTATCTCAAGATTCTTAAATGAATGATTAGGTCTGTCACCATCTCAGAGTCAGTGATAGCAATAAGAACATAGGCCGCATAAAAAACCCTGGTCTAAAAGTATTGCTTCTTTCTATTATTGAAATCTCGAACTTGCGTATGAAAATGGTTTCTTTTACTCACTTTTTGATCATGTGATTAAATAATGGACCAATCCCAAAAGGGGTATTTAGTAAAAAAAAATCGAAAATCAATTTCAGACCACGGTTTTACTGACAAACTAAATTGAAATTTGTGAAATACCTACACTTTCATTCAATACAATGAAAAATGCTAAAACTTGACACACACCCTTCTCACAGACCCAGAAACCCTTCCCACTGGAAAAATAGGAAAAAATATCGTCCCAGTGGAAAATTATACTCTAATTTTTGTCCCCGTTGAAAATAATCAGATAAACAAATCCTCACTGCAAAATACTGTGCTATTTTTTTCAATCCCCACTGAATTTTATGGCTCAAAAACAATGGAATTCAAATCCCCGACCTTTAAAAAACACTGAAAATCGATCCCCATCGCGTTTTGGTCCTTTATTTTTACCCCCCACTGGCTATAAAAAATCCAACCGGGTCTGTGAGAAGGGGGATATAATATTCTTTGTTATAACGTTCCGAGGATAAAAGCCTCCGACCAATTTCTTGAGGAATAAGTATAATACCTTCCACCCAGATCTCTGATCCTTAAAATCTTAGATTGTAAGCCCCATTAAATATATCCCTTAATTATAAGAACTATCAGCTAAAATCTAAGCTTAATTCCCTAAGAAGGAATCCTTGAAGCATTTACTTGACATTAATCACCCAACATTTAGATAGATATGGGATAAAAGATTAAAAAATAAAAATGAGGCGCCTTCTTTTCTGTATTATATCATCAAAATGACTATCGAGGTAACTAACGTCCTTTTGATTTTCTTTTATCAATATGTAGAATAAACAGGCATTTGAAAATACCGAAATTTGCAAAAGATATTCGATTTCCCGATCAATATGTGACGAATACAAAGACAAAAAGCGTCGCTCCTAAGATACTAGCAAAGGAAAATGTGATCATCATCTGAGTATTGTTGAGTGAAGATCCTTCCTAGTTTCAAAACATTGTATTGTATGTACCATAATAAACATCATTCTTTTTGCTGAGTGAAGCAAATCTTTGAGCTAAACGAAGGATAATTTGCAATTGAGCTGTGTGGATTTCCCTTGTATTAGTATCAAAAGGTTAACGTCACTGTACATAGTTAACTCTTTCAGTACTGAGGGAAACTGAAATTTAAGTATTGTTTCAAAGCCACGGTAAGCCGCGGTAGTTCATGTTTGCGTTCGTTGGAAAGCTCTTTTCAAAATCTATCTTTTCAGCGGGCCACTTTCTTGAAACCTAATCCTCTATCAAAACTACTGGGAGCAGAAAGTAAAACTCAAAAATAATATAGATTTAGCTGGGTAGTACTGAAAGAGTTGAAATTGAAAATAAAGTAAAAATATATACAAAAGACCCATACAAGACCCAATACATATAGATAGCCAGCTAGCAAACCTTGTGAGATAAGAAGGGGAAATTGGTGCGATGGGAAAATCGTTTACAATTATTTAACAAGAGGAAAAATGCTTTAAAGATAATAGATTTAATCAAGTAGATACTGTATACCTAAACAAAACTAGTGGCGTATCTAAAAGTAATCTTTTTCCACACCCTATATTACTGTTATTGAATTATACTGTTTTTATGATATTATATCACTGTTGAGGTTTTGTTATGAAAATTCCATTATCACGATTTTTCTTCACTCTGAATTTAACATAACATCACTTAACATAGTTTTGGAGTTTTGAATTCTGACCAAATCTCTTAAGGACGGAGTCGAACTCAGTGGTCTTAAGTCACTTCTCAGTCTAATGGATGCAACAACCAAATCGAATCCACCCAGTATTAAAGTCTGTCCACATATAATTGGCAGTGGAAACAAAAAAGGCTGCAACTTTTGATACCTTTCGAATCAGATAGCGTTTTTGTGCTCGTTGAAAAGATAATCACGAGTGGAATAATTTCAAATAAAAAAATCTAATTTTATTTTGAAAAACGAAGATGAAAAATGAAGAAGAAAAAGTATTTAAAGCTCAAATAGGGAAGAAGTTGATTTTTTTCTTCTTCATTTTTCATCTTCGTTTTTCAAAATAAAATTAGGTTTTTTTATTTGAAATTATTCCACTCGTGATCATCTTTTCAACGAGCGCAAAAACGCTATCTGATTCGAAAGGTATCAAAAGTTGCAGCCTTTTTTGTTTCCACTGCCAATTATATGTGGACAGACTTTAGCAACAAAATTTTCCTTTGCTTAGTTAAATGGTAAACCGAGTGATTAACTATTTGGCAAATCATACATCCATTTTTCTATTGTAATCTTTAACAATTACATAAAGGCAAAGGCTTAATGATACAGGGATGTATTTATCTGAACATTTGGAACACACCTATCTATCAACTCCGGTGGAACTTCTTCCGACAGTGGGGATGAAAATTTTTAACCAAATGGGGATATAAATTCTTTTGTTCACAAATCAAAAAATCCAGCGGGATGGTTTTGGAGTGTAATTTTTTCTATTGAATTTTAAATGAGAATGGGATCAAATTTAACTTCCACTTTCCCGTGGGGCTGAAAGTGTACGGTATTTTTACAGCCGGGAACAAAATATTGCCCGCCAAATTTTCCAGTGAGGCTGGAGTCCCGGCAGGTCTAAGCCCGGGGGGGGGCAGTCAGGCAAATTGACCGACGGGTATGTGCGGTGGTTAAGGGTATGTTTTTCAAAATATCAGAAATGCACTGTAAGGGTGGACTTTTGATAAATGCACTGTAAGGGTGGAAATTTCAGCAAATCTGGGAAAAATTGCAAATTTTTGCTCGAAAATGTTGATTTTTTTTGCTCTAAAAGAGTTTAAAATTTGAAAAAATGCACTGTAAGGGTGCGATTCTAAAAGCCAATTTTTTCGCCGCACATACCGTCAGTTGGTAAACCCACTGCCCCCCCGGGTGTATTAGAGGATTGACTTACTGAATTACTGGTCAGATCTTTGTTTGATAGACATACATTTGACAGACATTCGTATTGACCGAGTTGACCATATTGTTCCTAGAAAACAATATTTTAGAAGGACATAGATTAGAAAGTAGATTAATTATGAATGACTTAATAAAATTGGTTTACTGGTACAATAATAAAGGAATACTTTAATTTTTTTACTCTCAAACTAGAGGCACTTGGTGATTGTAACAACATTCCCAGCTGGTAAACAACGTTGTTACAACGTTCATCTAACGTTATATGGACGTTGTGAACATTAGATGAACGTTGAAACGACGTTGTGTGCCAGCTGGGTTGGTAAAGTGAAATACACACTGACACAAGCACGTTTGGACAGTTTTACTGTTTGAAATGCCATACAAAATGAAATAAGATATTTGAAATCAGGAAAGTAGAGTTAGGACAATTTGAGTACACGTTCTTTTATAAGAACATTCAAAATTTTAAGCCCTCGGACGTGATTTACTTTTTGCATTTTATCATTTTGGAAGTATTTTGGTATTGGAAGTATTTATTTGGCGGATGGCTGAAAAAGTTTTTTCAGAGGGAATTAAATTTTGCGGGAATTAAATTTGGCAGACGAAGGATATTTTTGTCCAAAAAACGCCATTAAAAAAGGAAAAACCTGTTTTAAAGCCTTAAATAGCACACATTTGGGTAGGCTGCACACATCCCCTCTGATAAGTTTTGATATATCAAAACTAATTTGGGGATGCATGCAGCCTAACATTTGGGGGAATAAATAGAGCAAGTTAAATTTGGCGGGAGTTTAATAAAATCCGCCAAATCCGCCAAATTTTCTTCCTGCCAAAATTTCTTCCTTTAATGTAAATCTCTACTGGTATTTTGGCCATCAAAACTTAATGTTCTTAAATTGTTTGACCTTAAAACATTTAAAGATGAAAATGGAACGTAGGTCAAACTTAGGTGTGTTCATCATGAGCATGATGACATTTTGATTTTTTAGACCTGTCAAAATACGAAATGATCACGTCTTGATGATTTGTCATAATCCCTAATATAGTTAGTAATCTAGAAACATTATCCTGAACATGTCATCTGTCAATCATTCGTGGAGCAAATTTAATAACTAAATATTTTGTTTAATTTTCAGCGAAAAATAAGTAATAACACCCATCTCACACCCAATGAGAGCCCTTCAGAAAAATGGCTAAAGTATCGTCCCCAGTGGAAAATTATATTCCAAATATATACAAATCCTCATTGCAAAATATTCTAATATAATTGAACTCTAACCCATTGAACTTTCTGACTAACTGACTATTAAGTACAGTATATACAGTACACGAAATGATTAATGGACGAAAATAAAGATCGCGTCACTTAATAAGCCTGTGGCGACAATCAATATTCTCAGAACAACCCATATTTATAATGATACGCCAATTAGTGATCACCCCATACTACAAATTATGGGCTCTGAAGATATGAAATAAATTACTTAGATGATATATTACTCGACATTCTTTGAGTTATGGCTTGTAGACAAATATTGCTACTATAAGATTCGATTGTATTTATAAGCTTACAGACAACTAAAATTAGCTATTAAAAAAACGCTCCTTTTAAGCCAGGGCTGTGACCATCGAAATACCGGCGTTTATTTCTTTGATCACCATCAGCGCTGACAGCGAAAATTGCTAAAATCCATATTTGTCACCACATGGCGAGTATGACACTGAAAAACCATTACTTTTCTTTCAAACAGTGAAACACCGACAGAATGAAGGACTAATACTGTCACGCCGTCAAAACCTGTATTTAGATCATAAGCATGACATTATATCGTGGACGTATAAACTTTATTTAGTTTCATGGTTATATTTATAGCACAAAAGCAGCTATACAATATTATCTTTCACATGTTTAGACGTCGAAACATACACGAGGCATGATCCAGTTGCACGAGTATCCGTGACAATTGTCACACATTCACAGTACACTGTACCGTCCAGAGCAACCTTTTATTTTTTTGGTCAAGGGATTCAATTTAAAGTGATAGATATTTGCAAAAGAAAGTGACTACCATTTCATAGCCACTTGCATGATTGGTATTTTACACTTCAGACAGACTTTTTGCATAAAAAACCCCCTTCTCACAGGCCCGGTAGGATTTCTTCAGCCAGTGGGGGTAAAATGACTTAGGACTTAAATTCCATTGTTTTCGAGCTAGAAAATTCAGTGGGGATTGAAAATTGGCACAATATTTTGCAGTGAGGATTTGGTTATCTGATTATCTTTAGCGGTGCAAAAATTAAGTATGATTTTCCACTGAGGAGGATATTTTCGCCAATTTTTCAGTGGGAAGAGGTCCCAGTGGGTCTCTGGGAAGGAGGTGTGTAAATGTTGGTTGGTAAGATCTTGACAACAGGTTAAAATCATGGTGGAAGTGGCAAGTGAGACAGAGATGTGCTTTATGGTAAAAGAATGATCAATTTAGATGAACATAATCTGAAAATGAATCGATTGGATCAATTTTAGATTCAAAATTAGATTAGAGGTATTATCGAATCAATCCTTAAATTAATAAAAATTTTAATTGAAAAATTCAATCAAAAATGGAATTTTTTGCAAAAAAATAGAATCAACCAACTCTTACACAAGATACGCTAAAATTAGTTTCAATTGAATCTATTTTAATTTCATCATAAATTTATCCTTTGATCAAATCTCGACGTATGGCAAGAAAAGGCTAAATTCGAATTAATTGAATCAATTAAATAAATTTAGTATTTCAATAAAAAAAAGTTGCTACTGCTCAAGAAATTACGACCAAAATAATCAAAATAGGGTACTAAATGTTAAAATATATCGGTTTTGCCCTAAAAATAAGAACAGGCTAAGAACAATAGGCTCAAAGTGCAAGAACAAGCCTGGTGTTCTTATAAAAAAGAAAGTATGCTTTAATGTAATTCCGGAGGCTTAGGCTTAGAGGACGATGACTTTCTGACATATTATGAAATAAATGTCATTACTCGATAATATCAAAACACCGCCCTTTGAAATATCTAATTAAAGTAGCTAATTTTATATAATTAGATTAAAAAGATATTACTTAAGTTTATGTTGCAGACTGCTAATAAGACCATATAAGGAGCTAGTAAGCTAGTTGGAAATATTGCTAGCATTGGATTTAGACATTGATACTGCAACAATTAGAATCAAGAAATAGATGAAATTTAAGTGCTCGAAAATATCTATAATTAGATCAGTTATTGATCAAATTCGTTTTAATGGTATAACATTGGATCAGTTACAAATTGAATTAATGGTAAAACTTGTTATTTCTTATTGCTACATTATTTCATTAGCATTCTTAGATGATTCAGCGCTGAATTAAAGATATCTCCTATGATTCAGAAAGGAGATGTACCTCGATGCTGACAAAGCAGAATACCTTATCGGGGAAAACTTCGTCGGGGAAAATTTTCGTCGGGGAAAAATTCGTCACTTGCTGGTAGTTGGTAAACGCATTAAGGCCGGGGAAAATTTTCGTCGGGGAAAATATTCGTCACTTGTCCAAAATTTCGTCATTTTTCCCCGACGAAGTTTTCCCCGATAAGGTAGACAATTGTAAACATTTGTGGTCAAGCGGCGTGCTCTTTCTTTTGTATAAAAATGCTGTGCAAGCAAATGGTAAGAGCTACGTTAAATGATGTCATTTAAAACACCCCTGTGTCACAGACCCACTGGAACCCCCTACGCGCTGAAATATTTGGCTAAAATTTCGTCCATGTTTGGGAAAATACACTACAATTTCAGCCTCATTGGAAAATTGTTTTTGTTTTTGTCCCCGCATTCTAAATTGAATAGAAAATTGCACTCCAAAATCATACCCACTGGATTTTTTAAGCTTGGAGCAATAGAATCTCCATCCCCATTGGGATTACGATTGAAAATTTTATCCTCGCTGTGGGAAAAAGCTCCACCGGGGCTGTGAGACAGGGGTGTTTTAAATGAAATACCGAACGTTTTTACAACAGAAGCAGTTCAAAAATTAGCGAGGTTGTGAAAGCTAATCATGACCCGGTATTTGACATACAACCATTGAGTTTCAAGTCGAAGGTTATATAGGAATCTTTAACATTCACCTTTACAAGGCCAGCAAATCTAGGTCTACGCGTTCTCAAATAGCGTTCATATGCAGGTATCAGCTCCAGTCATTCCAAAGGAGTGACATTTCATCTCAAATCAACTGAGATAACACAAACTGAGCGAAAAATTAACCTTTATGGTATAAAATTAGCCATCTGTATATTTTTTTGCATTAATTGATCGGGGAATTGATCCTTATATAATGGCCGGTTTTCCCTATCGTGTTTCACCCGCACAGAATATTTTTTGGCAGGTACGAGATAAAAATCCTTTACTTTCACCCCATCACCCGTTTTACACCCAAATATCGTCACTTTATTTTTTCAAACACCGACAAACTGGCATAAAAGCTTGTAACTTGAGAGTTAAACAATGATTTTGGTACCATTGGAAAGGTAACTTTTACTCTTTCTAAAAACATTTAGTTAATGCCTTTTTAAATTTTTTTTTTTTTTTCATATTACTTTATATTTCTCGAGAAATATGTTATATATAACTCATTGACTAAAATAAATGTCTTTTAAAATCAAGTTTATAGCCTTAAGTTTGAAATTCAGTATATTGGCAAATTTATCACTCGGGCTTGAAGGGTGAATTTTTCAGAAGCAGAATGTACAGGTAAACTGTGAAAACAGGAAAACAGAATTATGTGCAGTCATCATTGCGTTGCAAGTTTGGTTGAGAACGTCAGAACAACATCTTTTCAACATCCATAACGGTCACAAAATCTTAGATGGACGTTGATATTACGCTATCGTGCTACGGAAGAAAATTGTTGAAATCATCAAGTAAAACAAATATTTTGAAAATTGACATTCTTTAAAGTTTAAACTACCTTCCGCAAATGAATCGAAGCCGTCATGAAAAGGAATGGGGAATACAATTTATAATCATGTTATAATTAATCTCAAGGTTACAAGATCCTCGTTAAAGCTAATGCTTCTACTTCCGCTTTTCGGAAAAAGCGAAATTTCAATTTTGTTGTTTCGCTGGTTACTGTTTCTGTTTTTAAGAAAAATGACCTTGTAAAAAAGTCTCTATGTTAATCTTTGGGGTAAAGAATTAGCTACATTTTTTTATTTTCCATGTCTGTCTTACTTTCAATTTTCCGTAAAATATGGCCAGAAATTCAAGCCTTAAAGCGAATTATGTTAGTTATGTCCAATATGTTAGTAAATAATTTTGAACAGAAACTATTGGTCTTTTATAAACCTTCCAGTCTCTTAGGACTTAACTATAAGGTGATATCCCCGAGGGGGGGGGGGGGAGTTACTAGGGTTGACTTTCGAGGCCGGACTAAAAAGGAGAAAAATAGGAAAATTTTGCGATTTTTACGACCCTTATTGATTTGACTTAGTTGGCCCAAATTTTGATCTTTCGAGGAGCAAAAGTACCAGCCCTTAGTGGGACTGAAATATAATTTTTTTGGTTTTCCAACCCTTACAGAGCCTTTAACGTCCTAAAAAAGACATTCTTAAGTGTGGCACATACCCGTACCCTTCATTTGCCTAAGTACCACCCCGGGGTGATATCGGTGAAATTCACAAGCCGAAGTCAAGATTACATGAATACTCAAAAACTCATAATGGATACATAAAAGCCAAAGATCTCAATGGAGTTGTTGGCCTCACAATTCATCTACCATTACCAAAATGAATTTAAAGAAGATGTTTTGAAATTATTGACAGGTCATTGCATCCTCTGACCGGATCATCAAGGCACACCTTATGTAAATTACTAGGAAAAAGGGATTTCGTGGGATTAGTGTATAAAATTTTATGAATTGAGGTAAAGATTCCTTTGTTTGTTTTCTGTCAAATCTTTTTTGATAATCTTTCCTTCCCAAGGAAAACTGAAAGTATAATTTTCCATTTCCTTCAAAAAGGGATTTTGATTTTGATGCTTTTGAAATCTCAACAACTTCATTTAAACAAGGATCAGTTACTGACTTCGAAAATGAATTTTCTTCCAGAATTGACTTCCAAAGAGCAGAAACCTAAATTTCTAGCCCTATCATCATATGCCGGGATCAGACGCCCTTTATTTCCTCTTTCTGACCAATAGTAGGGGGAAATTTGTTCGTTTTTTTGAGGTCGCTCGACTTTTTTAGTCAAAGCACTTGTTATACATTTTTGGAAAGCTAAGGGGTAGGGGAATCAAAATACCTTGGGTGCCAATTTTTTTTTCGGACACTTTGGTGTGATTTTCGGACAAATACGACGGTCTCAGGCAGAAATCATAGGGTGAAAAATTAATGAAAAGTTTAGCTTGAGAAAACGGAGACCTGTTGTATATTTTTGGAAAGCTCTCAAAAAATTAGGATTAGTGATATATTGCAAGTATAGGTGATTTCTTTACCTAACTCGAGATATTAATCCTTAAAAACAGTGTTTTTTCGTGTTTTTCAGCCAGAAACAGCTGTTTTGTCCAGTTTTTGCGTTTCGGAAGCTCAATATCTCGAGTTAGGTACTGAAATCACCTATACTCGCAATATATCACTAATCTTAATTTTTTGAGAGCTTTCCAAAAATATACAACAGGTCTCCGTTTTCTCAAGCTAAAATTTTCATTAATTTTTCACCCTATGATTTTTGCCCTAGACCGTCGTATTTGTCCGAAAATCACACCAAGGTGTCCGAGAAAAAATTGGCACCCAATTTATTTTGATTCCCCTACCCCTTAGCTTTCCAAAAATGTATAAAAAGTGCTTTGACTAAAAAAATCGAGCGATTTTACAAATTTCCCCCTACTACAATGCTGATCCACATTCGTGTCAATTCAATGTGAAAAAGCTTCTAAATTAAAATTTATGAATAAGCAAACGATATCACTAACATGTAAAAGTAAAACCTTTAATTACAGAGGATTTAGTTTGTTTCCCATCAAACATGCAATAAATTTGATAATTGACAAGGAAATCCATTGCCATTACACAAGATGGCTCAAAGAACGTGATCTATGGCAGGCACAAAAATAGGCAAAACAAAACAAATCTTTACTAGGAAAATAAATCTGTGACAAAAGATCCTGATAATTTCATCACTGAATTCTCATTTCCACTCGAAAGGCACTTTAGTCTCTAATGGATTTGATCCCATCCCTTAAAAACAGGCAGATTTCCATCACCTTTGGCTTCTTTATCTTATCCATAAAGATTCCTCTCATGGGTCATTGACAGTGGCGTGGTGGCAGGGGGGGCCAGGGGGGCCAAGCCCCCCAGCGGAGCCCGTTTGAGAAGGGGAGCCCAAAAATAAGGGACGCCAAGAAGGATTTTTCAGGCGCCCATATCGAAAGATTGACAAATGAAAAAACAAAAATGGCGCCCCTCATCACCTCAAAAACTCAAAATTTTCTGGCTCGCTTCGCTCGCACACTCCCTTTTTTGTGTTCATAATGAGCGTATAGAGAGGGGCGCCAAAAACAAAAAATCTTTAAAAAGGGCGCCATATTTGCCTTGGCCACCCCAGAGAAATTTTCCCACCACGCCACTGGCATTGAGACAGGAGGAGTAGCGTAGAAAAGGGGGGGGGTAAAGGAGCATTTGCTTAGGAGAGCAGATTTGAACGACACAGTAATTATGTTTTCATACCACAAATAGGTAAGAGCTTTGTCGTAAAAATCTGCTCTTCTACGCAGATTATTCTTTACCCCTGTCTACGCTACTGAAGGGTGTAAATTCTGTACACAGGAGTAAATTTTATAAAAGAATGCATTAAACTCAGAAGTACAACACTTCCTGGACGGGTAGTAATGGTTCAAAGAATATGTCTCTGAATAGACCTTATCGGAATCTTTTATTTTTCTAAAAAAGCGATACAGGCGACAAATGTTTCCTCATTAGACATGTCTAATGGTTAGGCACGTGCTTAATTACCCTACCTAGACACGGTGGAATTAAGGCGCCACTAACACATTGTATTAACACGAGAAATTAGTCGGTGCAATAGCCAGTAGATACTAGTAGTCAGTCTTAGTGTTTATTTCATAAAGTTCCTTACACTGCGTTGAATGTCTATAGTACTGGCTAGTTCATTAACTGTTTGTTTTGGTTGTGGGTCGCGTTCTTTCCTAATTATCAGATCATAAAATGAAATTTCCAGGTTAGAGTCTCTTGTATTGAAACTTCTGTAACAACTAACAAAGCAACAGTCGTTGTTCTGACAACGTTTATGTTCCTTTTTAGCGTAGGAATCATTTATTAATGATGTTTCTATTTTGAGATACGCTTTTCACCTGTTAATATTGAAAAGGCTATATGTTACGTGGTTTCTTGTTGAAAATTCAATTTGATTTCGATTTATTGACTTTATTTGTGTATCTAAGAATCTAAGGTGGTCCTTTTTGTTTAGAAGTATTATATATTCTCTGCTCTTATTTTTAATACAACTTCATAAAAAATTTGATTCGCATGTGACTTCTGAAATAGCGTTGGTCTAATGTCACCCTTATTAGAGATGAGAATAATAGGAGGGTCGGAATCAAAATTTTGTCCACTCTGATCCCTAAGCAAAGAAAAAAGTTTACTTCAGCGATTCCGACCTTCATATTATTTCTTAACTCTAAAAAAGGGTGTCGGGAGTAGAAGAGGAGTGTCGATATTAGACTAACTTACGATATAAATTACTTTTGCTGCCGGTTCACTTATCATATTGATTACCGCTTTGGGCGAATGAGCACACCTCAAAATCTAAAACGAAAGCTTAACCAGGGCCTACAGCCTAGAAAATTTCTTGGCTACGTTTGGGAGATATACATCTTAAGGCTTGGGGTCACGAGAAGTTTTTTTTGCGTTACAATGCAACATGATCCACCCCACCGACCTGAAACGCTGTCTCCACCCCGTTTTTCTTTCTACCAATAAAAGTGAAATCTCACTTTTTCCCGGAGACAAAATCCTTTGGGTATTTCCCTCAATTTTTGTCTCAAGAAACCATGGGACACGCACTTTTTCCTTGTGTTGGTGGGATGGAGCATGTTGCATTGCACCAACGTGAAAAAACTTCCCGTGCCTCTAGTCTTGGATGTAATCCTAGGGAATATTCTCTTCATTTCAATTACTTTTGGTCAGCTCATTTGTTAAGTGGTCGTGCAAAGGCATATAACGGTTTAGCCGGATTCTTAATCGAGATAAGTTGGGGTCAGAATTAAGCAACAAGTGACGTAGATTGAATAGAAACATCCTTCCATACTAAACACTTACTAAATATAAATTTATTTATTATTTAAACTATAAAAAGCTTCGTTTTATTATTCTGTTTATAGCCAAACAAGCGATTTTCAGGCAATTAGAAATTAATCTGAATTTTGAGAAAAAATGTGTTAGCTTCTACCATGAATTTATTATAGACACTGGAAAAACAACGTATTAAACGGTGGAGAGCGATGAATTGTCTTTCTTTTGTTTAAGAAAACAATCGAGGATCTAGCTTTGTCCGCAAAGGACAACTGTCATGGCGGCTCGAAGTTCTCTGATTCTGAAAAATGATTAATAATCTCTTTTCTAAAAAGTCCTCTATCTTTATCTTTTTGTACATTTACTCGCAAAAAATTTGGAAATAAATGCTAAAATACTTAACAGATACATGTATTAAATCTGTTGTGACAAAAATATCAAACAAAAGGCCTAAAATGACACAGAATTTTAAGTGGGCAATATCTCTCTAACATCTTTCTGAGAAGAGCTAAGATCGACATATATGAGACTTGAGTGTCTTGGCTTCACCGTGGTATGAAAATATTTTGGAGGCTCGTGGATCGGTGGTTTTATTGAGGTTAAATTTTGAAAATTTCTGGTGTCAACATTCAATTTTTCATACATAGCATGTTTTTCGTATCTTTCTTGCAACTTGAAATGTCATAAAGACACGTAATTAGCAATTAATTTTATGCGTTCGCCTCTATAAGGAAAACTTAATTTTCATTTAGGAATTGAAATGACTGTGCTAAGATGAAAAAAATGATTAAAATTTTACGAAAAATCGTTTAATGAAGGAAGGAGAGTGAACAATAATGTCATTACTGCGGACAAGGCTAGAACATGAGAAATCAATGAAAATATAGCTCGTTGGTTTATATCCAGTGTCTATAATAAATTCTTGCTTCTACCATTTAAATCGGGTTGAAGATGATATGAGTAAAAATAGAAAGATTATTATCTAAGAACCCAGCAACGAAAGCCAAGAGACGAGTAAAAAAATGATAACTCTATGCCCTATGATGATTTATGTAAAGATCTCAAGCAATGGCTACTTCCCAAAACGAATTCAGTTAACTCGATAACTGTTCAATTTAATAAAACAGTTTAAAAACCAATACGACTTATGCAAAATTCTATGTTCCTTGCCACGATGTTTTCTCTATATGATTTTTCGTTAACTTAATAACTGTTCGATTTTGCTCGATATAGATTCGATTATATCACGAGGGACAGTCGGTCGCCAGTACGACAGAGTCATGTGACATAACACGAAATCAATGAAATTTAAAAGCAAATGACGTTAAAACACAGTAGACCTTTTAAAGGTTTTGTAACTCGCTTCACTTTATAGAGAAAATACTATGTTGAGGTTTGAATGATGTGGTTAATAACCATAGGCTTTTAAAACCACAATTTTTAGTGAGCTTTTTCATTTCTGATTGATGTTGATCCCTTTTTAGCATACAGTGAACTTTTTAATACATTTTCGGGGAAAACTTCGTCGGGGAGAAGTGACGAAATTTCGGCCAAGTGACGAATACTTTTCCCCGACGAAGTTTTTCCTGATAAAGTAGTTCAAACTTCTTTTGTTCCAATCTTTTTATAATTCAAATTAATTCTCAGTTCCCACTAAGGGGAAACCCTCATGAAATACTCTTTAATTCGAACAAACCATAAATCACATTGATTTCGAATCAAGACAAATACTAGTACTAAACTATGTAGTATTGACTCAATAACAGACTCGTTGAACACCCCCACCCGCGCTGGAAAAGTTGGCGAAAAAACTCTTTCGAAATGAAGAATAATATGAAATTTCGTTTTCCAACTGGAGAGAGAAGAGGCTCATTGTCACCAAATGAATTTTAAGCTACCTGTATAAGACCTATAAAAATAATGAAACACCAAATTACTAGTAGTGGTGGTTGATTACTGTGTCCTTGTTAAAAACACATAGTAAATTCAATGAAATGGAGTCAAGCTAGCCTTCGAGCCTTCGAGATTCCAAGCATGTGCTTTAGCAATGTATGCGAGTTGAAGTCTTAGAAACCCGATACTTCCGTTTTGGCTTGCTGTTTTCCTAATATAATCCTCTTAGTTTCAAGAACTCAAGCGGAGTTATACACTTGAAAACTTAATGAAGTGGAGAAACCATGGTCTATTGAACGTGCCTACATATTAATTAATCTCTAAAGTTTAATGTATATCCCAAATTTTCCTTCTACATTAATCTAGCTTTTTTATCAGAAAAACTTCTCAAGGTCTTTTTAAGTTACTGATAGATACCCTGCGGCGGCTAGTTTGATCTACAAAAAATCTACATTCTGCCAAGCTATTTCATATTGATATCGAATTCTGATGAGACGCACGTACAGCCCAAAAGGTTTTTCTTTGCATGTGATTGCGTCAAGCGGGGATATTAGGCATTGAAAGTCGATAATCAAAATTAACTCTTAAATCTAAAAGGTGATAGATAAATGATATCTTCAAGAAAACTATAATGTAAAAAGTAATTGTAAGATTTTCTAAGTAACTTGGCAATCAACAATAAAAGCATTTGACCCTTGACAACCGAGTTGACAACGACATTTATTTCAATGCCAACGCAAAAATTGGATAGATACAAGTAACTAAATAACTTATCAAGAGAGGTAGTGACACCTGTGTCACAGACCTGTTGGCACCCCAGCCCCGCTGGAAAATTTGGCAAAGATGTCGTCCCCAGTGGAAAAATACCCTGGACTTTCAGCCCCACTGGGAAATTGACTTTTAATTCATCCCCACTCGAAATTCAATGTTTGATCATAACGCTCCTAAACCATCCCCACTGGGTTTTTTAACCTTGGAACAATAGAATTTCTATACCCATTGGGATTTTAATAGGAATTTTTATCCCCACTGAGGAAAAAAGTTCCACCGGGGATATGAGACAGGGGTGTGTAGTTTGCTGATGGGATACATGTTTTTCCTCTTTATAAGCATTGCGCTTATAAGCATAACTAGGCTCATATATGGCAAAAATTTAAGCATGTGCTAAACATTACTGGAATTTTACAGATTTTCGAAATTTCTCTAACATTTTGCTTAACATAGGCATCCCTCAGAGCATTTTTCAGCTTTGTAAATCTCTCGATCTAAGCATTTCCGAGCCAGCTTTTGGATTTTTGTAAGCTTATAAAAAAAAAACATGTAGTGAGGTCTTTTTATGTTTGTGTGAGGAAAAACAGGGAACCACATTTGGATCATAAGATTTGATATGCCTCAAAAATTTGAAGAAAAGGGGAAAAACTAAAACCGTTAGTCACAAAACGACTTAAAAGAAATCGAAAGTTCTTGAAAAAAGATAATGCAGACTTTTCATCGAATATATATAATGGATCAGTTCTAGTTCACGACTTGGGGGTTAATATTGGGTCAACGAGCTTGCTGGTCGTATTATTATGCAAAAAACTTCCGAATTCTATCTTAGCAATTTCTGAAAGTCTGAAAATTGGAAATCACAAATTAAATAGAGAAAATTAAGGACCTAAATGACAAAGAAACATTTGTTCGCTTATTTTTACACCAGGAAATATTGAAATGAAAGTTTCTAGTACAATCCTAGAGAGGTTTTTGGTCAATTTGCTGATGTTTTCAAAGTTTTTAATCTCATAATGAAATAAATTGGACAATTAACAAAATATGTAATGAATTTTTTTATAAAGGAGGAAGTGCAATTACCTTACCACATTTTTCAATTAAAATGAACAATTTTATTTTGTCAAATAATGATACACGAAAACAAATACCTTATCAGATCTTTTCGCTGGCACTATTGGCTTTTAGTGCTCGAGGTGGATCAAGGGTCGGGACCAATAGGGTAATATCAAAGATATGCGAATTAGAATAAGGAGTAAAGTCTGTAATACTATTTAAAAATCTGCGTTTCGTATCTTTATTGGATAAAAAGTTATAACCATTTAGTAGGGGGCCAAGCTGATGTTCCGTTAATCTTTTCTACGGCCTAACCATTTTTAGTCTATTCCAAAGAACAGTATATTATAAAATATTTAGGCGGATTAGGCCTGGGAAAACTTTTCATGACCAAAATAGTGACGCCATAGGCAAAACTGCAAGGGAAAATAATGGGTAAGAAAATACCTGATTTTCAAAAGTCAAAATAAACGAAAATGGTTGGTACCATCTGTAAGAGCATGAAATTCTGAGCAAAAAAATCTATTACAACAACTCTCTGACTAAAACACACAAAGAAATACAGCCGCTTGAAGTTCAAAAACATACCGACGTCAGTACGATCAAGACAAGATTTGACGTCAAATCATAGTAGAGCTGAGTAGAGTCTTAATCATTTTCGTTTATTTTGACTTTTGAAAATCAGGTAGTTTCTTACCCCTTATTTTCCCTTGCAGTTTTGTCTATGGCGTCAATATTTTGGTTATAAAAAGTTTTCCTGGGCCTAATCCGCGTACTCCCTCTCAAAAATATCTTATAATATACTGTTCTTTGGAATAGACTAAAAATTGTTAGGTGGTAGAAAAGATGTCACGGAACCCCAGGCTTGGCCCCCTATTATTTGAAGTAGGCCTAAAACGTTCAAAAAACGTAAAACGGAAAAAAAACGCATTTAATAACAAATTTCACTTTTGAGACAGACTTTCGGAAATGGATTGAAAGACCATCGGTACTTATTATTTCACTTTGAAATTGTAGTTTTTTTAGATTACTCTTTCCTTTATCATCAGTTGAATTCGGTTATCAAATGTTGAATATGTCATTACGTAATTGGCAGTACTTCCGTGGATAGATAGTTCTCTGGTGGTGGTTAGATGATAGCATATTTGTTCTTTGGCAAGTTTGATGGGGTGAAATGCTTAGGAATGCTTAGGGCCACTTGAACGATTTGAAGAGTCATACGACGTGAATCAACGACCTTTTCAAAGACTCATCAGCCAAAAAAAAGTCCAAGACTCTGCAAATTTTCATTTGGAATCTGTCGAACAAATCTAATGTGCCTTTCCTAAAAACTCCACTAAAATGACAAAAAGAGGGTGAGAAGAGGTCAGAAAGTATGAATCAGGTGCACCTATCGGTACCCCAGGTGGCATTCTTTACCAGTAATAAAGCTGGTAAGGAATGTTACCTTGGGTACCGATAAGTACACCTGATCCGAAAGTATTAACTAGAGGGATGCTAAGGGATTCCAGGGGATACATTGTTTTACGTTTGAAGATTTGCATTATATTTATCGGCCAGACCGCTTCTCAATTTAACATCCTGTTTTCAACGAAGTAAATGCTCTTGAAATGCTCCAAATAGTCAATCTCTTCCACGCACACACCGCTTTCCCAAAAGATACCGCAATGAACTATGATGACAAAGAAGTGCATTCAAACAACACGTTCAAATTCATAGTCTGGAGTCGTTTATAATGCGTGTAATACAGTAAGAAGTATAGGCGTTATATGATAATACGATTATTGTTACGGGGTTTAGTTTGTATAAACGACTGGAAGAATCCGGTGTTCCAGCCTTATAGAATCCCCGGCTAGCTACGCAGAATCTTGCGTTGCGAGAAAACAATTTATCAAGCAACAACAAACTCTCAAAACAAAATCAACTCAAATGCAAAACTCACACACAATTTATTTCAAGAATTTTTTTAAAGCAAGAACAAATTATAATTGCAATATTGACACTTTTCTTTTGTTTGGAGTTGATGCACAAAGGTTTCTAGACGACTAAAATTGTTCCCTCCATTACTTTTTGCTTTATTTCTACTATGTCTGAATTAGTCGTCTAGCTTGCTAGAAAGTTCACGATATTATACGGTATTATAAGAAACAGTTTGAAATATGAATCAAGAAATCGGTAAGAAGGGTATTGCGTATCGTTGAAATACATGCTACTATGTTAAATCTTAAATAGATTAAAGTGCCCCGAAATTACACAGATTCATATTTGAGAAAACGAATGTAGCCAGTATCTGGGTGATGTAAGCTTCAAATACAAATTGAATGTATCTTTAAGTATTTCAACCATCTTATAATACAGGTACTGGTTAATTAGAATCATAATGTAAAACAATGGAGGGCCATACGATAAATATCGCATGTTACCTTAAAACATGTGTTACAAAGTTGCGTAAAAATTATATGGTTGCCAAGCAAAAAGTTGCAAAAATATTTTTGAGACAAGTCATGATAATAAAAATTTCTTTTCCAAAAAATTTAAGAAGAAGAAGGAAAAACATTTTAATAGTTCAGTTATAGAGAAAAATGATATTTTTTAGATTTTGTTATACATCGGCATAACGTTCTTTTAAATGAAGAATCACAGGGCAAAAATGTACCAGTTGCTTACGGAGAAAGGAAAAAATATTAGAAATGTTTAAATTGTGAGCCAAAAGATTACAGGCACGGTCAGGAGATACTTGTGTAAAATTTTGCGACTTTCTTTGATCAATATATTTTGAAAAAAGGTATCAAACAATCGCTATCAAAAAGAATGAATATCATTTTTGGAAAAATAATTTCAATGATATTGACATTTCTGATCATATGGAACGTATGGATTTTAATGACACAAAAAGATGACCAGAAAAAACCGTCCGAAAAAGATATATTCATTGATCGTTTCGATGAATTTCTTGCACAACAGGACCACGATAAAAAGAATATTATGAACGGAAGACAAGGAAAATTAGATTCAAGAGTAGGGTCTATAGGCAAAAACACTTTTCTTGATTCCACGCATTTAAAGCGCGGTTACATAAACGTGTACTATTATATCGATATATGTCATAATTATGATAATTATGCAACAAAATGGAATATCCTATTTCCGGAATTTCCTGCTAAAGCTGAACTCCAGGAAAACTTTTACGATGAAAGAATTGTAAATTCTGAAAGAGTCTCGAGAAGAATGATTGCATTTTTGCAACCGGATCTAACCGAAAATTATAGCTTTCGTATTGAAAGTCAAACTGGATGTGAAGTCCGTATTATAGAGGGCCCATATTTCGGTAAAGAAAGACATTATGATACGTTTATGCTGCAATTTGGTCTTTACAAAGGACAATTGCAAGCCGAAAAGAATACAAACAAACCGGGAAAAGTTTACACGGTGACTAGCCATGAGATTTTGTTACAAAAAGGTAAAAAATACTTAATTGACGTTCTTCATGCGCTACCCGGTAAAGGATTCTTACGTTTAAAATGGAAGTGTAAAAAAGAAGAACACTATATGAAAATCGATCCATCTCTTCTCACAACTTTATATTCGAAACCAAAAGTAACTGATATTTTACCTAACGTGAAATACGATGTAAGAGTGACAGAGAAATCTGAGTTATTGGCAAAAGACAGGCGTCTTATGTTTCATCAGCTTCAAAATATTGAACAGAAAATGGTAAAAGAATGTGAATACTGGGCTAGTTATATTCCGGACCGGTTTCCACCTGATCATGGTGTAGCTTATGTGGTAGTTGATAAAGTGTACCCGAAAGATGTGTTGATAGAACACCATGATCCCAGGGGTTATTATGATTTATATATTGATGAAAAAACAGCAATGAAAGTAGCGAAGAAATTTATGGGAACTTTAAGCAGGTAAGGTTTTGATAAATTTAAATTTTCCAATAAGAAATTGTGGAGGTATAAAGGATATGTATGGAATATTCAGGGAGGGGGGCATGAAAATCTAAAGGCTTGGATATCCAAGGATTAATTCATAATAAGGTAGATTTTTGCTTATCATATCCCAGGGGGCATTTGATTTGTCAAATATTCGTGAGTATAGACGGTCATATAGTTAAAATATCAAAAATGACAAGATTATTTAAAACATTGATAATTTCAAAAAAGAATAAACCAGCCGAGGCTGGAAGGTCAACCAATAGAGCTTAGCTAGATAGCTTTAATAAGTGGGTTAACAGATGTAAGAGATGTACTGAAACAGAGTAGACTAATAATGTTGAATAATGTACAAAATGTGAAACATTTGATAACTTGATTTAAAATTATTTAAAACAAGCCTGAGAGCTCCTCCGACCCCCCCCCCCCACCCGCAACGAGAAGCTCAAAGTATACTTCTCTTTATAGCATTGTAGCACTGTTTCTATGACATCAAACAATTAAGCTATAGTTCATTACTGTAAAATAAAAGAGAAACATAGTGTTATTGAACTTTTTGTTAATTTCATTACAGTCAGTTATGATACATTTTTTCTGTTGGATGTAGACAATATCCATATCTGACCAAAGTGTTATGCTAGAAATAAATAAGAAAAGTGCCAAAACGTCAGAACCAAATAAAGATATCTACTTTGCACTTGAAGCAAAATCACAAAATCTTGAAAAACACAATTTGCATCCAGTCTGCGTAAATAAATTTTGTAGTTTAGTACCGTCAAGTTACACAACATGCACACAACCATCTTGAAGACTTTGCTGGTCGCAAATGATAATGGAAAGCAAAACTTAAAATTCATAACTTTGCGGGGAAGCTTATTTTCCCCCGTTTTGCTTTAAACTCGCTTTTAATTGGTCTATGAATTTGGGCGATCGCTTTACTGCCTTGGCGGAATAAACACACAAGCATAATAAATAAATTCAACAGGGCAGCGGAGTAGCAATTAATTTCAACTGGGAGTCCTCTCTTCTGTGCCAAGCACTGGCAGTGTTTTTTAAACTTTAAAACAATGTTAAATGAAGACCAGATGGATCTGTTGTTGTGTAACTTGGCGATATAATTCATTAAATTCTAGAAACCATTTTTCATAACTTTCTGCAGTCCGCTCAACGGATTAGAATAGGTGGATTAACTTCTCTCGTTGCTCCCAAGAGAGATCCATTGTCTTCTCATTGTTACAAGAAAAATCTGTAAATGACTCTGCGCACTCCTCGTTTGGTTTTTTCATTGTTTTTATAAGAACAATTTTCCAATTTATACAGTTTCGAAAACGAATTTGTCCTATGATTCGATCAATTTTGATGATTTTGCAAATATTTTAAATCCTGCACTTAAGTTTTAGCATCAACAAACGCTAGACCAGTTTTAATGTAAATTTTTAATCTTTTGTCAATGGCAATCTTCAGATAAGTGAAAATTAACGTACAGTATGTGGCCCCCAAAACGGCGATCCAATTTGAAACTTCTCTCAAATCTAGAGGAAAAGAGATTTTACCAAAATTTTTGCTGCATGAAAACCTTTAACATCTCTACTTTATTTCCTGGAAGTTCTTTTTCAAAATTTTCAATTTCAACAATATTTTTCAATCGCTTAAAGATAGGTAGCTTTTTTCTAATGGCCCCCAAAACGGAGGTTTGAAATTTTAACGATTTCTCGAGATATCTTTAAGATATGTTTACGAAACTTTGACCATAGTTTTGAAATATGATTTAGAGGGTTTTGGGCATAAATTGTTTTGATAAAATTTTTATAGTATACCCCTGGTTGTCAAAATGCAGGTTTGGGGCCCCCAAAACGGAGGTGTAGCTAAAATCAAATTATTAAACCCGGTGGTAAAAGGGGGAAAAACTATGAACATATTTGTGTTTTCCCTTAAATTTACGACCCGATGGATGTAAAATTTATGATTTTTATGAAATATTTCAAGATTTTCAATATTGCAAAGTCCAAACTGAAAATTTAGAAATTTTCAAAATGACAATTTTGATTTAACAACGTCTTAATCAAGTTTTTGAAAACAAATCTCTTTTGAAAATAGTTCCATTCATGTATGGAATAAGCTGTGAAAATTTTAGAAAAAAAGCTTAACTGAAACTGAAAATATTAAGCTTTAAAGATATTTTTCTCCTATATTTTGCAAAAAAATGACATAATTTGCCGTTTTTGCTGATTCAGCTAAAATTTTTACATATAATGTTAAGTTTTTGTTATAAATTATTAACTCAAGGTGATAGGAATAGAATTCCAAGAATTTTTCCTTTTTCTCATATTTAGAATTTTCGGTTTGTCAATGCTGATTCTAGGGCTCCAAAATACTGGTTGACCTTCAAGATGCTATATCTTTTACCCAGCCTCTAAAGTCACAGATGTATTTGCATTTTCTGAACGGCATTAGGTGTAGAAAGTTTCCTATACCCCGTTTTCATAACTTATTTTCAATATCCAAGGAGCTAGAGTGAGTTATATGCAATATTTATCCAATTTTGGTGTTAAAATATTTCCTTTAGACGCAAATATGTTATTTTGAATCCGTCTCAAACCAGCAAAAACATGCTTAGTTTTAAGTATAACCATCATTCTTTCAAAATAAACAAAAATCGTTTAATTCTGATAAATCTACAAGTCAGAATCTTCATTTTAATGAAAACCTCCGTTTTGGGGGCCGTCTCCGTTTTGGGGGCCATATACTGTATGGTCTATAACTAAGAAACTATCGATGGGTCACGAATGGGTTGCATACTGGTGAAAGAAGACTGTATTTAGAATTGGGAAAATAAATTTCAAATTATTTGGCTAATTTCTGCATTGGATAGAAAGGGCTAAAAAAGTGCATTTTCTTATTTAAAATGTACCACGTGATACGTAATGACCAATGAAAATGTTGAAAGTAATGATTTTTTACAACTTTTTTACAACTTATCAAGTTTTAATTGCTAGCAAACTCGTAAAAAAGTTTGATAACCTAACGAGGAGTGTTTTCTATGAGTTCTTAATCCACTTATTCTAATCCGTTGGTCCGCTTTCTGCAAGTCTGATAAGAGATATGTATAAACTGTTATCGCCATTCATTCCATTCCATTATTCGGTCAAAACGTGCGCCAAGGTTAGGAAAGGTTAGAAAAACACAATCTGCGTCCGGAACTGCGTGAAAAATAGTTTGATCAATTTCAACAAGAACTGCATATATTAATATTACTATAATTGATCAAATTCCAAAGACCATTTGTCATAATTTTGCAAGTCCAATAATAGGAGATGTGATGTCATCATTTGGTTCCCGTCATCTGACCGACCCCGATTTACGGTCAGAAGGTAGAGTTGGAGAGTCAGAAAGCTTTTCCGCTGCTTTGCTGGATTTCCACTGCCGACCTCTGCACGCTCTGTGTTTACAAGTTTTCAAATCGAAGTAGCGAGCCACATGCTAATGGAGAGTAAACCGAAAACCAGTTTATCCACGGTTTCTCAATTTCTTAATTCGGATCAGTCACCACAACGGATTCCCTTTCAAAGATGTGGGCTGCTTCTTAAAAGAAAAATATTTTCAACCGAATGAACGAACGACCCCCACTTTTTAAAGTAGAAATGACGGGAACCAAACAATTTTTTGCGATTCGCCTTAGTCCAAAAAAGCACAATTGCATCCAGACTTTATCAAATTTAGACAGTAGCTGTACTTTTGTAAACTTTATCAAATTCCAATAACATTATAACACCACCAATCCCACCTAGAGGCAAACAAGAAAAATATGTTTTTATTGCAAAAACTAATAAAAAGCAGCAATAAAAAGTATCAGAAAATTCAACATAAACAAAAACTTGAGCAAACGGCTTTAAACCAAGGACACTTGTATAGCGTAGCTATACAAGTGTCCTTGTTTAAACCTTCAAAAGATGTAGAAAAAGAATCCCCTTGATGAAAATCATGTGTTTGATTTGCCGAGTTAAAAAAATAAATGACAGAAATTGAAACTTGCAACAGATTTACACTGGAAATACTTTGGTACAACACTGACTTATCACATCTGACTTATCGCTTGAGCCGCCATCTTGAAACACCACATTATTAGCCTCCGTCTCAGAACGCGGTCAGAAAATTTTGCGGATAATTTCACAGCGAAAATGCATCCAGTGAAATGTGAGTAATGTATCATGATTCAAGTCGACTGACATAATTATACATATAATACATGTTACAAGTTCTGCCTACGGATTCTCAAGCTCGGCTACAATAAAACTATTACATGTTAGTAGCAGACCCGACTGACCAATGTTATGTAGCAGGTTGAAACATGAGTTTCTGCTGGAAAGATGCAGTTTGTTTTCAAGTTAAATCTTCAAAATAAAGCAAACTGTGTGGGTTTCTTAACTTCCAAACAATCTACCAATAGTTTTGGAACACTCCACAATAAAGGAAGATGGCTCTTCTTGTGGATTGGCTTTCTGATACCCCATATAAACACGATGTGACATGAAAGTGAAAAGACATGATTTGTTGGTTTTTGTTTGATTTGTTGACTCATATATCTCATGGCAAATGGGATAGCAAATGACTTTTCATGTATTGCTTGGCTCTACATATGATACCTCTAACTTTGAACACTTCCAGAATGTTGAATGTTTTTACGAGATAAGTTTCAATTATAATTTTCATGGAAATTTTTAATCGACAGATTTGGCTTGGCGTCAGTTTTGTTTAGTTGATGTTTGGTATCCTGATCATTAAAAGCAATGAAATGCCACACAGTCACTCTACACATGATGCCTCCAGCCATGATTGGTATCAGAATGTTGGAAAAAAAACTTTATGGTAACGAGAAATTGTTGATAGAAATTATATTGACTTATTTTTACAATTTTGGCGGTGTGGGTTTAGTTGGTTGATAATGTTTACACTGTGGGATGGTTTTCAAAAAACTGTTATATTGATTGTTGTTTGTTGGAATCGATTACCAAAAAAAAGAGAACCTTTTTTTGATAAATACTTTATTTTTTTCATGAATCGAAAAAACCGTGTCACGTGTGGATAGTATGTCTTGTAGTAACCAATGTAGTGTCTGTTTTCAAATTTTGAAAGCTCTATATTGAAGCTCTGACTAGCTCTGTTTTTAAAACTTTGAGTCATGTTTTTTTCTTTGTTGCTATTAAAGATAGATTTTTAAATTGTCGTAATGTAAATTTATGGTAAAGTTTTAGTTTTTAAGTTTAGTTCATCAGTAGTACATACAGTAGTATTTTTTCAGTAATCCTTTCTTGTAAATATAGTAACATTTAACCAGACTCATTGCCCTCATTATATTCGAATTTGTATTTTTTAGGACTGATAAGTACATATTTTTAAACACCAAAACAAAGCAAACAACATGTTTTTTCTGGACAAATATATATGTATACTTTATTGTGTGCTTTGAGCTCTATTTTAATCAACACTCTCAACTGCTGATCTTTCAACTATCATTTAGGAGTAGAGAATGGGCTTCCATAGTACCATTTTCTCTAAGTATTTTGTGCAAATTTTTCAAACAAAGTAGACTTCTTGATGTCCTTGTCCCTTATGTTAAAGTTGTTCTGATGGAGGACATTGCTATTTTTGGTAGCCTTCACATATCAATAAGGAGCTTTGGTGTAAATGTTTTTTCTGATGAAATCATACTAATCTGAAACTATTAGGCCTTTATGAACTTTCTAGAACAATAATTTTGCTCCAATCTTGAGAAACACTGGAAAAATAGGTTAGCAGGGATTCCCTGCCATAATTTCACAGATTTCCTCTGCTTTCTGCTTGAAAACGCTGTCGTATAGCCGAAAACGAAAGTGAAACTGTGAAAACGTCCGCAAATTCGGGCCCAGTCCTCTTCCGAGACGGAGGCTAATGATCTGTAAAAACAACGCACACTAAAAGTCCCCAAAAAGTTAACCGATCGGAAGAAAGTTTAGAAATCAAAGTAACACCACATTATGATCTGTAAAAACAACGCACGCTAAAAGTACCCACAAAGTTAACCCGATCGGAAGAAAGTTTAGAAATCAAAGTGAGATCGGGAAATCGGATTTTTTTTTGCCGTCTTATGGAAGAAGAAACGAATTTTACCTATTTGAATGCTCAGCTTAGGCTGACCAAAAAGTAATCAACAGTCCATGCAATACATGTCAAAAAACATTTAAATGGATATCTTCAAGGGGCTGCACAGTTCATTTTTCTAGAGAGGTTAAATTTGTATAAATCTTTTCGATCGTAGTCGCGCTGTCAGCCACGTGTCACTTAATTATTTATTTATTCCCCTAAACTCGATCCAATCCTTTTTTGAAACACTTTCTACTGTCTATTGTTTACCGGTTACTTTTTTAAAGCGGGCTACACGGCTTTTTGCGCAATGCAATTGGTTCTTTTCGCTAAACGATGGGCCTACACTGCCCAGAGTTGCCCGTCGTTAGGAAAATTCATTGTGAAAATTCATTCATTCAAAGGAAAATGAACAATGCGTTGACATCATTTCTCTCATTTTTTGCTTCCTACGTCAGAAAATAAAACAATTTTTGATATCTTTTTCCTTGTTTTTTTTTCGCTTTATTTCGCTATTTTTCCTGGATAAAGCGACCTTGACCTCGGGCAATATTTCTCAGTACAGCCCTCACTAACCGGTCATTGTTGTATTATAGGTGCGAAAAAAGGACTGGGACGGTTTTAGTGGGATAAAGCGGACCAAAAAATGCCGCGCGGCAATAGGTCGAAAAGGTGTATTTGGATATAAAATTTAGAAAATTTGATTAAATTACAATCCTGTCATCCAGAATATTTTGACAGAAAGATTATTTTGACAGAAAGATTATTTTGTCGGGTTTTGCTTAATTAAGTTCCCACCAAAATTTATTTTTTTCGGACACCCGTCTTATTAAAAATATTCCATAAAACAGGAATGTTTGAAAAGGTATCTGATGTAAGGTTTGACAATTGTATACAAAAATTGTGGTCAATCGCAAGTACTAAATTGGAATTTCACTACTGTGAAAATGACACGCCGAACTCATATTCCGACCTGTAAGGACGATTAGAAATTCATTTTAGCGCGCAATTAACGCAGATAAAAGTAACCATGGCGACAATCCAAGATCTTGGATTAAGTTCAAAGTTGATATATTCATATTCACGTCGTTGAAAACACAACTCAACAAGTGACACTTATGATAGACCTACCTGGTTATGCATTTAACACATTATAATTGATATCTATGTGAGTGTGACCATTAAACAATCATTCAGAACACAAATAGTGCCGATCTATTAAAATTAGTCGTTTGTTTCTTATAAAAAAACGTTTAGAAACCAAAATTTCATGCTCTTAAAATATTCTTTCATATTCAAGACTTTGTGAGCAAAAAAAAACATTTATCTCATCAAAAAATTGAGTAATTTGGCTAAGAACATTGATGTATGCTTATTAATAGTGATTTTTTTTTTTTTTTTTTTTATCTATAGTATAGTCCCACGAACAAATAGTACAAATCTAAAGGTTCCTATCCTCCCGCAAAAGGACCACCAGATCATACCGCCAGGAGGAAGGAACCCCAAATGAGCTTACAAAATGAGCAATAATGACTAAGAAATGAAAATAGATATAAAAAAAATATATATAAAAAAGAAAAAAACAACAAAACAACTACAGAAAATAATTGATAACAAAAATAAAAATAAACAGAAAGAGCTAGGAGAGCACTTGGAGCATAAGACTAGAATAACGGTCCCCCAAAACGTCCAGTATCGCAGATGAATTTTATCGTTATGCTCAATATATCATGATTTTGGACAACGCTAAATTCGGGGTCACCATAAGAAGTATTCTACACAATGTTCTGGGATTAAATGGAAACAAAGTTATGTCAAGTTGAAGAAGGCTGTCAACATAACAAGTCGTCGTTAGAGTAATCGAGCAATGCACCAAAAAATGCTGTGTTGTTTCGACTGAATTTTGTCGACAGTTGCAAAAAGGGTCGACTGTGTCAGCAAAATTGTGCCTGAACTTATGCTCACGAAGATGACTGAAACCAACCCTTAATCGGTTAAGGAACCACGCCCTTGTTGTCACTAGCTTTGAAAACTGAGTTAGCACTGGGTTGGGAATTGGAGAATTGCTTGCTTAAAGGACTTAATAGTTGGAAGATTCCGTATATGATCTCCGAGGTTATTCCATTCATTTATGCAAAAAGGAAAGAAAGAGGCACGATAGCGCTCGGTTCTACAGAAAGGTGCCTCGAGTGGTGGTTTATCCTTCGCCCTGCATTGCGCTCTCCTCTCCTCTCTGGGGAGGAAGAATATTCGTAGATAAGCAGGAGCAAAGCATTGATTATTTATATAAAAAATACGAGTCTTCTAGTTAACCGCCTGTTTGCCAGGCTTTCAAATCCTAGCTCAAGGTAGATTTTTTCTCTGGATGTTCCTCTGAAGCATCCGGTTATTGCAAGACAAGCATCATATTGAACAGACTCGAGTTTTTCAGAGAATGAGGAATTACCAGGACGATCATATACGATATCTCCATAATCTAAGTGTGGTTAAATATGGTTTTGTATATAGTGACAAGAGAATCCCTGGGTAGAAACTTGCGAAGTCTGCGAATGAGACCAATACCTTGATTAGCCTTTTTTATTTTTCATCAAGGTGACGGTCAAAGGGTTTTGATCGAGTATGAGACCAAGTGTTTTTGATGATCCTGAACTGCAATGGCTTGCATTATTGAATGTAATTTCTGGGGGGTCAGGTGGATTTAGCCTCCTGGTAAAGTACACTTCAACTGCCTGTTTAGAAGGATCAGGGTTGAAGGACATTTTCCATTGATGAGCCCACTCACTTATCTTCTGCATGTCACTGTTCAACTCTTGAGAACAGCGAATATGATCTAGGATGAGTGAAAACAGGGACGAGTCATCAGCAAAAATTTTGATTATGGAAAGGATTGCCTCAGGGAGGTCGTTAATGTAAATCAAAAAAAAGAGGGGTCCGAGAATAGATCCCTGGGGTACACCGGCCAAGTTTCTGTCCAATCAGAAGCCTG
Organism: Clytia hemisphaerica; assembly: GCF_902728285.1. NCBI lineage: Eukaryota > Metazoa > Cnidaria > Hydrozoa > Leptothecata > Clytiidae > Clytia > Clytia hemisphaerica. The sequence continues at coordinate 320,547 of NW_027104402.1, read as the reverse complement.
ACCATCAAGAACCACCCGCTGCGATCTCCCATGAAGAAAATTCTGGATTAATGAAAGAAGGGGGCCAGAAACACCATATGACTTGAGTTTGAATAACAAACCATCGTGCCAAACTCTGTCAAAAGCTTTGGAAATATCAAGGAATACTCCACGAGTGTCTAGAGGTGGATCAACATCAAAAAACCATTCAGATTCGTGTGTTATAGATAACAGCTGAGACACACAGGAGTCACCCTTGCGGAACCCAGACTGGGAATTTGTGAAAAGATTGTTGTTTTCGAAATAGGTGTAGACGGAGTCAAAGATACACTTTTCAAAGATTTTTCCAAAAATAGGCAGGAGAGACACTGGTCTATAGTTTTTTACTACACTCTTGTCCCCTTTATTTTTGAATATAGGAACAACATTAGCCTTTTTCCAGTTTGATGGAAAAATGCATGAATCTAAAGAATATTGATAGATCTTTATAAGAGGTTTAACCAAGGATTCGTCACAGATCTTAACCATCTGTATAGAGATGTCATCCCAACCATGCGCTTTGTTAGTTTTAAGTCCGCGAATGAGGGCTAAAATTTTGACTTGATCTAGAGGTATATTGTTTATTCTGAGATTAGTTACATAGTTTTGTTGCGGCAATACACTATCAGTGTCTATGAGAGAGCACTGATTTGCAAAGAATTGATTAAAAATATTTGTTTTCGTTGGAACATCAGCAATTAATAGCATTAATAGTGATTCTTATACATAAACATGCGTTTTTTAAGCCAACAATTTTTTTTGCAAAAATCTGCTTGAGCCATCTTTTACCTATGATGGTACTCTACTTTCATGCAAAAAATCAGAAAAAGTTAATTATCCAATTTTTCACAAAGTCCAAAAAACCCGTTTTTTAGCCGTTTTTTGGCCCAAATTTGCTAAAAAAACATTTTTTTCGAAATCGGGCTCCGTCACATTCGAGGGTTTATAGTTATGCATCTTTGTGCAAAAAATCATAAAGAATCAAAGAGCCAATCTCGAGAAAAGCTAATATCTAAGTACTTGATACTGTGCTTATAAATAAATATCGAATGTTGCCAGTTTCTCTATAAAAACACGCCAAGTAACCAAAATTTCATGTCTAAACACACATATTCTTCAAAAATAAGCCCTCATGAGCAAAAAAAACATCTATCTCATAAAAAAATTGAGTAATTTGACTAAGAACATTGATGTAGGATTTCAATGGAATTGAAAATACAGACTAGTAATATAAACAATTTTCTTACAGTGAATATAAACTCAAACATATCGTCCATATTGAAGAAAATAAGGAAACAAAGCAACTCAAACGATATTTCATAGAAGTTGACGTAAACAAACATGGTAGCGAAGCACTATATCGATACAGTGGATGGATCATTGTTAAAGAAGATGAATCTAGTGAAATTTGTCAGCCACGTGGTTATAAATGGAAGAGGGATGAAAAGATTTATTTGATCACACCAGTGAAGAATCAAGCCAGATGGGTCAGATTTATGATTAAGCATCTAAATGGTAAGACAACTCACAGCCCTGGTGGAATTTATTCCCAAAGCAGGGATGAAAATTTCCTTTAGATAGATGGATAGACATTTTATGTTCCCAGGTCGAAAAAACCAGTGGGATTGTTTTGGAGTGCAATTTCTCTCTATTGAATTTTAAATACGGATGAAAAAAATTTCCAGTCGATTTTTCTACCGAAATTAGCGAAATTTCCAGTGGGTAGGGGGTCCCCCCCAGGTCTGTGTCACACGGTTGTGGTAAATCTATACGTCTATATACAACAGATTTATTTTTTAACTCCATAATGTATAATGATGAAAGGCAGCTGGGTTATTGAACTATTATAATAAATTAACCCCAAAGGGAATAGAAATCGCTTCGAATAACTGAAGTTCGAACAATGTAAAGTATTTTTACCTAGTTGGGTAACAGATCCAATAGAAACACTATCTCAATTCGAATAACCGAATTATTCGAATAAGTACAAGTTCGTATAGCCAGGAGTCTACTGTATACGGTATACTAACAATTCCCTAACAATTTTAGTCCAGAAGTATCAAAATTCCTGATCAGAAAGCCGTTTACAACAAAGCTTCAGATGGCATCAGTTATATTCTCACTTTCACTTTCATCATTTTCAGACATAATGGCACACACGAATGAAAGACATATCCACCTGATACTATACGATTTCGGAAGTACAGATGCCAACTTGAAAGAGATTTTACAACAAGCAACATTCGAGCATTCTTACATGAGAAACGAACAAAAATTCAGCAAAGTGATTGGTTTAAACAGAGCAGTCAGTTCTATCCAAGAGGAAGACCCCATCATTTTTATTTTGGATTTACAACTTCAACTACCGATATTCCTGTTTGATTATATTAGAAAGGTGAGTACTCTCAGGCAGGAATGTCGCGGTTTGACTGAGCCTGGGGAGACAGATCGAAAAAATCAGTATTTTAGTAACACTGTTATTTTTTAGGCTTAAATAGAAAACAGGTGAACAACTAGTGATATTAGAGCATTTTGTTCCCCATAAAAATCGACAGTACTTACCCCTTCAACCACTCTCAGGTACTTTCTTATACCCTTTCAACAGTGTTCCGCTGGGAAGAACCTCTTAATACCTCAATATATTTTTAAGAACATCTGTAAGATACATGAACGATTTTTTTTTAATTGAAAATTTGTTGATAAAGTTGGTCATTATTCGAAAAAAATTCAATTTTACGTTAAAGTTTTGGCGATTTACTTTTTAGTAGATAATTTCTAGGTTTTCAAAACGTGGTGCCATGTTTGTGAAATGGGGTGCTTTTGATTTATATGATATTATATACATTTCTTTTTAGCATACATTCCGTGAAAAGACAGTTTACGTTCCAATTCTATTACGATTGGGTTGCGGCGAACATACGGCATTCACAAAGCTAACTGACCAATCAATTTGGCAAGAAATTGGTTATGGGATGATCGCTCTATTCAAATCTGATTGGTTAAAAATTGGAGGTGCGAAAATTTTTATTTTAGCATGTCACTCCTTTTATTGTAAGAACAATTTTATAAGAATAACAAGGCTCAAAATCGCTAAAAATGAGAATAACTTAAGAACAATACTGAGGCTGAAATTACTCAATTTCAAGCCATTTGGGGGTCATAAATGAAAAATTTGGGTTTAAGCCTTTCAAAAAAGAGTTTAACTATAAAGTCGACCTTCAGGGGTACCAGGGGATCGGTATTTTGATTTTTGGCCTTTTAGGGGGGGGGGGGTGTCTTTGAAGTAATGTATTAGTCTGTTAGAGTGTTAGCTCAAAAAAGGCCACAACCTTGAAATAAATCATCTTTAATTACTTCTTTTAGGTATGAATGAGACTCGATTCTCACAGAAATGGGGCGGGGAGGATTGGGAATTTGTGGATCGTGTATTGATTAATAAAATGGAAGTCATTCACCATCGGTTACCTGGTTATTATCATATCTACCATTCCAATAAAAATACATGGGATGGAACCAAAAACTGAAAAAAAGAACCGAGAAGTAGCACTGTTGACTGTCGCTAATTCGAATTCGAACAGGATTAATAGATAGATAGATAGATAGATAGATAGATAGAGTCGATATCTAACGTGGATAGCCAAGTAATCTAGGACTTTTAGGCAGTCTTTCGATTGTTTTCACGGGGTCCACGGCCAGCCAGCTTGGCTATCTATGAACTGAACGGAACATTGGAAGGAGCGGAGAACCGCGAATCCCTGGTTTGAAACTGAAGTTTATATCTGCAAATGCGAGATCTAAGTAAAACACTATAAATACCAACAACTTTTAGATCCCAGCGCTGGTCAAGCTAAAAAATTATTGCCGACCAGAATAAATAGTCCAGATTCACTAATTTTTCTGATTTCCCCTTTAAATATCAGGTTTCAGTATTTCATGTTAATTTGTAAGCGTTTGCAAGGTACTTTTGGGCTGACAAATCTGATAAAAAGCAGACTCGTTTATTTGAAAGATCAGCCCAGATAATTCGAATCCCGGACCATTCTCCGACCGACGATTCCCCGACAGACAACTCCCCGAACGGGTAATTCCCCGAGCGGACAACTCCCCAACAGGACAATTTTGGCTCGGGAAGATGTCTGTCGGGGGATTGCGCGGTTGGGGAATGGTCAGTCGGGGAACTGTCCGGATACTGATAATTCAAGTCAAGTCAAGGCAAAGTTATTTATATATGGCATAACTACTATAGAGCATTTTTAGATTTTGAGAAAAAATCTTATTAAAATATTATTTTTGTTTATTTATAGTAATATCAAAAATGTATATTCATTTAGTTAGGTAGCTTAAAAAATTATCAAAAACAAAAAACAAAATTTCTCAAAGACTTTCTTTTAAAATATTACAGTATAGGTTTTTGCTTCTAGTTCGGATAGCATGTAAACCAATCCGGCGTTACGTCATGTCTCTCATTGTATATCAAGGTATTAAAATATATTTTACACAGATATCGGACTTTTATATTTTACAGCTCCTCGATATTTTGTTTCGTATCATTATCCGGTGTTTTTCTCAATCTATCGATAAGCATTGAACCATAAAAATAAAACACCATTACACAGGACCAGCCCAAACAGATAAAAGCCATACCTCGAAACAACACTTTCCCGCCATAACGATCATACGTAGCTCCACCCGCCATATTTGCAATGAGAATTCCGAAACCAAATTTGAGCCCGTTGACAATACTAACCATTGTAGTGTGGATTTCTTTAGGTGATATTTTTTCCACCCGTTCAATGGCGGCCGCAAAGAAGAGAGCGAACCCGAAGCTGTGTAATAGCTGTATAGGTAGCATGACCCATTGGTTGGTGACGACCGACATTAACAAGAATCGTAAGAAATAGGAAAAGATGCCAGATATGAGACACGGGATGTCACCGATCGTTTTAATGATTTTGTGGGATGCAGGAAACATAAGGACTTCACCGATATTACCAACAACTATGCTTAAACCCATTGCTGTTTTGGATGAAGAGAGTTCATTTTCCATATACAAGAAAATGAAGCCAAGAACTGATCCTAAACAGATTCCAGATAACAGGACCGTGATCAAAAAAATGATGTTGGAGACACTTCCACAGGTTTTGAGTACCGGTTTTAAGAGAGATTTGGTGCTGGAGACAGGGCCACCAGTTGACGGTTTGATTTCAGCTTCGTATGCCACGTAAAATGAAATGGGAATGAAGATTAAGAAAATCGGGAAAAAAACATAAAACGCAGCCGTGTAGTCCGATAAATATTCATCCTCGTAACGATCTACAAAGATTCCGGCAACGAAGCTGGTTGCAGCGAAACCAATAGCTCCAAACAAACGTTGGCGACCGAAATTCGTCTTCTTGGTACTTTTTTCAACCAAGTTCATGACGAATGAGTCAAGGAATGAACCAATGGCAAGCTCTACAAATCCTGAAGCAAGCATGACAGACATCATGACATAAAACATGGTTGAGTCTCCACATTCGGCCGTGCAGTATTTAATATCGATATAAGTTATTGTTCCATTGTTATAAGAGGTGTGATTTTTACCGAGTTCAAAGTCGTTGACGTGTTTCGCGATCCACGGCATCGGGAAAACCATTGAAAGATGCATCACAGAAAGAAGTAGCAGTAATGCCTTACGTTGGCCTGTATAGTCTGCCAACATGCCCCATAAAGGAGCTCCAATAAAAGCTGGGATTGCACGTAACCCAGTGATAAGGCCAGCCTGCGTAGCCGTCAGACCCAATGAGGTAAAGAAAACATTGAAATATGTGATGTAGCATGCTTGCGCTCCGTAGAAAAATAAGTAGGAGAGTTTGGAAGGTACCATACGAAGATCCGGTGTGAAGAATTGTAACATTCGATTCGCTGGTTGACTGGAATTTTCTTCAGGGTCATTATTACAGATTTGATCAGTTGAACGAGAGGTAGAGATCGTATCTTCTGAAGCCATTTTGCTGCTAAGACAACGTTACTTCAAGTGCTAATAACTTGTTTTGAAAATATATAGGAAAGGGATAGTCTGTGTATTTCAAATTAGAATGTCCTGGTTTCTTTAAAAAAGAAGCGCATCGGTCGTAAATACCTCTTTTAAGGAAATAAGAGGGTACCGTGTAAGTTACATAGGATTGAGATTAAAGTTGTTAGTTAACAGTAATAAGGTCGAAAAACGTGGAATTGAAAAATTAAAGTGGCCTAGAAGGACAACAGTATTTAAAAATCACGATATCTTTAACTTGAGAATGTGGCATAGTATCAGCCAAAGACCAATAAACAATAAAAGTAATTTGACTTAAGTAGAAACCATCTAATGTTTGATGAAAATGATATGTTTATCAGAATTGGATACAAGTTGAACTTTTCATTGAAATTCAAAACGCGTTTTCATAAAAGATGTGAAGAGAGTCATACTTCGATTCACACCTCATTATTCATTACTTGGCTACAGACAATCACATACTAGCAGATACACACATATAGGAGTGTCGAGTCCACTCCCCCCTCAGCGGTTTGCGTGCTGGCTGGCGTGATTAGCCTTTTTTGGTGTGATGGCATAATCTTTGATTTTAAAAAGCGTGATGCTTGATTGATAAGAGAATTTTTTTGGTGCCCAGCTGGCACACAACGTTGTTTCAACGTTCACCTAACGTTATATGGACGTTTTGAACGTTAGATAAACGTTGAAACAACGTTGTGTGCCAGCTGGGTGTGATGACTTGGAATAATTGGGATTGGGATGTGTTTTAGGGTTCCTGAATTTATTGCAGTCTAATTGATTAGCTGATTAGCTCAGTTGTTAGACCGTTCGCTTTGCAATTCAAGGGTTGTGGGTTCGAATCGCTTAGTTTGGATAATCAGGTCTAATTGGGGTAACTAAGTATGAGAGGTGCCGAGAATAGGTGTGGCACTTCACCTCAGCATTTCAACTCCTAGGTTTAGCAAAAATAGGTATAAACAATTTAATGATTCAATCCTAGCTTTTTTAGAACATAGATTTTGTAATATAATATCGGTATAGAAAAGAGATTGCAATGAATCACTTTGAATTTGCATAATCTTAATATCAATAGAGGCTAGTTTTTTAGCGAATCGATACTATTAAAGGTCAAAGGGGTTAGATGTGTGAATCTTATCAGATTCTTGGACTTGATTCAAAGATTTTTTAGTGAACTATTTTTTAATGATGATTTGATAGGCGCTGTAGGTATAGAGAAAATAACTCAACCACAAACGCATCCCTAACAATTCATACTGGGTTGAGAGATACAACTATAGGTTTGTTCTCATGAATACCAGTGATGGGCGTGGCATATTTCACAACGATCGCTTCAAATCAACATCACAAAAAGCATGTTGGGGAGATAAAATTATTTAAGGTAAAATTCCTTTTCGATCTATCTTTTTGAATAAATAAATTTAAAAAAAATGCAAATTTGAAAAACCCTTCTTACAAAAATGAGAAGGGGTTGTTTGATGATTCAGCACTTCAATTGTTGGCAAAATTTGATGGCTTCTTCTAAAACTTCCTTTTCTGGTAGTGCCTAAAAAACGAAAAAAAACCCTTGATAGAAAATCAATGAGATTTTGTAGTAAAGGCAGTGCAATGTTGGATTTTCATAACTATCTAACGCCAGAAAATGCGAATCGCAAAATGACAAAATAGCTTAACATTCTGTTAGCTACTTTAATGGGATAAACTTTCGCGGGATTAAATTTCGCGGATTTCGCGGATTTGGGTGTCACCCGCGAAAATAAGTCACAATGGATATTTGGAACGGCCTCATCCGCGAAATATTTCTAAACAAAGCTCAAATATGTCAAATAAATACTATTTCAATGGTTACTTGCATCAAATAAGCGCAAATAATGCGTATTTCAACAACCAACATGCATAATTTGACAGTAAAGGTCACAAAATCGTAAAAATATTGCAACCCGCGAAATTTTTGAATTTCGCGGATAGGCCCAACCGCGAAATTTAATCCCCGCGAAAGTTTATCCCATTAAAGTAGGAAAATTGTTCGAGTAATGAAGGTTTCAGTTATGGAGAGTGAACTGAAACAAGCAAAACTAGATTGAAAAAAAATTAAACTTTGTATTGTTGATATTCATGAGGGAAAAGTCTTGATGTGCTCTTCCAGAAAAAACAAGCTAGATGCTGAATGGACCTACCTGATGATGAAAGTTAGATAGCAATGCAAGGAGAAAAATGAAAAAAATCAGTCAGAAAACATAGCGTTTAGCGAAAATGCATAACGCAGGAAATTCATCATTGATTGATGGTGGGGGGAGAGGGAAGGGTTGTAGGGAAAAAATAAATAGAAAGTTCTAGTCGAAATCAGTTTTATTGACAATTGAATCATGCTTGATGGTGAGCATTGTTATCGTTAATGTTTTTGTGTGAAAAACATAGAAATATGAGGAAAAAACCCAATGAAAATCTGCAAAAACGGCGATTTCTGGAATTTTCAACCGGAAAAAATTTTTTCTCAAAAATCGAACTCGGCCATGTATGCATTGCGCATACGCATCTTTCTGCAAAAAATCAGAAAAAACTAAAAATAAAAATTCGAGGAAATGTAAAAAAAAACGGTTTTTCCGGCATATTTCCGGCATTTTAGGCCGGAAAAAAATGTTTTTCGAAAATCGGGCTCCGTCACATTTTAGATATTGTCATATTGCGTCAGTGTGCAAAATTTCATAAAAAAATATAAAGGACAGCTCGAGAAATTCAAGAAATACTGTCTTTCCGGCGAAAATAGGTTGTTCCGGCAACTTTTAAAAAAGTTCCGGCTTCAAAAATCAATTTTATTGAAAATTGAAACATGCTTGATAGTGGGGCATTGCTATATTAAAAATGTTTTTGAATGAAAAAAAAAACAACCAATTATAAGGAAAATGTCCAATAAAAATCTAGAAAAACGGCGATTTCCGGCATATTTCAGGCATTTTCCGCCGGAAAAAAATTTTTCTCAAAAATCGGACTCGGCCATGTTTTGGGCATTGTTAATAAGCATCTTTGAGCAAAAAATCAGAAAAAACTAATGATAAAATCTCGAGAAAATGCCAAAAATCCAGTTTTTCCGGTATATTTCCGGCATTTTCGGCCGGAAATGAATTTTTTTCGAAAATCGGGCTTCGTCACAATTTAGGTATTGACATTTTGCATCAGTGTGCAAAATTTCATGAAAAAATATAAAGTACAGCTCAAGAAAGGAAAAAGAAATACTGTTTTTCCGGCGAAAAATCGGCTGTTCCGGCGATTTTTAGAAAGTTCCGGCTTCAAAATCAGTTTTATTGACAATTGAATCATGCTTGATCGTGGACATGCTATTAATAATGTTTTGTATGAAAAAAAACAACGAAATATAAGGAAAAAGTCCATGAAAAATCTGCAAAAACGGCGATTTCCGCATATTTCCGGCATTTTCGACCGGAAAGATTTTTTCTCAAAAATTGGACTCGGCCCAAGTTTTGGGCATTGCTAATACGCATCTTTGTGCAAAAAATCAGAAAAATCTAATGATGAAATCTTGAGAAAATGCCAAAAAACCGGTTTTTCCGGCATATTTCCGGCATTTTTGGCCGGAAATGATTTTTTTTCGAAAATCGGGCTCCGTCACATTTTGGGCATTGCCATTTTGCATCATTGTGCCAAAAATCAGAAAAAACTAATGAGCCAATCCTGAGAAAAGCTGGTAACAGACGGACGGACGAACGGACGGACGGACGAACGGACAGAGGTTAATTTATAGGACCTCCAGGTAGGTCCAAAAACTGAATATGGGGGGGGGATGATATAACATTTTTTGGAAATTTACCCTACCCCGGACATAATGATTTTTGACCCCCCGGATAGCAGATCTGACCCCCCCCCCCGCACAAGCATCAGTTAACCCCCTGGACATTCAAAATAACCCTCAGTTCGAGCAAAAATACACTCAAACAGACCAAGTATACCCTCCGGACGAAGCAAATTTTGTAGATTTTTTATTACCACCCGGACATTGTACCCCTACATGTACAAACATTTTCTGGAAGAGCCCAATTTTGAACAATAAAACTGGTGGCAAACGGACAGTGTTTTTATCATCATCCTTTGATCAAGGTCCGAGTGCACCTAGGTCGGAAACAAACAATAACCCTCCCTCCACACCTCGCCATCAGACATTGCAGCACCTAGTTCCTCAACCCCTAGCCCTGTTTATCGTCTCAAAATATCAAGAAATGCGCTCTTTCTCGAGTGCCTAGGGTCAGTGCTTTACATGTGTTTCCGTCCAAAAGATAACGTCAAGAATATCAAGAATTGATCCTTTCGTAATTTTTGATTTTTCTAAAAAAGCGATGCATTGTGGGATTGTTTCGGGAGTTTTATCAAGAATTGAGTAAGAAGAAAATGAATGCAGCTGGCAACAATTTAAAATATTCTTTCAGTCATTTCATTACTACTATGTCAGATTAACATCAAATAAATCAGAAAAAACCTTTGCTGACTGCTATAGTAGGCTTAATCATGGTAGAAAAGTTAGATTTAGAACAAGGAGTTGGGATTTGAAAGGGTTTTAGCTTTACTAGTGAAAATTTCTTATCTCTATTTTTGAACTTAGGATTGAAACTCAATCCAACACTTATTAGTTTTCTTTGTTTGAAAAATTGTTGTATATGATGAGAAAAATATTTTTCACCTCGTTAACTTTTGTGAATTTTCGGTAGACATCCAAAACCAGCGTCTCAACTCTCTATAAATAAAACACAATTAACCGATTAACCTTCAGAGCTCCTGATAGAAACACTTTCAAGGAATGTTTTACAGTTGACACACTCTAATTCAATCTTCATGGGACTAAGAATTTTCTTCGAATTAGAGAATAATTTAAATCACAGAAAGTATTTTATACTAGTTTCTAGCTGAGGGGACCAATATTTTAGTTCGAATTATAGAAAGATTTGAATAGTAGAGGTTCGAATTATAGAGAGTCGACTGTATATCATAACTTGATTTTTATGCTCTTTCCACACTATCAAGATTCTCAAAAAAAATTGCCTAGACACTTGATGATATCATTTGGCAGGTGGCCAGGTGATATGATTACTTTGTACTGTTTAAAATGAAGTCATGCCAAGTCTTATGCTTCTATTTCACCTGTAATATTTTATCATGCATGAAACCTATATATTTGGGGAATAAAAGCTTGTTTTACAAGATAAACAAAACTTAAGGAACTAGCTAGCACCATATACTGCCTGTAACTTTTCACAAATATTCTCGCTTCACTCGCAATACTTTAAGGCTGGTTCGCCGCCTAACTAACATCTATCTTTGATCTTTTTTTGATGATCAATACAGCGAAGGAGGTGGCTTATGTTGAAGTCATAGTTTTCGTTTTTGTTTCCAGCAAGTTTGTGGGATACATATTTTGTTTTCTATAAGCATAACGTTTATAAGCATACGCAGTCTCAGTTATTGTTACCCAAACAATGGCTTATTTTTTAAGAATAATAGAATGCTAAGCGTAATGGCAGCATGTTATAGGGGTAGACATTCGCCGATAAAAAAACACGTATCCTTTAAAATGGATAATAACTTTTGGCTTCACCTTTTGATCGTTGCACATCTTCTGCGAATGTTTATATGCTTCGTGAGAATCTATAAGCATTCGTTTCCATTCTTTCTTCGTTTTCACCTAAAGGTAAGATGACAAAAATTTACCAACTTTATGTAAGATATACCTCACATGTGTACCCCGGCTTTTTTTGGTGACAGGGACCCCCACCCCCCGGAATATTCCTTCCAATTAATTTTGACCTCACATGCGTACTCTCAGGTGCCTAATAAACGGGGACCGGGTTGGTTGACCAAAGTCTTCAAATTTTAAAAATAACCTATAACCTATTTACCGGGGGTTGGAAATTGTACCTCTATAAACCCTCTAAAGTAAGGTATAAGAGACTAAAACCTGGTTATTTCGAGAGAAATAAGGGACTCTTCGTTTGAAAGCTGAAAATATTTATAAATTATTAGACGGCGGGGGAGGGGGCGATTAGAAGAAAATCAAGCATCGTCAAGCTTTCCTTTTTCCAAGGGTATAATGATATGGCATAGTAAAAGAATAATTTTAGTTCATCTACCCTCACTTTAAAGCCTAATTTCAACTTAAAGCGACAGTAGTGCAATGGTAGAGAATCCGGCTATAATGCGCATGGTCGTGGCAGGGTTCAATCCTCTTAGTACTTAGTACTAAATGGTAGTTTCTGCCTCTCAGCCTAATGCTCAGCAATTAAGAGAAGGATGAAGGGTAAGTGGCGCGATCCACGGTGAAAGAGTTGCACCCTACATCTTTGGGTAGATAGCTATCGAAAGAGGAGCCTGCGGGTCTCCGACAACTTTTCATCGAGGATACAAAAAGGATTCGGAAAAGACCTTACTTGTTCTGATCCAAGTTTTGATTCCATAATTTCTATGACCATATCAAATGCCTAAAAAGCGAGGTATAGATATCATTAGTATAACCTCAATTGATTCGAACGCCTAACATAATTATTCATTTTTTTCGATTGACCTCAATAGGTACTTTGTAGTTTCTTGGCTAGAAAAGTATAAAGTGAATCTCCCCCTTTTTTAAGGGGATTCTAATTTTTTTCAAGAAAAGCTTTATAGGGAGATGAGACTTTTCTGAATGAAATGGACATAAAATAAACCCTATAAAATCAGAAACGTCGAGGTATTCGCTAAAAAAGGTGATGCAAATAACAGAATATTCGCATGCGGCGCCATTTACATCCACGATCTATAGAAAATTGACGCTTTTTGCATATAAAAACCTTTGTTAAACCACCATTGTAGCTAGTGCGTGTTTAAAAAATTTTAAACATAGGGGTGTACATATAGGGGGTGAAATGTAAATGAGATCCCTTATCCCTAGATACTCAAGACTTCGAAGAGTTTCACACGGAAAAGTATAGACTAGAAGCTTAAAAGGACATCAAAAAACTGTGAATTATATTTTTCATAATTTTCAGACCGGTCTCTGCGAGAAGTCGGCCATTATGATCTTCCTCACAACTAAACCAATAACGTGATGGCTTCCTTATAGATGAATACATATAAAATGAATACCTTGTTTGCTAGTGTGCTACGATCTTCATCACGTAAGTATTTTCTAAATGATAATTAACCGTATAGATAGCAGCAATGTGATCGAACATAGATCTCAAAGCACCGCTGCCTGCGTTCATTTTTAGTAGCGATGGTCTTGCCTTTTAAATGTTCTCGATATGAATGCATGGGCTCTCATTTTTTCTATGTTCCGTTCAATTAATATCGGATTCAATCAATAAATATTCAATGCCAAGGTACCAAAATTAGTTATCGTGAATTTCAGAACAATTTACTACCTCGACACAATTATGATCTCACCAAATAATTTTTTTAAATTTCCAAATTTAACCATCAGTAAGTTTCGCCGAAACGCTTATTTTTGGGCAAAAAGTTTGTTTCCACCGAAATCAAAAAGTTGCGTTAAACTCGCCAAATTGAAAAAATTACGTTACTGTTCGTTAAGTCCTAGCCAAAATGCTTTTTTTAAGAATTTCGCTCCTCGCTAAAATAAGTTCTTGCCAAAATTAATTCCCTCAAGGTACTTAAAGAATCAAGTGATAAGGTTATAAATTATGAGAATAGTTATAAATGTATTTGATACTGCTTTTTATCTGAACACGGTGTATGAGAAATTTTGAAATTCTTCAAATCTTAAAAATCCCTTAATGAAAAAAGCTTGGTCCTACCTTTCTTTATCAGGTGTTTTATGAAGGAATGTGGAGACATGCAGAAGAAGAGGATAATCTTTTAATTGGTAGAGAACATGTAACAGCAGGACAGTGGATTGGTTGTTATGGTGACAAAAGCTTCCAGGTCGATCAATCTCGTTGACAGGTACTCTCCAAATATACTAAAAATGGAAAATATATCTGATTAATAACTGATTGCTATTTTTAAAACAAATTTATACTTAAGATTGATGCTTTTTTATGAGAACAATTTTATAAGAACACAGAGCAATCTCAGATAGTCTCAGATTTCAAAAATTACTAAGAAACCATTGAGTTTTAAATATAGTATTGAGAACATCGTAAGAACATTAAGCCTAAAAAATTCAAAAGAATTAATAGCAGCACAAATAAATAAATTTCATGGAATATGAGACCTAAAAAACCTTTGGCAATTCGAATTCGAATTCCCGAAAGCAAAATAATTGAATTAACTTTTGGTTTTTGAATTTTTGCAAGGGAATTCCTTTATTTTCTCAAAACTTCAATTCAAAGATACTATATTAGCATACCTGAAACATATTGGTCTTTTTCCTTCCAGAGAAGATGCCATGATTTGGAAGTGGAATTGAATATTTTGAAGGGTCTCCAAACGTCCCAAGTAGCAAATCGCGACTCCATTGTAAATTCTACAATCAAGATATGTAAGTTGTTTAAAGCAGTTGAAAGATAAACAAACAGATACCTTTGCCCCGTAGCCACATATGGATTTTTGATGGACTGGATAGCGCTGGTAGCTGATCATCAGAAAGCAAAGTTTAAAAGTACACTCTAGTCTATAGATCAATTCCGTGTGACGTCATTTTCACCCACGATCAGCTATTTTTCTTAGAAATGATAGAAAGAATATGTACAGGATGATTTAGTAACACCTTGACAGCTCAAAGTCTTCAAATATTTTCCATTTGGACCTGCGCACAGTTTTTTGTTTTGTTGGTTAAATTTATGTCAGCTAGGAACAGGTACCTTGCTTGAGGTTTGCTTGAAGATAGTCCCTAGCTAGATTTTGTCGAATCGGTCTATAGATATAACGAGTTAAAATCAATCTTCTGATTAAGAATCTCACACAAAGGGTATGTTCTCATCTTTTTTTCGAATATAAAAAGGTGTTCAATAAGTCTTACCTTAAGAAGAGGCGAGTGAGCTAAGAAGTACGCCATTGAATATTGACTTTTGTAATGCTCATGAAAACGCCGTAAACAAAAACCAAATCCTTGAAGACATCGATCGGCTATCAATAAATATCGATCTTTTTCCTCGTTCGATGCGAAATCTCGATTCAGAATCGTTCTGTTAATGTTTGTATTTACGCCTTGATCATCCTGGTCTTCTTCACAAACTTGATCGATAAGACCTTGGAAAAAGAATTGAAATCTCGATCAGTGTACTACACTAAACTCTCGCTTATTCGAATCTTTCGAGTTCTCCCCGTCAAGGAGGAACACTCTTAAAATACTTTCTATAGTTCAAATCTCTCTTTAATTCGAACAAATAAAATTCTCCGATCGAGTTCAAATTAGCGAGATTCAACAATATATCTTATAAGGTATGACCAGCTTTTCACATTGAACGTTGATTTGTAGTGAAATATTACACAAAATAGTTGTCCGTAAAATCAAAAAAGTTTATTCTACCTTTAAGGGTATCAGAAGACTTTTTTTTGTGTTTTCATTTGGATTTTTTTCAATTTGTTTTAAATGACAATATCCGACTTGTGATTATCTTTTTAACAAACTCAAAATCGCAATATCTCTCAATTCAAATATATAAAAATTTACTCGCATTTTATATATTTATAATTTTATTAACAAGTAATTGGTCAGCCTAAGCTGAGCATTCAAATAGGTAAAATTTTCTTCCATCATCATCACCATCATCATAAGACGGCAAAAAAAAAATCCGATTTTCCGATCTCACTTTGATTTCTAAACTTTCTTCCGATCGGGCTAACTTTTTGGGTACTTTTAGCGTGCGTTGTTTTTACAGATCTTAATGTAGTTTCAAGATGGCGGCTCAAGCGATAGTCAGATGTGATAAGTCAGTGTTGTACCAAAGTATTTCCAGTGTAAATCTGTTTCAAGCTTCGCAATTTCTGTCATTTATTTTTTTAACTCGGCAAATCAAACACATGATTTTCATCAAGGGGATTCTTCTTCTACATCCTTTGAGGTTTAAAGCTGTTTGCTCAAGTTTTTGTTTACGTTGCTTAATTTATTGCTGCTTTTTAATAGTTTTTGCAATAAAAACATATTTTTCTTGTTTGCCTCTAGGGGAATTGATGGTGTTATAATGTTATTGGGATTTGATAAAGTTTACAAAAGTACAGCTACTGTATAAATTTGATATAAAGACTGGATGCAATCGTGCTTTTTTGGACTTGGACGTGTTTGTGATAAAGGCGAATCGCAAAAAACTGTTTGGTTCCGGTCATTTCTACTTTAAAAAGTGGGAGTCGTTCGGCCGGTCAGTCGAAAATATTTTTCTGTTAAGAAGCAGCTATACATCTTGTTGAAAGGGAATTCGTGTGGACTGATCCGAATTTTAAAATTGGGAAACCGTGGATTAAACTGGTGTTTTCGGTTTACTCTCCATTAGCATGCGGCTCTGTACTTCGATTTGAAAACTTTTAAACACAGAGCGTGCAGAGGTCGACAGTGGAAATCCAGCAAAGCAGGGGAAAAGCTTTCCGACTCTCCAGCTCTACCTGCTGACCGTAAATCAGATGACGGGAACCAAATGATGACATCACATCTCCTATTATTGGACTTGTAAAATTGTGACAAATGGTCTTTGGAATTTGATCATTTATATTAATATTAATATATACAGTTCTTGCTGAAATTGATCAAACTATTTTTCACGCAGTTCCGGACGCAGATTGTGTTTTTCTAACCTTTTCTAACCTTGGCGCACATTTTGACTGAATGATGGAATGGAATGAATGGTGATAACAGTTTATAGATTATCAGACTTGCCGAAAGCGGGCTGGCCGTCAAGGTACACAACAATGCACACACACTCTCGTCAAAAAACTTGCAACAGCCATAACAAACAGATCAATCTGGTCTTCATTTAACATTGTTTTAAATTTTAAAAAACACTGCCAGTTCTTGGCAAGAAGAGAGGATTCCCAGTTGAAATTAATTGTTACACCGCTGCCCTGTTGAATTTATTTATTATGGTTGTGTGTTTATTCCGCTAAGGCGGTAAATCAATCGCCCAAATTCATAGACCAATCAAAAGCGAGTTTAAAGCAAAACGGGGGAAAAATGAGCTTCCCCGCATAGTTATGAATTTTAAGTTTTGCTTTCGATTATCATTTGCGACCAGCAAAGTCTTCAAGATGGTTGTGTGCATGTTGTGTAACTTGACGGTTACTAAACTACAAAATCTATTTACCCAGACTGGAGGGGCCATCCATTGGTACGTACACAGTGAAGGGGGGAGAGGGGGTTCAGCAAAAGCGTACATCTATTGTTTAAACAAAGTCATTTCTATTGTTCTCTGCGTACAAGGGGGGAGGGGGTGTCAAATATTTGGAAAATCTTTGCGTACGTACTATATGGACGATGCTAAAGAGAAGTATACTTTGAGCTTCTCGGGGGGGGGGGGGGGGGGTTGGAGGAGCTCTCAAGTAATCAAATGTTTCACATTTTGTACATTATTCAACATATTTAGTCTACTCTGTTTCAGTGCATCTCTTACATCTGTTAACCCACTTATTAAAGCTATCTAGCTAAGCTCTATTGGCTGACCTTCCAGCCTCGGCTGGTTTATTGAACTTTAGATATGTGTATCAGGCTTTTCAAATATCATCAAGAATCCTTGAAATAATCTAAGCATAGTAAACGATAGCCCTTGATCCAATAAGTATAAATATGGTACAATATCAGAGGTGGTAAATTTTTAGAAAATGAGCTAGAATGCTAAGCAACCCCAGCCTTGACCCGAAAATTGGGGTTGTTTGTAAAAAATATGTATAGTATGGTTAAAGAATCTACATCCACATACCTTTTAAAATTTCTTCGACAACTTTCGAATCGTTATCATCGTTACTTTCTGTGTTCTCGCAAACTTTTGAGATGATCATGTCCAAAATGTCTTTGGCAGTTTTCAAAGCAGGGTCTACATAACAATGGTCATTGCTATCCTCTATCTGTATTGGTTCTTCATCAATTTCCATATTTGGTTCGTCATTTATTTCCATATTTGTAGCACAGGTTTCCATGTTATTCGAGTAGATGTCTATATATGGGCTGTCTTCGGCAGTTGATTTGACTGAAAAGCCGCCAGCCTTCGGAGCATTGAAATTAAGAATTGGTTCGTCTGTCTCCATAAGTGGTGTTTCGGGCTTTGAATCCGGCGTTTTCGAACAATCTGATTGGCTGGGAGCTATTTTATCAAGGATTTCATCGAGTATGACTTGGCATTCCTGTTGAATGATGTTATTTTCTTCTTTTTGGCAAATCTCATCGACGAGTTCATGAAGAAAAAGCCTGATAGGGTCTTTCGATCGACACGTGTTGTAGTAATCTATAGCGAGTAAAAATAAGTAAAAATATTTGATTTATATTTACACATACACGTAAAATTTCACTTAAGAGCTTACGGAAAATCGTTCGTAAGGCTGTCTTTTGGGAAATTCCCCGACTTTGCGTAGAGTTTTTATTGATTAAGAGGGTTTTATGTGACTTTTTCTTCCGTTCAAAATTTTAAGCAAACTCTACTTAAAACACTACGTGAGCTGAGTGAATTTCCCATTTTCTAAGGTCTCAAGTAAAATTTTACGTGCATGTGAAAAAAGCTTTATCCGTGCCCTATGCCCTCTGTGATATTATGGAAGGCTTGGCAAGTACCAGTAAACGTTATCGATGAATCTTTTATCTGATATTCTGAAGGCGGATTAGTAACCGCCCAGGCTAAAGCTTTAAAGGAGCGGGCAAATTTCATATCGGAGAGGAATGGTAGTCGGCCTGTCATATGCATCATGTCCATCTCAAGTCGGGTTCAACTACTCTTGTGCGTAAACCTGAAAATACTTCGGTTAGAGCCGTCAATCCCCGGAATGAGGGCTAGATATCAGGCCTCCCACGGCAAAAACCCTTTGACGCAGTCTTGCAAAATTCCGCAATCTAAACCTTCCAGATGTTCTTATTAAAACACGTTGAAAACGTTGAAATTTCTTCAGATGAATCACTCTTTTAATACCTTTGACCACAGAGTTATCCATTTCTAAAATGTCCAAATAAATCGCATGCTTGGTCACGCGATCTAAGTGTTCTTCCATCAATTGATAGTTCAAATTTTCGCTGTATTTCAACAGTTTCATGATAGACGCGTGAACACGGTAAAACATCTAAAAAGAGAAAATTCAAAACAATATATCGATTCTAAAATTAAATTGACAGTTCATACATTTTTCAGATCAAGCAGATCAAGACTTTGGAGAGGAATAAGAAATTATCGTTTGCAAGATAATGTTGAGTGGTCGAATGACCTAAGTTCATTTAAGTCATTTCACCCCATAAAACTTCCTTTTATTTAGATTTATGCTGCCCAATATAGCCATTAAAACCCAGTTAAATTAAAAAACTAGATGGAATTCATACCTCGACCGATTCAATGGAATATTGAGGTGGACTTCTGTATGTGATCTTCTTTATGAACTTCCCTCCAGATTGATACAATTCTGTCATCGACTTAAAATCGAAATTTATAAAGATCTTAATTAGTAACATTATTAACTGCGGTATTCTTTCTGTTACAATGGGATCTTTTTAATTGGAACTTCTATAATTCGAACCAACTATTTATTCCCGTCATGGAGAAATCATCGTGAAATAATTATAGTTCGAATCTATCGGTGAATCAAAAAGATCAAACTTTCCGCATTAGTTTGAATTAGCAA
Source organism: Clytia hemisphaerica (assembly GCF_902728285.1). Taxonomy (NCBI): domain Eukaryota; kingdom Metazoa; phylum Cnidaria; class Hydrozoa; order Leptothecata; family Clytiidae; genus Clytia; species Clytia hemisphaerica. The sequence goes on along the minus strand of NW_027104402.1, from coordinate 300,758 downwards.
GAGTTGACAGGATGAAAAACCTGCTTTAAAAAGCCAGATAGCTACACAAAGCTACAAAATTTCCTCTGTTAATTTTTTTACTGCCAGCAGCCTTACCTTTTGGTAATACTCAAGAAAAACAGTAGGTGGTTTGCCCAGTTTTTCAGCCGTTTTGCCAAGCATGTAGAGGTGAAGCCATTGTTCTCCCTCTTTACTTGTGGTGCAGTCAAATGCATCGAGAAAACATTTCTCTGTCAACAACAGCATACTTTTACGAAGTTTAGCATAGTAAGCGAGCTGTGAAGAGTCAAGCTTTTCCTTTAATCCCTAAAAAGAAAACAGGTTTTACGGTTAATATTATTTTGCCCAGTGCCACGGGTCCAAAATTTTGTGCTTTGTGATTTGTGTGATCCCGAAGCAGATTCTCGTTACTCCGCACATCACACGTATTCACTCTAAAGGCCATGGCTCTGTAAGAGAATCTGCTCAGGTTAGCGCTGCGCTATCATATTTTTCATCAAGTTTTGGAATGAATATTGAATGAGCTTTTAAGGGCGGTGATTGGTTAAAACAAAACAATCGCCAATTAAAAACATAAACACTAGAACCCAGTCGCTTTCGCTTTCGTTTTCAAGCAACAAGTAATGCGGTTTTGAATATTTTGGCTGAACAACCAGTTAGGATCGTCATATTCGCCACATCCCTTTAGAGCAGAGCGTAGTATGCACATAATGGATGATCTGTTATGAGATTATGTGATTTGAAGAGTATATCTGTAACAGTTTACTTCCTTAACTATTAATCAAGGCAGAAGAGAAGTACATGTGTTTTTAATAAGAACAATCTTAATAATAACATAAAGCTTCAAAGCTAAAATATTAATAACAAGTTTAAAAACATTCAATTTCTTAGGAAATTGCACAAAAATGTGAAATTGTGAACACTTTTATGAGAAGATTTTTAGGCTTTAAATCCAGAAAGGTAAAAACATCTGAAAGATTAAAAAAAATGGATGTTCTTATAAAATACGCGTATTAGGGGTTAAAATTGACCCTTTGTTTAGAGCATAGAGGGTTGCTCAACATAATTCTTACCTTTAGTTTTCTTGAGGCGTAAGAATTTATCATGTAGGCTGTTTGTCCATACTAAAAAACAAAGGAAAAGTAACGAGGATGGACGTGTTTTTTTAATTTTTCCAGGGGGTAAAAAAATATTTTAAAATTTCCAGGGGGTAAAACCCTAATCTTAGTTCGTCCACCATCACTTGAAAAAAGAATTTTCCATGGGTCCTTTTGCAAATTTTGCCAGTTTCCAGGGAGTTATCCATACATTTCCAAAAACTGATTTTTGACTTGAAGAGGTTCACCCTTTACGGAAATCTAATAGAATGGTTCTAACTTAAGGTTCTAACTTATTTCTTTGATCATTGGGAGATTTTCAGTTAGAAGTGCAAGGTTTAGGATTATGATGAAACAGTGGTCAAATAAAGCTTCTTCGTCTAAGACGGCACATGAATTCTACACATTAGGATCATTTTCTTAAAATTTTGGTGAATTTTGCATTACTTCGAGACAGAAAAGCCTCTTTATATACTTATATATTGCGCTGACACCTGCTGACACGGAAATTCGTCAGAGACGGAAGAATTTTTAAAATTGACGACAAATGTGTTCAAAGCATACCTCTTCCAGAATAAGACATCGTTTGCTGTTTATCTTGATGGCCTTCTCAAAACATCTAGAAAATAAATAAATCATAAAGTGTGCATGTGTTGATAAGGATCAGGTGATTACGATCTTAAAGTTGACCAATAAGAATACAGTACCTCAGAGTCGATGTGATAAGTTTCTTCACCAGACCGTCCGACTTCTGTTCGCACTAAGAGAAAACATAGATTTAACATTCTTGTTGCCTCTTAGGAAGCACAGTAGAACAAAAAGTAGGTATAATGAGGCTTCCCCAGCGGACCTTCAATTCACGCATTCACGCAGTTTTTTGTTATTTTCACGCATTCACACAATTGAAAAAGCCCATTCACGCATTTACGCTAACCGCTGGGGGGGGTATGATAGTGAATTCTTAATATAACTTTATAGTTTGTCCCGTAAAGGGCTTTTAGTAGCGATTAAGCAAAATGTTTCATGGTAGGTTGACCCCACCCTTCCAAAGAAATTCGTTTTGACTTGAAAAGGTTCGGCCACCCCTTGTATGGAAATGTTTTGGAACAGCCCAAAAAGCACAGAAACTATTTGCAGTTTTTGCTTGACTTTTTTATGGCTTCTTTTAGATTCTTTTTTGAAATTTCCCTAGAGCCGTTTGATATTGACCAATCAAGTAAATACAAAAATGTACTGTACTCTTTTTGGCAGCCAAAAGACACACAGCAAGATTTTTCAAAAAATCACCCGTGGTAGGAGTGGGACATAATGCAAAAGTGTCTTGCATCATCCTTTAACTAAGACAAAAGTATATTAAAAGAACATCATTTAAGGTTTTTCCTACCATCAGCTTACTCAAGATTTTTGAACAAAAAATTAACAATTCATTTTTCTTCCCGTCCCACGTGAGCCCAAATTTCGAGAAATCCTTTGTTTATACTGCATTGTCAGCATAAGAGTTGCGCGTCTTTCATAAAATAACACACCTCGTTCAATTTTTCTTCCAGTCGCGAAGCTCTCGTAAAAGCCATTGCAGCCCATGATTGAAAGCGGTTTGGATTCAAGCAGACATCATGCATGTAAAACTTCAATGCTTTTTGGAATTCCTTATTTTTGAAGTAGAAGTCGCCAAGGTAGTAAAATAAATCTTCCATCCCATTACAGCTGCAATAAAAAACGATAATAGTGCGTACGGTTAAGCAGGAAACTAATTACAACGTAAATTCAATGAAGCGAGAGTTTAGTTGAATGATTTAATCAATTCAGTCCCATATCCAACACCGACGGCAATCAAAATCAATTCGTGTCATCTAGTTTGTGAAAAGCACTCTTTGTAAATCCCTTACGACGTGAATAGCTTTATATCTTGAAATGTCACCAAAACCAAGAAATCTAGTTCTCAGTAATAAATCAAGCAGAGAGTGAGTATAAAATAATAATAAAGAGATAATATTATTGGCAGTACATACACGATTATCACTTTTACCCACTTTTAAGCAAAGGTAGGGTGGAGTAATCAGTATACCTGAAGGGAAGAAATTTTCGCGGAATTTAATTTCGCAGCTTAGAGGAATTTTTGTTTGAAATATGTCCTATTTTGCCCTAAAAAGACCAATTGTGTATGTGATTTTTTAATCATGAGAATATTTGTGTTTCGCGCAGGTTAATTTCGCAGATTTGTCGAAAAACTGCAAAATTGAATTCCGCGGAAATTTGTTCCGCGAAAATTTCTTCCCTTTACCTTTCTTTCTTCCGGATGGCGTCCTCGTGATCGATGCTAGGTAATGATCCACTCCCATCGATGAAATGTTGTAACGTTTCAAATGAGATGACTGGGAATAAAGAAGAAGAATTTCTAAGAAATGTATTGTGTATTTATCGAAGTCATTAGCATCGCCAAACAAATTCCCTTTATCGCTATTTCTTTACTATCCAAATGCAAATTATACAAATTAGTGATATCTACCATGTATACTTTTAGAATGTTCCACCCAATACGTCACTTTAAGAATAGAAAAAGTGACGTACTGGGTGGAGATTTTTGAAATTTTTGGAAGACTCTCCAGTGGTGCATATCATGAATTAGCACCCAGTTCTGAAAGCATGTGGTGTGAAGTAATTTCCAAGCAGATTCTTATTACTCTACGCTGACAGGTTTGCACTCTAAAGGTCATGACTCCATAAGAGAATGGGCTTTTCCAGAAATAGTCCGTGCCCCCCTGAGGATATCGGATATCCAGGGGGTCAACGATTTTTGTTCAAAATTGAATATCCATGGGTTAAATATCTACAAAGCAGCGGATCTACAAGGGAGCGGATATCCAGGGGTTAAGGTGTCTTTTCAAGTAAAAAATACGATATCCAGTGGTAAGCATCTTTATAAGAGAGAATATCCAGGGGGTTGAGCATATTTTTAAGAGTGGATATCCAGGGGGTCTTTACTAATAAAGTAGGATACCGATACTTCGAAAAATCAATATCCCCAACAGTGGGACTTTTTCCATCCAAGTAAATAAGCTTTTAAGCGCGGCTTTTAGCTGATGCAAAATATATTCACGCTAAAAATGTCAATCATAAACATAAACACTAAAACCAGGTGGCTTTCGCATTTGCATTCGCATTCAAGTAAAATGCAACGCAGTATTGATTGTTTTTGCTGAAAAACCAAATCAGGTCGACCATCACATTCGTCATACACTTTTGTTTTATAAGAACAATTTTATAAGAACAATGAGGCTCATAATCGCCAAAAAAAATCAAAACATTTTAAGAACAATGCCGAGTCTGAAGTTACTCAATTTCAAGCAATTTAGGGGTTTAAGATAGTAAAGATTGGGTATAACGTCTAAAATACCTCACCTACACCCTACAAATAAGAACAGGGACAATTTGAGGCTCGAAGTTCCAAAAAAATAAGAACAGCCGTGCCTCAAATAATTTTACTGTCTCTTATAACAAAGGGTATCTCCTTCTCTAGAATAGAACATGGTATGCGCAGAATGGATGATCTATTATATTAAACATAACTCTGAAATATAGGGGAAATATTTTAATTTAGAAAGATCTTATCGCCTAGGAGTCGTAAAAAGGTGCCAATAACACTCTAGTCAAACAATTTGTTTACAAATAATATTATTAATAAACATTTTTATGGAGTATTTTTTAAAGCAAAGTCTAAGTGTTTTGATGTAAGAATTCGACTTATATATTGGCCAAAAGTAGATTATACTTTCATCGAGATATTATCTAGCAGACGAAAACATTCAATAAAAATTCGTATTGTTACACTTTTCAAAAACTTTTTGCACAATTAAAGGTTAGGAAGACCCGCACAGTTTTGATCTATGATGTTCGCCAAATGTTGTTGGCAAACGACATTTTCGTCAAAGATATCGGCTGAAATAACCAGGAAAGCAAGATTAAAAGACAACGAGGGTCAAGAATCGAGGCTGGAATGGCGCGAATTCAGTCTTGTTAGTTACGTCATAGAACTTATAGAATTTATAGCAGATTAAAAATGAAACAAATTATTTAACAACCGTCAATAAATTTTATGAATTAATGAAGAAAAAAATGTCTGATTTTGATTAATGATTTTCAAACAATTTACTCAATATCATATTCAATCGGCTAGTCAAAAAAAGCAGTTCCATAACAAGTGTTTATGTGTATTAAGATTGTTGATTGATATTGGTTATTTTTTCGTAGGATGAAAATAAATTTGTTATTAATTTTATTGAAAAATTGAAAAATCATCAACAGGAAAGATGATAGGAAAGATGATAGGAAAGTTGACGTTTTTCATAGTCATCGAAATTATTTTACTTGGAATGGAAAAAAGGAGCTTGAAATTGTTTTTTAACTAATTTTCAAGGTCGCCGCTTTCTTAATTTTCTTAGAAATACTGAATAATCGAGACAATTTATTTTTTATTAACTATATTTGAGATTTTTAATTTCGCCTAGCGAAAGTATTACGATAGCCTTTCGCGGCGGCGGTGTAATAAAAAAATTAGAAAACGAAAGTACTCGATACGGTGGACAAACTCACTAAATTCAATTTACAAATTACACGCTCGTATAACCACGGACGATTTTCGCGCGTTTTCTTTGGATTACGTCATATATCTTTGTTTCTTTAGCTTCACAGTTTGGATTTTTTCTTTATTTTCTTACAAGCATATACTTTATAAGAATCAAATCGATAACTCTTGATAAACGGTGATATACCCTTCGGTAATTAGTTCTTACAAAGTAAACAAGAGATGGCAGGCAATATGAGCATATTTATTTTTTTATAAGCATATACTTTATAAGAATCAAATCGATAACTCTTGATAGACAGTGATATACCGTTCAGTAATTAGTTCTTGCAAAGTAAACAAGGGATGGTGGGCAATATGAGCATATTTATTTTTGTTATAAGCATATACTTTATAGGAATCAAATCAATAACTTCTTGATAGACGGTGATATAGCCTTCGGTAAATAGTTCTTACAAAGTAAACAAGAGATGGCGGGCAATATGAGCATATTTATTTTTCTTATAAGCATATATTTTATAAGAATCAAATCAATAACTCTCGATAGAAGGTGATCTAGCCTTCGGTAATTAGTTCTTACAAAGTAAACATGGGATGGCGCCCAATATGAGCATATTTATTTTTCTTATAAGCATATACTTTATAAGAATCAAATCAACAACTCTCGATAGAAGGTGATATACCCTTCGATAATTAGTTCTTACAAAGTAAATAAACCAGCCGAGGCTGGAAGGTCAGCCATTAGAGCTTAGCTAGATAGCTTTAATAAGTGGGTTAACAGATGTAAGAGATGTATTGAAACAAAGTAGACTAAAAATGTTGAATAATGTACGAAATGTGAAACATTTGATAACTTGAAATGATTTAAAATTATTTAAAACAAGCCTGAGAGCTCCTCCAACCCCACCCCCCCCACGAGAAGATCAAAGTATACTTCTCTTTAGCATTGTAGCAATGTTTCTATGACATCAAACAATTAAGCTATAGTTCATTACTATAAAATAAAAGAGACACATAGTGTAATTAAACTTTTTGTTAATTTCATTCCAGTCAGTTATGATACATTTTTTCTGTTGGATGTAGACAATATCCATATCTGACCAAAGTGTTATCTAGAAATAAATAAGAAAATTGCCAAAACGTCAGAAATAAAGCTATCCATCAAATATACATAGAAACTGTACTTTTTGTTTTACTTGATAAAACTCCAATAACACTTTAAACTCCAGAAAAACACAGTTTGCATCAAAATCTTTTCAAAACGTAGTTCATATTTATAGCATTTATAACTGTATTTTGGTAGACTTGGTCAAATTACAGAAACCATTTGTCAGTTGTCTGCAAGGCCAATGAGGTACGTAACTGACTGCTATTCAGTCAAAGCCAAAATTTGGCAAGGTCAGAAAAACATAATTTACATCCAGTCTTCGTAAATAAATTTTGTAGTTTAGTACCGTCAAGTTACACAACATGCACACAACCATCTAGAAGACTTTGCTGGTCGCAAATGATAATAAAAAGCAAAACTTAAAATTCATAACTATGCAGGGAAGCTTTTTTTCCCCCATTTTGCTTTAAACTCCCTTTTGATTGGTCTTTGAATTTGGGCGATTGCTTTACCGCCTTGGCGGAATAAACACACGGCCATAATAAATAAATTCAACAGGGCAGCGGAGTAGCAATTAATTATCGCCGTTCATTCCATTCCATCATTCAGTCAAAACGTGCGCCAAGGTTAGAAAAGGTTAGAAAAACACAATCTGCGTCCGGAACTGCGTGAAAAATAGTTTGATCAATTTCAACAAGAACTGTATATATTAATATTAATATAATTGATCAAATTCCAAAGACCATTTGTCATAATTTTACAAGTCCAATAATAGGAGATGTGATGTCATCATTTGGTTCCCGTCATCTGACCGACCCTGATTTACGGTCAGCAGGTAGAGTTGGAGAGTCGGAAAGCTTTTCCGCTGCTTTGCTGGATTTCCACTGTCAACCTCTGCACGCTCTATGTTTACAAGTTTTCAAATCGAAGTAGCGAGCCGCATGCTAATGGAGAGTAAACCGAAAACCAGTTTATCCACGGTTTCTCAATTTCTTAATTCGGATCAGTCCACACGGATTCCCTTTCAACAAGATGTAGCTGCTTCTTAAAAGAAAAATATTTTCGACCCACTTTTTGAAGTAGAAATGACGGGAACCAAACAATTTTTTGCGATTCGCCTTATCAAACACGTCCAAACCAAGTCCAAAAAAGCACGATTGCATCATCCAGTCTTTATCAAATTTAGACAGTAGCTGTACTTTTGTAAACTTTATCAAATTCCAATAACATTATAACACCATCAATCCCACCTAGAGGCAAACAAGAAAAATATGTTTTTATTGCAAAAACTAATAAAAAGCAGCAATAAAAAGTATCAGAAAATTCAACATAAACAAAAACTTGAGCAAACGGCTTTAAACCTTCAAAAGATGTAGAAAAAGAATCCCCTTGATAAAAATCATGTGAAATATAATAACAGAAATTGAAGCTTGCAACAGATCATTTACACTGGAAATACTTTGGTACAACACTGACTTATGACATCTGACTTATCGCTTGAGCCGCCATCTTGAAACACCACATTATGATCTGTAAAAACAACGCACGCTAAAAGTACCCAAAAAGTTAACCCGATCGAAAGAAAGTTTAGAAATCAAAGTAAGATCGGGAAATCGGATTTTTTTTTTGTCGTCTTATGACGCTGATGGAAGAAAATTTTACCTATTTGAATGCTCAGCTTAGGCTGACCAACAAGAGATGGCGCACAATGTAAGCATATTTATTTTTCTTATAAGCATATATTTTATAAGAATCAAATCAATAACTCTTGATAGACGGTGGTATACCCTTCGATAATTAGTTCTTACAAAATAAACATGGGATGGCGCACAATATAAACATATTTATTTTTCTTATAAGCATACACTTTATAAGAATCAAATCAATAACTCTTGATAGAAGGTGATATAGCCTTCGGTAATTAGTTCTTACAAAGTAATCAAGGGATGGCGCGCAATATGAACATTTTTACCTTATCGGGGAAAACTTCGTCGGGGAAAAATATTCGTAACTTGCTGGTAGTTGGTAAACGCATTAGGCCAAGGTAAATTTTCGTCGGGAAAAAATATTCGTCACTTGGCCAAAATTTCGTCATTTTTCCCCGACGAAGTTTTCCCTGATAAGGTATTTTTCATATAAGAATATACTCTATAAGAATCAAATTATTAACTCTTTATAGATGGTGATATGCCTCTCAGTTATTAGTTCTTAAGAATTAAACAACCATTGTTCGTAAATCTTATCTTTTTAGCGATTTTGAGCCTCGTTGTTCATATAAAATTGTTTCATCAAGGCTCGATTTGGCACGATGTAAAGTAGACTTCAGATTAGCTTCCATCTCTACTTCTTGTTTTTTCCCATGCAGTTTGAAGTTTGAACTTTAGGCGAAATTTTCGACTTCAAGTCGTCTTGTTTTCATTCCAATAGAGTGAGCAAAGTATTTAATTTTGGCGGGAACTAATTTTGGCAAATTTTGTCTAAATTCACCGAATTCGCCAAAATTACTTCCCGCCAAAATAAGTTCCCTTAAGGTAGTCATTTCAAAGGAGATGCAAGATCGATGCAAAGGAATCTTTTCTTTCTCCATTTCTTCTTTTTTTCAGAAATCGAAAATTTATAAAACTGAAAGTTCAAATCTAGATAAATAAACCAAATGATGCCGGTGACAAGAAATTTATACTTTGTGCTTTACATTTACTGTCTGACCACGACACCAATCATCATGAATGACGAGCTAAACCCGAAAAGCTTATGGAATGTCTTGCGAGAAGAGTCAAACGGGACACTAGATGATCTAAATCATAATCTACAACAAACGTTAAGCTATGGTCATAACAAACACAAAGAGAAACTAGTGCAGGTATAGTCAACATCTCTTCGTTGTTCGAACCTCGCGAAAATATTTTGGTTGTTTCCGAAGTGTCAATTGAATTAATTCGATTAAAAAAAAACAGGTAACCGTGAGAGACTACTCCTTAAAGACGAAATTGACCAGGCAGTAAAGGTGGGTGCTATATGATAATACGATAAATATTACGGGATAACATAAGCTTGCATATAAACTACAATTTGTCCATTCCTACTTTGCTTATTTTCTATTATGTCTTAACTACTTTATTACACTTATATAACTTATTAAGTATTTGACACAGGAAAAATGAATGCGACAATTTACTAACGCGAAAAGCAGGGTTTTCGAAAATCACCAGGTGGCTCAAATTTTGTTAAACGGTTGTAATTAAAGCGAGAGTAACTGATTCGCGTTAATAACTTGATAAGTTAAATGTAAGTGTAATAAAGTGATCGTCTATCATGCTAAGCTACATGGTCCAAGAAGGATAACTAATAAATTTTACTGTAACAATAATTTTTGCAGGTAGAATACCACCATTCAATAATCACACGTCTCGTAAAAGAATACGCAGACGAATACGGGAACACAGTTGTCCTCACATACGGGAAATGCCACCCAGAATCACCCTTTCTAGGCATGCTTATCGCCAGATTTGAAATTGATACTCTCGTGGCATGTACGCGCATTACGACTGGAATGTATCCGTTTTTCCCTGAACGCCGAACACGTTATGAGGAATTTGTAGTTCTACTGCCAGGAGACATTCTTAGACTTTATTTGGAGTCTCTATCAGACGAAACAATGTACGATAGCCGACGGAGCAACAAATTACTTTTGATCGGAGGAATCAGTAAGTTTAATCAACTACAGTTGACGCTCTTTAGACTCGCTCTAATTCGATTTTCAAGGGGAATAGGATTTTCATCAAATAAGAGAGCATATTGAATAGTAAAGAGTCGTTTATGAGAGTTTCACGTTTACGGTGACTTTCAAGCTTATTGAATAATAGAGCGTATCGAATAATAGAACGTCGAATTAGTGAGCGTCAAATTTTTTTTCGCCAGCTACTTGTTTCAAATAAACACCGCTCTTAGAGGAGAGGCGTTTATTCGAAAGAGGCGTTTATTTGAGGAGGTGTTTATTGAAAGCTTTTCCTTCAGGGAGGGACGTTTATTCGAACTAATACGGTATTCCATAATACCATAGGCTTCAAAGAGTTTGAAGACTTCGAAAATCGTTACCCTGTTTTTAACATGGAATATTTGAAGGTGAAAGTGACCCAAAAAGTGGCAATAGGACTGATGGAAATCGTTCGTACAACTATACCTTCAAAACTAGAGTAAGTGTTTTTCAATTGAACGAATCACAAATTTTTACTCGATATGGACAAGCAGATTCTAAGAAAAAAATCTATAGGCGGTTTTAGACCCTGTCCAACTTATCAGGGGAAGAGATTTGTAATTGTAATTTCATTGTCAATTAACGAACGTTGCACTCCTTCGCATGTTTCCGACGTACTTGCTCTATTGTCTTAAATGCGCCAGTGAAATCCATTCTTACATCTAAAAAATGTAGCTCCGTCAGTGAATGTACCAACTCTTATCTTTCCTTCCTTCTCCTACTAGTTCCAAGACGGAATTCATCTCGTCAATGAGACCCAATAACATGATACAAAACATTGATACAATGAAAACAAAGAAACTAAAAGCAGTACGAGTTGTAACAGTCTTTTTCGCACCGTTTGTCCTAGAGACGCCTATGTTTAAACAGAAATGCGGAATAGCTGTTGAATGTCAGATTCCGGACAGGCAGGATAACGGAACAGTGAAATGGAGGATAGGATGTTGTACTGGAATAGTGGTTGATATCTTTGAAAGGATTCGCCACGATTTGGGTTTCAAGTAAGGGTTTTTTGTGATAGATTTTTGAGCCAAAAATCCGACAACCTGACTAAGAATTTAATGATTGACTATGGTTTTGGTTCTAGGGTTCTAGTTATGATCGAAATCATATAAAATTCTCAGGCATCTAAGAACTATGTATCGATTAAATCTGTATCTAGGCACCTCCAGTGGCTTATTCAATATTTCGTGATTCAACAATTGCTACAATTCATAAATATACTAGTCATTTCTTCCAAAAGATTATCAGTCATTTCTTCTGAAAGGTGTAAAAATGTATTGTTAGAAAATCAAACTTTGCTTTTCAGATATACTTTATATGTGGTTGAAGACGGTAAATGGGGAAGCCAAGAACAAGATGGACGATGGAATGGAATGATAGGTGACCTGTTACAAAACAAGGCAGATGTTGCCTTAAATTTGTTGAGCATAATCCAAAAGCGAGCTGAAGTTGTTGAATTCGCCGAACCTTTCATGCACACATCTTACGGCATATATCGTATCAAGAAACCTGGAGTTTTGAAATTTCCAAGTTGGGATTTCATGACACCGCTGTCAGAACATTTAAGATGGGCGATCATTGGTACTTGTATTTTTGCATTGTTGGTTATATTTGCGCTTGAGAATCATGTATTTATGCGCATTAAAGCTGATACTAAATATTTCCCGTTTCGTGAAAGTATGACTTATGTTTTCGGATTGACTTTTCAACGTGATATGGGTGGTACTAACCCACGGATGTGGTCTGGCCGCCTGGCGGCGCTCGGTTACGCTTCTGGCATGGTGGTGATTATGTCTATTTACACTGCTATGATCACAGCGAATACGATCATAACGGAAGTGGATGATGGCTTTCGAGGATTCAAAGATGAAAAGGTTGGAATTTTACATTATTTGTTAGAGAACTCTCCTTTTAGTTTTCACCTGACATTGGGCTTTTCCAGAAAGCCCCCACTGTTGAGGATATTGATTTTTCGAAGTATCGAGCCCTCTGGATATCCTACTTTATTAGTAAAGACCCCCTGAACATCCACTCTTAGAAATATGCTCAACCCCCTGGATATCCTCTCTTATAAAGATGCCTACCCCTGGATATCGTATTTTTTACTTGAAAAGACAATTTACCCCTTGGACATCCGCTCCGCTAGATATACGGCTAGATATTTAACCCCCTGGGTTATCCCATATCCTCAACAGGGGGCACGGGCTTTTTCTGGAAAAGCCCATTCTCGAATTTTTATAAACGGGGGGACCTATTTGCCGGGGGGGGTTGGAGAAAATCCAAAAATAAGGTAAATATATAGGTATAGGCTAAAATCAGGCTTTTTGGTGCTAAATAAGGTGACTTCTTCTTGCTAACTGAAAATATTCTTAAAAGTTAATAAACGGGGGGGGTCTTAATAAGGTCCGGGGGGTTGGAAAATTTTTGAAAAATTAACAAGCGGGGGGGGGCGTTTATTTGGCACCTTAGAGTACGTGGATAGTACAGTATTAAAATATTAGGCACTCTCTTAATTGGTTTTCATGAGACTCACCACCAGTTGGATCAGCTATGTATCTATGAATTGGACAGTACATTCAAGGACACTTGTATAGCGTAGCTGGACTGAGCACAAATTTATTTCCTTTGAACATTGTCTGTCGTCGTAATAATAGATATTGTCTTTCTTTGACCAAGCAATAAGAGATCGTTCCTCATGTTTTTCAACCAATCAGAAATACTTTTTAATAAAAGTACTCCACAATGAAAAACCATCGTCAGACAGATGGATTTTACATGCAAAGTTTGTTGCTAAAGATATTTTATGAAATTTGACATGATTGCAATAACAAGAAAACAACAATTGAACAATTACTTTTTAATGAGTTTTATGACACCTTTATACAATCAAATAATTAAGAAAAAGAAAAAATTTCCTTTCTCGTGAATGATGTGTAGATTTTTGCTTTCAGCAGCTGTAGTATGATTTATTCCGTTCCTTGTTCGACATCTTGCTATAGCCACAATAAGATTTGGGTACTTTGGTGAAAGTTTAGGCGAGTTTAGGCTATTTTTTACTCATTTTTTTCTTCGTCATTTTCAACTTCAACCTTCTAAGAGTTGTTTAAAATAACTTTACGTCATTTACAATTTAACTTTTTCGAAGGACCCTTTTTTCAAGGTTTTCGGCCTATAAATTGACCAAACTTATATTTTATTCAGAAAATCTTCATTCAAGATAAAATAAAACCTCATGGAAACTGAAAAACTTTGTTACAACTAATTATTTCAATTAATTTGAAAAATAATATTCTCAACCGCTGACCAGGGTTCGCGGATTCTCTCCGACAGACATGTGTTAAAAAGAGAAGGAGAAATAGCTGTTTTACTCAGTCCAGCTTCGCTATACAAGTGTCATATGGTACATTGAAGGTGCGGTGCTGACCCACTTAGACGACTCGGTCACTGCTCCTTGTAATAATTACAGACTACAGTGCTAACCTATAACAATCAAAAAGTTCCATTAAAATCAAAAGCGTCAAAATAGCAAATACTCGCAGTACAGTCATTTTTTGGCATCTTGGCGCGTTTAATTGTTAATTCGCAGTACAGCAATTTTGGTCATCTTGGCGCGTTTAATTGCTAAGGGATTCTGGATTGTTAAAGGTAAGTACGGCGTATGTAACGAAATAATTGTTTTGAGGTGTTCTATTCTGCATTTTCAGTTATTAAATCCAACACCGGAGTACAAGTTTTCAATCGAAGGAGGTATAGGTTCTGGTCAAGAGGAATTCTTCCAGCATAATACAGATGAACATTTTCGTAGAATGTATCATTTCATGAAAGGCTATTTTGTACGTTCACCTGAAGAAGGAATCAAAGCTCTTCTAAATGGGTGAGTCTTGCTGTCGTTCGAACTTAACCTCTTCCTTTAGCAAACTAACTAGAGTTGTTTATAACCCGTGTAAAACGGTAATATGGGTGTGTTATATGATAATATGATAATTGTTACGGGATAGTATTACCTTAAGGGAAGAAATTTTCGCGGGAACAAAATTTCGCGGTTTTCGCGGATTTTGCCTAAAATCGCGAAATTAAGTTCCCGCGAAATTTTACAAAATCGTCGAACCGCGAAATTAAATTCCCGCGAAATTTAATCTATTTCACGCATTCCCCCAAATTCGTACTATTTCTAGCCTTAAAACAGGATTTTGGCTTATTTAATAACGCTTTTGGCCAAAAATATCCTGCAACCGCGAAATTAAATTCGAAAATTTCTTCCCTTAAGGTAGTTTGTATGACTACAATTTTCCCTTCCATTATTTTTGCTTGTCGTCTAGCATGCTAGACTACCTATCCTTTAAATTTATTTTTTCTTTGAGTTTGTTTTTCAATTCCGGTTTGAAAGTAAATTACTTTTGTCAGAAGCCTGTCCTCAAATTCGAAAACAATCCAAAATGGCTTCTCCAAAAGCTTTATAAAACACAAAGATATTCAAAAGATTCCTCATTCAAACGGGTTTGGTGTCCCCCCCCCCTTTTCTAAAACTACTGACTCAAAATTATCAAACTCTTTTTTAATCATTACAGTTCTCTGCAAGGATTCATTGCGGATATTAAAACAACCGATCTCCTCTTATCAGCTACGATGAAGAAATTAGTATGCGCTGGCAACATAAAGACACACAATGACACTGTTCTGAATCATGGTCTCGGATTAGCATATCGGAAAAATTTCACATACGGTCGAACTATATCAAATGTCATTTTAAGAATTTCTCAAGAGCCTGGCTTTGTCGAGCAAGTTGAACGAAAATGGACTTTAGGATCGTGCCCGAAAAATATACAACCTGCCCAGTTCGGATGGATGTACTTTTCCAGTTTTTTACTGATAGTGGCTGGTGGTGTAGCCTTTGGGTTCATTGCCAACTTGGTTGAGTATTTCCTTTTTGGTGATAAGCTTAGACCGAACTCGCTGACTACACAGACTAAAATAATGTTCCAAGCGAACCGAGCTTTACAAAAACAATTTCATGAATACGACGAAAGGAAAGTTCATTTTGGTCAGAGTGGAACGTACATGACTGCATCGTCTTTGTAATTAAAATACAAATGCTGAAACCTTTTTTTTTTTGATAAATATGTTAAGAATTTGAATTTTCCTCACAATACTCACAATTTACCTTTGTCCCTATTTAATTGAAATTTAATGAGATAAAAACTGCAAAATACGAGCCTAAGACTCGATTTTTATTGTTCTCCTCAGTCTAAACACTATAAAATTTCATTACCACGTACCCCTCATAAAAATTTCAAAAATATCACTTTAGAGCTGAATCTCTAAAGCCTTACCTCTCGTTTAACCCCTCCCCGACGAGAAAAAATGTTTGAAAAAAACCTTAGTTTTCTTTTTACTTTGCAACGGTGGTTAAATAAACTTGTCGACCGCCGGAGGTGGTTTCTTTCATAGTGGTACGCTAATCTCGTTTTGCCTTAGCTCATTACTTCGTCTACCATTTACTTTTGGTTTTTTTAACTAGATTACCCAGGTGTTTCTCTTTTTTTTTCGCTGAATGTCTTTTATTCGGAATTGAGTAATAGAGACATGAAAAATGACTATATTGTAAACTGTTTTCAATGAATAATCTAAAATGTACTTGAGATGACATGTAGGCATTAATAATGTGCGCGCGCTCTTTCGCGAGCGTGATGCGTGATGGCAGGCGGTCGTTTCAGTGTGGTTTAGATCCACACTGTGACCTAGTTTATGTCTGTATGGCCATTTAGCTTAATCATGTATGGGTCTACCGCCACTGGAAGAGTTTAACGATACTTGATAAATACTTTATTGCTCTTACCTTCAACTTGTTTTTGTGGTACCACTGTTGTGATCTTCTTCAAAACGTGTTGAACCTAGTGAAATTATAAAATTGAGAGTTATTAAAAAAATCAATCGAAAATTGCTTGACTTTGCAAGCTAATATTATGGTTACTTTATCCAAGGAACTTGCTTTATCAAATCATATGAACTTAGAACCATGGCTAATAATTCTTTACCTTACTCATTCTCGGTATAAAGCTATCAAAAAAATGGAGATCACTCTTCTTTACAAGTAAATTTAATGTTTTCATTACATCATAACACTAAACAGAAGGTTTTATAAAGTCGTTGCAGTGAAGCATAAAATATTGCTATTTGCGAGAGGGGTAACAAACCTCAAGAGAGATGGTATGCGTTTTGATGTTCAACTGTGGAATTGCATTTGGTGTGTAAAAATCGTACATTACTTTTGAATTCTTCCAAGACAGAGAAACCTGAAACGAAAAGACAGACTTTGTTATTTCAGGATGTAAATAAAACCAAAATTGTTTAAAATCCAATCACTTTGAAATATATGATCCTAAAATTTCAACAAAATTTAGCTATTTCTAGTTCCATATTGGTCCATCCCCCCATATATGAATATCGAAGTTCAACCGTGTTTTTGGACTAAAACTCCATCGAAGCAGTAACGGTTAACAACCCAAAAGACAACAATCAATTGGTTGGATTTCTAAGAGATAAAATTGAGCCAAATCAACTTGTTTGATTGTTGACCGTAACTAGGGTACTGAATCTAAGCAAAGGATTGTTCTTATGAAAAGTAAACTTTCTTATGAAAACTAAAATTTCTTATGAAAAGTAAACATTCTTACAGCCTCTACGTTATGGTCAACCACCAATTTCGTCTAAAATATAAACAGTTTAGTAATGATAGAGACAGGATACACATTTTTTAATAAGAACAAATTATATAAGAACATAAAGCATCAATGACAAAAAATTTAAGAACAAGTTATGAAACATTTCGGGGCTTGTGGACTCTGAAACACCCGATTTCTTAGGAAAATGGACCAAAATAATCACAAAATGGTGAAGTTAAGAACATTTTCAGGCTTAAAATTCGAAAGGTTTAAGAACATCCGAAGACTTCAAAAATTTTGAAAGTTCTTATAAGAAAACGTGCAATGGAAGGAAACTGCATGACACCCCTGTCTCAGTGCCCGGTGGCATGATTTCAGTACATGATTTTTTCCTACGTCACTGCAGTAATCAAATTTTTATTGCACTCATTTGTGAATTGAGATATAAATTGAATAAAGACAGCGACAATAAAAAACAGTTCTTGAATTCCCAAGCCATTTAGGATGATTACAAATGAGTGCAATAAAAATTTGATTACTGCAGTGACGTAGGAAAAAATCATGTACTGAAACCATGTACTGAAAAAAATCATGTCCTGAAATCATGCCACCGGGGCACTGAGACAGGGGTGTTGCATGCAATCCCCAACCATCTAACTATCCATCCATTAAATATAATAAAATATGCTCCCAATAGACCTTTTCATCAATTACGTCACGAACATCACTTGCTTCGTTTTTAAATTACATATTGCCATGGTGATTAACTTCCAGCGGATTTTATTAAAACTACTTCCTATTCATAAAAAAAACCATTTAATGTCTCAAGAGACATGATCACCATGGTAATTGTTTGAATACGAGGCAAGTGATGTTCGTGACGTAATTTATGAAAAGGTCTACCCTTTGTTTTGAATTTATTTTTGAGGTAATACTAACTCTTGATGATACAATGACCAGGTAGATTTGTTGCAACGATACTCACTTTAATCTTTTTGCATGGGTTGCCATAAAGACAATAAAAACATTGTTCCAACTCCTTGGAAAGTGCCTAGAAAGAGAGATTTGAAGAAATTGTTTTTTCCTCCGTTTAAAAGGAAAAATCCATTTCTGAAATGAGTACAGTATGTCTCATTCTTACTATGTATGAGAAAGCACAAATTTTAATCAATTTTCATTTCATTTGGCGGATGGCAGTAATAAAACTTTATAGAGGGAACATAATGCTGAATCCACCCTTCTTTCAGCTAAAATTAATTTATCTGGGATGTTACAATTGTGCAAGCGTTCCAGATTAACGTAAAATATTTAGTGAAGAATATGTTTAGAAATTTAGACAATTATGTTAATATGACTGAAACCTCTCGTTCTTTGCCAGTAGACATATGTAGAGCTGATGACAATTCGTCGACCAAGCAATGTAGCAACACTCCATCGTCGTGACAACACCAATGTTTTCTATGTTGAGAAGAAAGGGGGAAATCCTATTAAACCTTGGTATTAATTCTTCAAAGCAAAAAATAGCAGTTTGACGAATCAGGACAACTATATAAGTGTAATAAGGTAACTGATTAGTTACGAGCATGCGCAACGCACTGGGCTCAACTTCAGATGCTTCAAATTATTTATAGGTCCGATTGTAGCAAAAAACAACAAAAGATTAGTGCATACATCCATTTAGGTCTAAATTTTGAAAATGAAATAAACATCCTACAGATATTCACCCAGAGAGCAAGTGTGCCAAATTCCGACAATTTTTGAAATCTCAAGACTGCCCCTAAGTTTTAGCCTCGTTTTGGCCTCATCTCCAGGCCCCAACATTCAAAAAAAAAATTTAAATGAAATAGAACCCCCCAGATATTCACCAAAGAAACAAGTGTGCCAATTTATAGCCAAATCCGACAAATTTTGAAGCCTTGCTCAAAAAATCAAAATTTTTGAAAAGTGAAAAAATCACTCCCACATATTCACCCAAGGAACAAGTGTGCCAAATTTCAGCCAGATCCGACAAATTTTGAAGTCTCCAGGCCGCCCCAAAGTTTTGGGACATACACACAGACTCACACACACATTCTCAGATTCTAGCACAACTGAAGTTGAAAATTTAAGTATGATAAGGTAAGTATGATAAGGTAACTATAAAACAGACTGAAACTCCCTAGTCAAAATTGCACAATAGACAAAAATGAACCTTCAAGTTTTGGTAAAAAATTACAATGTTTTTTTTTTCAACAGACAACCGTTTGCTGAATTCGATCATTTCGATCTCTATGATGGCAATTGCTTTAGCAACGGGTTAGGCTGCCAGGAGAGACCTAGCACAGCTTCCAGTGTTAATACTTTGATTGGATTAGAAATCTACAGAAAGCAATTAAAGTACGAAGAATTACTTGGGGGAGTTCTCTGTATCGCGTAAAAGGACAATGTTTTAGAGATGGAAAAGGCAAACATTTTTTAACAAAAGGCTTATAATTTTAACACTTCGTAACTTTATGAGAAGGGATGTGTAGATAAGTGTTATCTAGCTTTCTCGCAGCATTCTTTCTAGCATTATTATACAGAAAATAGTCTGAGTCAGATCCAAGAAATACAGTACCCCCCACTTAGGCAAAATGGAAAATGGGAGCCGGGTATGTGTGAGCCATAAGGGTACCTTTTTCACACCCTCGAAAGTCTCTCAGAGGGGTACAGAAACTATAAAAAAGCAAATTGAGTCTTTGGTCTTTGTAAATGTAAGGATCCAAAACTCACCAAAATCGAATTTTTTTCTCTCAAAGGGTCGTGATTTTCAAAATTTTGGACAAAAGTTTTGAGAAAAGTCACTAAGGATCCCATCTCAGAAACGCCAATTTTTTCCATCTCTTAGGGACGATTTTCGATTTTTTTGCTCGGACCCGTTACCTCGCAAACCTAGTACCCCCCTCCAGGAGTCAGATTCTTTGGCTAACGACCAAAATACTGATACACATGTCTACCTTGCTAAGTGATTGTGGGCAGTTCTCAAGAACTGTAATCCACCCTTCTTTGATGAAGCAGTAGAATCTATACTGTCCTCCGATCCTTGTGATACATCGTCGTCTACGTGGATGACCTCTTCTTCATTTAATTGGTCGGACGTTTGAGTACTAAAATAAGTAAAAACGATAATAAATTAATAAGAAAGTTGATTGAGGATTGACGGGGATTTTCGTGCGAGTTTGCTTGGAAATCAGCCAACAAAATTGGTTTATACAAAACGACCGGAACTCTGGCGTTGGTTAGTTACCTAGTTTCAGGCATATTTTTCCATTTGATAATTCGATAGATCAGTAACCATGGTAATGTAGTGACGTCGCAGTCATCATTTGATTCGCAATCAGCATTTGCTTCCAAAAGCTAAAAGGGAAGGATTCATAGTAGTTAAAATGTATGTATGCGAGAGAAAGTGAAAAGTGGAATCGCAAAAAGTATATATATATCACTGCTAAAGTAATATTTTGTGTTTGTTAGTCTGCAACTTGTTTCCTTTGGCTTATCTATAATACTGGAATAACCTTCAAAGTAACAATAAGTCAAAGTTTAGGTCGCACAGAGTAACGATATAAGAATTTAGAATGTCTTACTTTAGCCAATTGTTCACACAAGGATTGTACAAAATTGTCAGATAGCAAATTTTTCTTCTCCTGACAAACGAAGTAACTGTTAAAAAAGGAAGAAGGAAAATCATTATTTATGTACGTCAAGTGTCAAGCTTTGTACTGTAGCTAAAAAAAGTAAAAGTATTTAGACAATAGAAAAAAGGTTGAAAAGAAAGTGTCGGCTTATAGTTAATTTTGTTAAATAATCGAACGCATAGACCCAAAGAATGAGGTAGCACCAGAAATGACGCGATGGTAAAAAGTTCACTATTGCAGGAAAAAACAGCTAAAAACAGAGGAATTAGATTTTTTGTACCTATCAAGAACTTTTAAGACCTCGTTAAAATTGACTTTCCATCCGTCCACGATTGTATTGTTTGACATAGCTTCGTTCAAAATCAACTTGATACAACCAAAACATTTCTAGATAAAATAATGTATTTGAACTCAAAACGGAAGCAGAATGGCTATTTCTTTAAGCTATCTTTTCCTAGAAACTGTTCAACTTGAGTCCGCATAAAAAACTTTGGTCCATTTCTTCTAGTTTTTGCTCACTGTTTGATCATGTGATTTAATTGTGAGCCAATCCAATACTGAATCAATCGTTTTGGTCCTTTGTTATTACCATATTAGAATTTCCAGGACGGTATAAAGGAGAATTTTTCCAGGGGTAAAAGACTGATTTTAGTTCGCCCACGCTAACTTTTAAGGTATGAAAAGAACCACACATGATTCTGCTAATTTCACTGTATCCTGAGTGCATTTTGTAGACTAACACTTTCCAAAAAGTGGGTTAACTCTAACCCTCTAACCGAATATCTCACCTCATGACACGACGTATTGCTGTAAGACTGTGTGAGGAGGTAAAGCTGCGTTGGTCTTTCCTTGCTTTTGGCGACCTGAGAAAAAAAACGGAAAACAAAATGTTTTATGCTTTTGTGTCTTTTTACTGCCAAATTATACATACGAGTTATTGAAATACGCATTATTAGCGCTTCTTTGATACCAGTTAACATTTTGAAAGTAGTTATTTGACATTTTTTGAGTTTTGTTTAACCTTTCCAAATTTCCGCGAAATCCGCAAAATTTAATCCTCGCTAAAATTTATCAATTAAAGTAATAAGAAACGATCTAACAAAGACGGTTGTGATTCAAACCTTTTGGTCCATCAAACATGGTTCAAGCATAGTGACGATCTTCTCGTATTCCTTGCTATCGAATATTTGTTGAAGCTGAAAAAGAAGTCGGTTTTAACAACCCCGATACTCTCTCTTTTTTCATATTTAGTCTACTCTCATAAAGAACAATGAGGCTCAAAATCGTCGAAAAATAATAATAATGCTGACCGAGCATTGAATTGCTGGATTTCAAGCAAATTTTCAAGCAATTTACGAGTTAATGAAAATAAAAGTTTATGGGATGAAGATTCAAATACAACAGTTTTGTCCTAAAAATAAGAGCAGAATACTAGAACAATTTGAAACTCAAAGAACAAACGAAAAATTTGAAGCGAGCCTAGGCAAAAATTTATCCAGTATAGACCTTTTCTTAAATTAAGTCACGAGCATCACTTGCCTCGTATTCAAACAATTACCATATCATGGCTCTCGATACATTAAATGAATAGGAAGTAGTTTTAATAAAATCTGCTGGGATTTAATCACCGTGGCAATAATTTCAAAACGAGGCAAGTGATGTTCGTAACGTTATTCATGAAAAGATCTATTGATCATCAGACCAATTTCTTTTCTAAAGAAAGATTCACAGAAAAGCCTTTCAGTAACTTACCTCGTCTGTGGTTTGACTTTGATTCAATCGTTCAATCATTTTGTCCACATTTTCTATAGACGAGGAAAAATGTTAACAAATGAAATTAAACATATACAAAGCTGTTTGCTGATCTTGCTAAAGCAATAGAAATTATCTACCTTGATTCGTCAAAAACGTAATTAAAGATTTTTAACGTCTAAATGAATGACCTGCATAATGCAATTTTAGAAAAAAGACATGCTATTGTCAGATCACGCGCACTATTTTGTTTTTGTGATTCGTTTTAAACTTTCAATGTTTTTTGCATTCTCAACATTTTCTTCAAATAGCGATCCAGACTTGTTAACCTGGCTTTAACTCGCTCATATAATAAGAAGCAAAAGAACAAGTTTAACAGCAGTGTCATACATTTACGGCCCCTCTCCAAAGCAAATGTTTCTCAAAATCTTCTCTAGTTTCGAAAATCAATTTGGCGTTGTCTCCCACAAAAGAGGTTTTAAACTGTGCTGGATAACATTAATACCTTTATTGATGATATTGTTTGTTTGACAATTGTGAAGAACAATATCCTCAAACGTCTCGCCATAACTATCAAGATAATCGAGACACTGGAATAGAATAGAACAATTTATCATTTGTAAAGTTTTAGCTACATAACAAATTTAGATAAAATAAGAAACCTAATTTCAATTTGATAAATGCTTTTTAAGTTTTGTTAGTTAAGTTTCGTATTTTCCACCATCATAGAAGCGAATGTGATCACCTATACATATTCGAACCTTTGCTAGCAGAAATTACGTAACATGAAAAAACATAACAATGTCTATTGTGACCTCACAGTGATAAATCACATTATATTTGTTAAAGTTACCCTTAAGGAAAAGGTTTAAAATTTTTACTAACATTGTAGAAAGCATTTGTGGCCTGTGGTATCTGATTGCCATCCATACATGATCGACCATACAGATAGAAAACTAAAACGTAAGCATCAAAATTAGAAAGGAGACGATGACACTTATGAGTAAAGTGTAGGGGTTGAAGGGTATCAGCTGTTGACTTGGAAGCTCTTATTCTGCTTTATGTAGTCTGTAGGAAAGCAGAATGATAAAGAAAATTAGATCTAATTTGATCAAAATATAGACAGTTTTTTTACTACAATTCGTTGATGAGATTGGGACGTTTATACCCATAAAAGAACATTCTCGGATAGCTAGGATAGAAGTTCATAATTTCCATAATTTTTTCTATCAGATGTTTTAAATCAATAATCTTAAAACAATTTAAATGCGTATATACACACCCTTATTAAAATTTCTCACTCCAAACTCGTGGGCTAGTAAATACAGGGCACGGGTGTAACGTGTGTAACGGGTCTTACACGTCTTTTTTATAAGAACATCCAAAATTTTCAAAGCTTTTTAACTTTTTGGATTTCGGCCCTAAAAATGTTCTTAACATGTTCTCATTTTAATCAATTTTTGACCATTCTTACCCATTTTCTTATTAAGAAATGGAGTGTTTTTGATTCCATAAAGCCTTAAAATGTTCTTAACATTTTGGCCGGGGAAGCCTTATGTCCTTATATAGTTTGTTTTTCTAAAAAAACGTGTAATGGTTTAACAATAAGTCTTACAACGAACGACAAAATGGTGTGTATCTTTCGTTTCGTTCAACAAGAGATCATTATTTGAAGCCAATAGAGATAAATAGCTGAAATCCTGTTGGAATTTTGTTTTCATCTCCTCTTGATCTAACGCTGGTGAGGAATGACTTAATCTACCAAGAAGATACAAAAAAGTGTTAGAAAGAATAGAACCTCAGGGGTTTGTGGTAAAGGGAGTCAGTATTAATCAATTGAAAGTATTACTGGACCATTATGATAAATCTCAAAAACTTCAGTCATCAAAAAGTAGTAACAGTTAACGCTTTCTAATTCGATTTTCAAGGGGATATACTTTTTATTGAATACCAAAAAAAGTAGTAACAGTTAACGCTTTCTTATTCGATTTTCAAGGGGATATACTTTTTATTGAATACCAAAAAGAGTAGTAACAGTTAACGCTTTCTAATTCGATTTTCAAGGGGATATACTTTTTATTGAATACCAAAAAAAGTAGTAACAGTTAACGCTTTCTAATTCGATTTTCAAGGGGATATACTTTTTATTGAATACCAAAAGAGTAGTAACAGTTAACGCTTTCTAATTCGATTTTCAAGGGGATATACTTTTTATTGAATACCAAAAAAAGTAGTAACAGTTAACGCTTTCTAATTCGATTTTCAAGGGGATATACTTTTTATTGAATACCAAAAAGAGTAGTAACAGTTAACGCTTTCTAATTCGATTTTCAAGGGGATATACTTTTATTGAATACCAAAAAAAGTAGTAACAGTTAACGCTTTCTAATTCGATTTTCAAGGGGATATACTTTTATTGAATACCAAAAAAGTAGTAACAGTTAACGCTTTCTTATTCGATTTTCAAGGGGATATACTTTTTATTGAATACCAAAAAAAGTAGTAACAATTAACGCTTTCTAATTCGATTTTCAAGGGGATATACTTTTTATTGAATACCAAAAAAAGTAGTAACAGTTAACGCTTTCTTATTCGATTTTCTAGGGGATAGACTTTTTATTGAATACCAAAAAAAGTAGTAACAGTTAACGCTTTCTTATTCGATTTTCAAGGGGATATACTTTTTATTGAATACCAAAAAAAGTAGTAACAATTAACGCTTTCTAATTCGATTTTCAAGGGGATAGACTTTTTATTGAATACCAAAAAAAGTAGTAACAATTAACGCTTTCTAATTCGATTTTCAAGGGGATATACTTTTTATTGAATACCAAAAAAAGTAGTAACAGTTAACGCTTTCTAATTCGATTTTAAAGGGGATAGACTTTTTATTGAATACCAAAAAAAGTAGTAACAGTTAACGCTTTCTAATTCGATTTTCAAGGGGATAGACTTTTTATTGAATACCAAAAAAAGTAGTAACAATTAACGCTTTCTAATTCGATTTTCAAGGGGATAGACTTTTATTGAATACCAAAAAAAGTAGTAACAATTAACGCTTTCTAATTCGATTTTCAAGGGGATATACTTTTTATTGAATACCAAAAAAAGTAGTAACAGTTAACGCTTTCTAATTCGATTTTCAAGGGGATATACTTTTTATTGAATACCAAAAAAAGTAGTAACAGTTAACGCTTTCTAATTCGATTTTAAAGGGGATAGACTTTTTATTGAATACCAAAAAAAGTAGTAACAATTAACGCTTTCTAATTCGATTTTCAAGGGGATATACTTTTTATTGAATACCAAAAAAAGTAGTAACAGTTAACGCTTTCTAATCGATTTTCAAGGGGATATACTTTTTATTGAATACCAAAAAAAGTAGTAACAGTTAACGCTTTCTAATTCGATTTTCAAGGGGATAGACTTTTTATTGAATACCAAAAAAAGTAGTAACAGTTAACGCTTTCTTATTCGATTTTCAAGGGGATAGACTTTTTATTGAATACCAAAAAAAGTAGTAACAGTTAACGCTTTCTAATTCGATTTTCAAGGGATATACTTTTTATTGAATACCAAAAAAGTAGTAACAGTTAACGCTTTCTAATTCGATTTTCAAGGGGATAGACTTTTTATTGAATACCAAAAAAAGTAGTAACAGTTAACGCTTTCTAATTCGATTTTCAAGGGGAGAGACTTTTTATTGAATACCAAAAAAAGTAGTAACAATTAACGCTTTCTAATTCGATTTTCAAGGGGATAGACTTTTTATTGAATACAGGACTGTATCGGATAGGAAGGTTCCTTAATCTAATAAACACAAGGTAGACATTGAATAATAGAGCTGACAAAGCAAAATACTAGGCAAGATTCGATGTCATTTTTGAACACAAATTACATATTTGCGCATAATAGATGCGAATCAGTATACATGAATGTTCGCGCTGAAAATCTTTTTAAGTTGTTTGGTAAACCCCTTGACATTTGCACGTGTAAAGGATTCGAGTTTCGAAAACAGGAGCTCATTGTCGAATCAGAAAGCATCAATTAAATATTAGAGAAAAAAAAATTGCAAATTCTAATACCGGGTGCGCCACAAAAAAGTTTCTCTCTTTGAAACTAATTTTTTCGAAATCTAAAGATTTTAAAAGAACCATTCCCATTGCATTGAAAAGAAGAAAGATAAACTTAAATTTTGATGGGTCACTTATTAAATTCGATTCATTAGATCAAAAGTTATGTTCAATTGAATAGAAAAGTTACTTTCGAAAAGTGCTCGAAATCGTTAAAAATCGACCTATCAAATTTTTATTTTAAAATTGGCAATCACAATAGCCTTTACATGATAAAGAGCATTTTCAGTAACTAAACACATAAATTTTGAAACTGAAGGGTCGCAGAGGTTTTAAAACTTCAACAAAATCACTTTAATTTACTTTTACCGAAATTTTCCTCATATTTTTTTGGTTCTAGACTGGATAAAGTCTATGTAAGGCTGGATCTACCTCGAAAGCCGTATTTGATGTATTTTCATGAATTTTACCAGATTTTTTGGCCTTTTTCGATGAATTTTCTTCATTTCATTGAAATTCAATGAAATTGTTTCTTTAAATGGGGATGAAAAGAAAACTTGCGCAACTGAAATTATTGATAAAGATAAAAACGTCTTACTTGACTCCGCAACTTCTTTGGTTTAACCAGCTATCCAACTGCAATTCCAAACCAAGCAAGATAACCTGATAAAAATAACAAACTATATCAGATGCAACAATATAGAGAACTCTCCAGTAAACTTAGCCAGTGTTATAATTCAACTTCAAGATTACAATAAACTTTACATCTTTAGTAAGGGTACCGGATGTACTTAGGTTTTTTTTTCACCTCCCAAAGTCTCCCAATGGGTTACAGAAACGACAAAAAAGCAAAGCAAAGGGTCGAAAAACTCTTTAACTGTACCAATATCACGAAAATTTAAAAAAATCTCTTTCTAAGGGTAGAAAATCTTTCGAAAGTTGTCTCTTTAATGGTCACTTTTTCGTCAAAATTGAGTCCCTGTCTTGGATTTTACTTATTTTGAGTAATGGTACATACATACCCTTCCAATTTTGGCTGCATATTCAAGGTTGTCATTTCTAGAATTGAAAAATTTTTCCTATACGACATTATGATCTTCCTTAGGTGTTTGTTTACTCTGCCATCAAAACAAACTCAAATGTTGAGACTGACCCCTTCTACAATCGGAAGTGGGGTCTTCCTTCGTTAATAGGCCATTTCACAGTCGAAATGAATCATGGGTAATTAGGACTGATTGCACCTCCATAAGCATAACGACTTCCCGTTGGCTAGACGCAAAAATCTTTAAAATCTTTCAAAACTTTGGTCGCAGCGGTCCTGATTACCCATTACGCTTTACGACTGTCTGACCTATAATAGCAGGTCCCTAAATTTAATGTCACCTAATCAGATTAAAGAGTAATTTTGAGAGTGGTCCTTTTGCTTTGAGGTCTGTATAAAGGTATTATAAAGTAGCGCAAATTCGTGATTAAGTACCAAATGGAATGCTACTTAAATGTTGCAATCAAATGAGGCACATACTTGCCGCGAGTTAGGGAGTTGCTAGTTTCGAGTTGGGGAGTTGCTAGTTTCGAGTTGGGGAGTTAAAAAATTACCGGCTACCGAAAAAGAATAACATACATCAAAAGTACGATATATAACACATATAATACGTTTAATACATATACCACCTGTAATATGCTTCTTTGCCTTAAACACGTGCGCTGAGAGCATGGGAAGCTATTTTCTACTGTCAATTCATATCCATTAATATTTCCTACATCACATTGAGTATAAATATAATTCTTGATTAAAGTGACTTTAGAACCATTGTATTTTATAATGTGATCAAAATTTTTATTAAAAAGTGCCAATTCCAATGATAAAATGACAAAAGAAAGTGTCGTTATTTTTCTAGCTCTATAAGCTATCTCTACGAATTTTTTGAGGCTAAGATGACTGTCAACTTATATCCTTTCATACAATAAGCATCACTTGCATTATGATCAATATTTTTTGGGAAATTTGTTTGACAATCATTGTATTTAAAGATTTTGTCAATATTTTTACAAGAACGTGTCATGTTGTCAGCACCCGGGGGGGGGGCAGTCAGGCAAATTGACCGACGGGTATGTGCGGCGGTTAAGGGTATTTTTCAAAATATCGGAAATGCACTGTAAGGGTGGACTTTTGATAAATGCACTGTAAGGGTGGAAATTGCAGCAAATCTGGGAAAAATTGCAAATTTTTGCTCGAAAATGTTGATTTTTTTTGCTCTAAAAAAATTTGAAAAAATGCACTGTAAGGGTATGAATTTCACCGATTTTTTTCTGCACTGTAAGGGTGCGATTCTAAAAGCCAATTTTTTCGCCGCACATACCGTCAGTTGGTAAACCCATTGCCCCCCCCCCCGGGTGTCAGCATTATGACAATGACATAACAGTACTAAGTATTTTGGCTTTGCTAGCCAGCACCTTACCATTTTCATGATCTTAAAGTCAATAATATGTTTGGTACTGGCTAATTTGAAATTTGTACTTTTGGGCTACATTAGTTTAAACTATAAAATTTTCGGTCGCCGTAAAGTTTTACGAACTCCCCAACTCCCCAACTCACTAACTAGAACATTACCTAGACTCCAATCAAATATGGAGTCAGACTTACTCAAAGATATTGGGTAATTGGGTGTGTTTGCGATATGTATGATAGATTTTGATGAATTTTGAAGTGAGCCTTGTTTCCCTGGAACAAAAAAATTGAATGGTGTAAAAGTCAAGAATTTAAAACTAATTGATTGAATTTTCCCAAATCTTTAAAGCGCTGGGGAACCTCAAAGGTATGCAAGAAGTTGCTTGAAAAAAGGTTTAAGATGGATGACAAAGTGATCAGAAAAAATCAACTGACATATTATTTGGACGTCATTTATTCAACGCGATTAAGGTGATCATATACAAGCTTTTTGATTAAAAAAATCAAGACGGAATTTAAGTAATTCCCTTTGATGAAGTGTTTCAAAGCTCATCCGCTTTAAGTGTACAATCTTTATTGCCATCAAGTGGAAACTACTCTCGATGAAATTAATAAAATTACACCGGAACGGTTTCTACATGATAACAAAAAAAAGTATATATACTTAACGAATTCTGATTTAATGTTGTACCATTTGTGATGCCAAACATCTGACAATGCCATCAAGAATTCTTCCATAATAGTGATGCAAGTCCTGGAACACGAAAGATAAAAAGTGGTCTATCAAGATTTACGCAAAAATATAATGGTGTCAAAATTAGGAGGAACTGAATTAGTATAAATTAAAAATCCTTCTAATATAGTTTAGCAAGCTAGCCGACTAATTAGAAATTATAGTAGAAATAAAGCAAAAAGTAATGGAGGGAACAAATTTTAGTTCATAAACTAAATCCCGTAACAATAATCGTATTAACGCCTATATACTACTGTACTACACGCATTATAAACGACTTCAGCCTACCTAATTTTTAACACATTATATAATTACCCGATCTGTTTTGGAAACCCCATTTCATTTATCTTGAGCACTTATTTTCACTGATTGAACAAAGTAATCCTGTATTATATTTTTAGCTAGTTGCTAATGAATTTCTTCAAATATAATACAAGTCTTAGGTAAACTAAATTTCTTACTTTTTCAGCACATTCTTGTTGATGAAGTTAGATACTGCAATCGATTCTAAATAAGATAGGGCAGCGTGGTAGGGCGATAAAATGAATAAAAAAATGGAGAAAGTACCTTAGTTTCAAGTAGTTTCAATTTTAGGTACATAACCCTGTTTGAGTGTTTTTTTTTTCACTTTTCAAAAGGTGAATTTAGAATTGAATGGTTCATAACTAAGAAACTGAGTGTATCAAATTTAAAAAGTATTACCTAAATAAAGCTAGAATTTTTAACTTTTGTAAATATCAAGGCTCCAGGAAAAAACGGCCAGGAGTATAGTAACATTCTCGAACGCTTACCTTTCTGTAGGTCTTCAGTTGTACCAAAATGTTGTTGACTAGAATCAAGCAAAAAAAATGTAAGAACTTAAAAATAATCTATAGTAAGAAACACGGGAATTACATTTCCAATTCCCGAATCTAAGAAGGATGTTTTGAGAAACTATATAAGTGGGCCCAGGAGTAAAAATAGAAAAAAAAACACGAAACATTTGGCTTTAAGATATCTTCCAGATAAATTGATTGAGTAATTGAATTGTATAAATGTTCGTTTCAAATTTTTCACTCACAAAATTTTGTATACAACCTTTTACCTTGGTGTTTTTGCAGTCACCTCAATGGACGCTTTGCTTTCTTGAGAGTCTTCAGAATCAGCTGTTGGTCTATAACCGTAGAAGGACGATGAAATTGAATGAATCGCTCCTGATTTTGGATCCGCGGGGATGATCACTCAGGCAAAATAGGATACAGGGACATGCTGCCGGTAAGGGTCTCCTTTTCAAGTTCCGAAAATATCTGGCATAATTATGGAAGTGGACATAAGGGAAATTCCCAGGGGAATTCTGTGAATTGAATGAGTATATTCCCTGCTGCAAATAGAAAACTTCAAATTATATTTTAGCCGGCCGTTAATACCAGTGCAACCCTTATCGCCAGGTTTAGACCACTTATACTTAAGCTGAAAATATAGATTCTGCTTCAAATTGAAAAACCTCTATGTAGTCGGTAAGGATTGATAAAAAGTTATTTAATTACCTGAAATCTGAAGGGAGAAAAGAATAAACAAGTTCGTTCAAATTAAAATCTAATTCTTTGGCTTTTGATTGTTTGCTGACCTGAAAATGATAAGCATTGTAGGTTGTAAATTGTTCCTTTAAAACTTTCAGACGTTAAAATATCATCATTTATTTTCATTAGGCGAAACCAATTCGATTAGGTGTTTCACGTGCCCGACCGACCCTGAAATTCCAAAAATCGAAATAAAAATAAAATTGATTTTGGTAGTACACCTTTATTTTCATTGCTTTGCAGACTGCGAAATTTTCAAAATTTCGGTAGTTTTTCCAAAATTTTGAGAATTTTTATGTTCAATTTTTAATTTTATCTATGAATTCGAGCTTTTTGTGTCTTTTTATTTGTCAAGATATAGTAGTTTTTGCTGCCTTTTTAGGGAGATTTTATAGGTAAAAATTCTACTTTTATTTTTATTTTTACGCTCTTTTTTTGGGTAGCTTGGTCCGTAAAACAACAAATTAAATTGACATCGCCTTAGTTGAAGAAAAACGATAAACCTTTCATGTTGTCGAGATCGATATTTAATTCAACCAACTCTTTTTGTTACAAGCTTTGCTTTACACGTTTTTTATATTGTATAAGATCGTGATTAACAGAATTTCACTTACACGACTTGATCTTCGTTTAGGTTGGGGTTCCATTTCTTTTTCTTGCGGAGTCAGCACCAACTTCTTCCTCTTTACACCTTTAACGCCGTCTGTATCTAAAAGTGAAATCAAAATAATGATTATCATTCGTTATCAAAGCAGACTCAAAATGAGTCTCTTAGAATATTGATAATCCTTATAAGATGAACCGTTGACAATAAAATTGGCCCTTTCATCTTATAGAGGAGAGATTCATCCGCATGATCCAAGGCCGAATCTCATTGTTAAAGGTTTATCTTATAGAGAATGTTCCACTTTTGTTGATACTAATTATGAGTTTTGCCCTTTTGCCTTGACAACGATAAAATATTCCTTTATACCATCTCTTGAAATGTTGTCTGTTGTAAATTGAGTAAACAGCAATCATAATGAACTCTGAATGAAAAGTTATGGGCAAAACAGTAAAAAAAAGTTTTCAAAAATAGTTTTTTAATCTTGAAGCGAAAATCGTGTTACTAAAATCTACAAGCAATCAGTTTTTATACCTCTTATTGATTTAGCATATTTCTTTGCCAGAACGTCTGGAGAGGGCACTGGCAAATTGGCTAATAAAAACGAAAGAACAGAGGAGTGATTTCTATTAACATTGCAAGTAATTCATAGAGTACCTGTCTGAGTTTTTTAAGCTTTATGCCTCAGCGATCCCCATTTTAACGAAATCCAGGCTTTAGAACTTAAATGCGTCTACTTTCTTTTAAAATCAGAATTTGATTTTAAGTGATTTCAGAAAACCTCTAACACACGCATTGTTCTTAGAAGCTATTGTTATGATATTCATTAAAAATAGTCATTAAAAGCGTGGTGAAATAATAAGTAAATAATTAGTAGAACTAAGTAGAGTTGCAGAAACATTAAAAGGGTAAAAAAACTATGTCAGCGTTAAAATTGACTAGATTCACACGGTCCAATTATTTGAAACGGTAGAATTTTAAATAATAAATCAAACCTTGTTGTTCTGGAGTACGTCGTAACGTGGACATATCAACACTAAACCCTAATGACTAACAGAAAAAAAGTTTCATATCGTGACATGCGATTAATACACAACAGAAATTTAGTCATTTCCAGGTAAAAATAGTTAGACGCTTTCATTATATTTATGCGACTAACAATGCAACAATTGAATCGATAGAGGAGCTTCAAGATTGAAAAAAATTGTTCCTGGAAATTAAATCTTCTAAAATATTTTGTCAATTTGTCTTTATCGTGATATGTAATAGTTATCGGACAGTTGCGAGTACAATATGAGAAATATTTTACGAGTTCCGAGATTTTTCCGTACAATATTTTCCGAGCCTTTAGGCGAGCCTTTAAACTCGTTCCGGATTTTCCGTATATTTTCCTCGCCTAAAGGCTCGGAAAATATTGTACGGAAAAATCTCGGAACTCGTAAAATATTTCTCATATTGTACTCGCAACTGTCCGATAACTATTACATATCACAGAAATTTAGTCATTTCCAGATAAAAATAGTTAGACGCTTTCATTATATTTATGCGACTAACAATGCAACAATTGAATCGATAGAGGAGCTTGAAGATTGAAAAAAATTGTTTCTGGAAATTAAATCTTCTAAAATATTTTGTCAATTTGTCTTTATCGTGATATATGATTAATATCACAGAAATTTAGTCATTTCCAGATAAAAATAGTTAGACGCTTTCATTATATTTATGCGACTAACAATGCAACAATTGAATCGATAGAGGAGCTTCAAGATTGAAAAAAATTGTTTCTGGAAATTAAATCTTCTAAAATATTTTGTCAATTTGTCTTTATCGTGATATATGATTAATATCACAGAAATTTAGTCATTTCCAGAGAAAAATAGTTAGACGCTTTCATTATATTTATGCGACTAACAATGCAACAATTGAATCGATAGAGGAGCTTCAAGATTGAAAAAAAATTGTTTCTGGAAATTAAATCTTCTAAAATATTTTGTCAATTTGTCTTTATCGTGATATATGATTAATATCACAGAAATTTAGTCATTTCCAGATAAAAATAGTTAGACGCTTTCATTATATTTATGCGACTAACAATGCAACAATTGAATCGATAGAGGAGCTTCAAGATTGAAAAAAATTGTTTCTGGAAATTAAATCTTCTAAAATATTTTGTCAAAACAAGATGAAGAAGTTGAAGTTTTAGCATGGCGTTCTAGACAATCGAAACAAAGGCAAATCTTGAAGAAAGAAAAGATTATATGCAAACTACAATTTTGATTGTATTTTCTTCCCAAAAAGCTGCACATAAATTTTCATGTAACGGCCGTTCCTTCATCCTCAAAATCCAAAAATATTAAAAATGTTATATCTATTTTCGCCTAATCTTATTCTTTGTTGAAAAAGATTAAAAAGATTCTTACATATTCTGAATTCTCTTTGTTGGATTCATGATAGATGTGAAGAAGCACCTCACTGAAACAGTACCAGCTGAAAACAATAAAGGGAAAGAACATAGTGTGCACCCTCCGCCCCAGAATAGTGGGGAGTTTGGTGTTTTCGGTCGAAAATTTCCAGGTGGAATTTGGAAATTTTCAGGTTTTAGGTGGGAGAAACAAGTTAAGGTGGGGATCAATTTCTTTAGGTGGGATTTTTGGTGTTTTGGTACAAGTTGATGTTAGTTTTTTCTTATTTCTAAATTTTATATGTTATAAATTATTCTTTTACTATGCTAAACTTTTCTCCTTTTTATCATCGTTACTATTATTATTGTAAGAATTTTTGTTTCGTTCCTCGAAATAGTATAATTTTTCGCGGTGATAGCATTTTTAGCTGGGATCTGGGAGTCTGGATTGAGGGTGGGAATTTTAGGGTTAGGTGGGACCTGAATTTTTAGGTGGAACCTGGAACCCCCTTGCACACTATGAAAAGGAAGATATTATATTTCTAAAACTACTATTAAACCCGTAGTCCCCCGCAGTGAAAGCTTCCTTTTTTTCAGTAGTCTGTAACCAGATTTTTTTTGCAAGCTTATTTTGTCAAATAAAAGAAAAGAACAGCACTTTGGTATACCAATTATGATGTTCTATTAAAAGCCTGGCTACATATAAATCACTTCAGCCTTAAGCCCGGAGGGGGGGGGGGTATTTAGGTAAAATACTGGGTATAGCCATAAGGGTCCCTTTTTCACACCCTCGAAAGACCCACAAAACTATTAAAAGGCAAATGGAGTCTCTGTAAGGGTTTCAAGGTTACGAAAATCATAAATCGCCTCCCTCGAATGGGTGATAAATTCTTGAAAGAACTAAATTTTGAAATAAATTTTAACCAATGACGAGACTATCCTCAACCATAATCGGCGGAGAAACTCTGATGCTCGCAATCGTAAAAATGGCCTTTCAAAACCTTCCAAGATGTTCAAAGTCGCATCATTAAATTGTAGAACAACAAACCGACTCGTCTATAGTTGAACTCAATAAGCTCCTTTCATTCACAAACCATTGATATTACTTGTATTCAAGAACACAGATTTGTTCATAAACCTACAGACCCTGACATCGTTGCTCATAATCTTGGCCCATCTACACTGTTCACTGCCTGTTTTGGTTAAAACTCCCAAGTGCATAACGTCATTGAATTTGCTCTCCATTGGAGTGGTTTGGTATGATGGCTCTCCTGCCGGAGTAATTAGTGTTTTTTATTGCCTTTTTATATAGAAAACTTTGAACGCCTTTTTTTGACACAATTTTCTCTTTGACAAGACACAAGAAAGCTGTGAGAGAAAAGACGACTTTTTAGTAAGAAAATGTCATGTCTGACTTTGACAAACTGCAACTTTGATAGCGTCTGACTAGTTATCAAGTCAAGTCTTTTATTTGTTTTTGGGATAGTTTGCCGACAATATTTTGTAAGTATATTTCTGTCTTGTACATATTTTCCATGCTATTTTGTGCCATTTTTATCCTATTTTGACTTAGATTTTGGCTCAGACTTTGACTATAGCTTGTACAATTTTGACTTGTATATTTTTTGACTGACTAACCGACTACTAACATAGGCCTATGTATGTAAATATGTCAAGTTACTTTGTATAATTTTTTCTCGTGTTTTTAGCTTGAACGAATATAACGAACAAACAAAATCGTTACAAGAACTTTGTCAATCCCCTAAACAAAATTTCAAGAAAATATTCTGATGCGCCGAGGAGATAAGCGGTGGAGATTGTTGGACTGGAGTGTGGTTCAGGTATACCTTACAGCATTCGTTTCCCTCTCTCTCTGCCTGTCTTAGTTCCTATGGGCCCCTCAACAACAAGATTTGGGTGGTGAAGTCTAAGTTATTTCCGGGCTTCATCAGATCCGGACAGTCTGTTCCGGTCATCGTCTGTTCTGGGCATCGTCTGTTCCGGTCATTGTCTGTTCCGGGCATCGTCTGTTCCGGGCATCGTCTGTTCCGGGCATTGTCTGTTCCGGGCATTGTCTGTTCCGGGCATCGTCTGTTCCGGGCATTGTCTGTTCCGGTCATCGTCTGTTCCGGGCATCGTCTGTTCCGAGCATTGTCTGTTCCGAGCATCGTCTGTTCCGGTCATTGTCTGTTCCGGTCATCGTCTGTTCCGGTCATCGTCTGTTCCGGTCATCGTCTGTTCCGGTCATCGTCTGTTCCGGTCATCGTCTGTTCCGGACATTGTCTGTTCCGTTCCATCTGTTTCCGGTCCAGTTCCAAAACCGTTTCACCTGTTTCCGTTCCAGTTCCAAAGCTGTTCCGTCTGTTTCCGGTCCAGTTCCAAAACCGTTCCGTCTGTTTCCGGTCCAGTTCCAAAACCGTTCGTCTGTTTCCGGTCCAGTTCCAAAACCGTTCGCCTGTTTCCGGTCCAGTTCTAAAACCGTTCCATCTGTTTCCGGTCCAGTTCCAAAACCGTTCCGTCTGTTTCCGGTCCAGTTCCAAAACCGTTCGTCTGTTTCCGGTCCAGTTCCAAAACCGTTCGCCTGTTTCCGGTCCAGTTCCAAAACCGTTCGTCTTTTTCGGCTCATTCCTGAACATATCTACTCTGACTACTGATTCTGTTTGCATCAAAGACTGTTACAATGAGGAGATCAAATAGAATTGCAGGTCAACAACCAGCTGAAGATCCACAGATGTATGAGCTAAACAAACTCGTATCATTACGAAATTCCAGAAGAGCCCAGCTTTCTAGCCTCACAAGAGTCATTAACCAAATTCTCATTTGTCTCAACGAAGGAGATGTTCAAAATGCGTTTGTGTTACAAGAGACTATGTTGACAACGTACCTCAAGTTTAGAGCTACAAACACAGAATACATGTCAATGGAAACTGATCCAAAGAAGATCCAGGAGTGTGAAGAAAGCGAAAGAAGGGAGTCGAACCGGATAGCTGAAGTTGAAAGGGAAATTCGTGGCAGAACACGAGCATCGAGTGTCTATTCAAGCAGTCAAGGATCCAGTGAAAACAGTGCTCAAAGTGAATACGCTGGAAGTTGTGGTAGTGGTGGATCTGGTTATCATTCACCAAGCTACTTCAATGGAAGAAGTTCCAGTCCAAGATCAGAGAATATCCAGAATTTCAGATTTCCCAACCCATCCCCACCATCGGTATCTTCTGTGACAGCGAAGTCCCGCAGCAGCTTTCGCCGATTAAGGCAGATACCATCAAAAGTAGCCTTTTCAGATAGCTTGAGTCAATCTTCTGGTACATATGTCACCCAAAATCCAACTGCTGCTACAAAACCTCAAAAAACGTTCTTGCAGTCTATTGATAACTTCATTGATGATTTGGTTGAGGGAGAAGAGACTTGTCTTGCTGGTCTATCCAACCCTGTCACTGCTAGCGCAGCACTTCGCTATGAGTTTGAAAGTAAGACGTTACCAATTATCGAGCTAACTAAATTCAATGGAGATAGTGCCAAATGGCCTGAATTCATCGAAAACTTCAGTCGAAGAGTTCACTTCAAGTTGTCATTCACGGACAATGATCGGATAGAGAGACTGCTGAGTGTCCTCACAGGAGAAGCAAGAAAAGGTGTTGAGTGCATTGGGACATCAGGAATATTCTACGCCACCGCTTTGAAGTCATTAAAGAGAGACTTTGGCAATGCTACAGTGGTAACCCATGCCAAACTAAAACTTCTGCTGGATAAACCTCAACTGGTGTCAAATGATAGAGCAGCTTTGAAAAGGTTCCACCAACAATTAAAATCCACCTTGACTTGGTTAAAAAGGATTGGCAATATTTCCGCCATTCACTCAACGGAAAACTTGTCGAAGGCGGTCATTAGGTTGCCAGACAACCTGAGGAAGAACTTTTACAAGAAATCAAAGGACTTCGATGACACTGATCTAAGTCTGTTTAAGCTTGAAACATTCTTAGATGCCACGTTAAAGGAATTCTACAATCCAATAGCAGATATAATTGCAACTCAAGAAAACAAGAGGAGAGATAAGAAAGGTGGCAACAAGGAAAGCCAAAACAACTACATTGATTCTGGCAACGACAAGAAATTGAGCTGTTGGGTTTGCCAAAAACCACACAAGATATGGCAATGCGACGAGTTCCAAAAGAAAACAATCACTGATAGAAGGAAGCTAATCAACGAAAAGCGATGCTGTTATAATTGCCTATCACCAAAACACTCTGTCCGGGAGTGCAAGTCAAAAGTTTCCTGTCGACATTGCAAGAAACGCCATCATTCCTCACTACATGACCCCAACTTCGTCGATTCAAATGACACACCAGAAGTTATTGAATCCAACTATGGAAAATCAAACGTCCATACTTATCTTCAAGTCATTCCAATTGCTGTTTCAAATGGCGAAATAACAATCAAAGTCAATGCTCTTCTCGACACTGGTTCGGATACAACTTTGATAAAGTCGAGTCTCGCTTCAAAACTGAATCTGTCTGGAAAAAGTCAAACTATGAGGATTTCAAACGTCCTAACAAAGAAGCAGTCGTTCAAATCAAAGTCCGTCAATTTCACAATTTCACCAGCTTCCCAAAATCTCAATTCAGCCATCCCAATTCAAGATGCCTGGGTAGTCGACAACCTGAATGTAAGAATGCGACCTTACAACTTACCAAACTTAAAGAAACGTTGTGATCATCTGAAGGATATATCGATTGTCCAGCCTCTCAAGGGAGATGTCGAAGTTCTCATTGGTGCAGACACTCCGGAGGCCTTGCTTCACCTTGATTTTGTCAAAGGAAAATCGAAAAATGATCCAATGGCGGTAAAAACTATCTTTGGTTGGACACTCTTTGGAGGACGATCTTCTGAAAAATCTGTAACCGCAAACTTCCTATCTTTCGAGAAACTGGAGGCGAGTGTTGAAAGGTTTTGGCAACAAGAGTCTTATGCAACCACATCAATGTTATCACCTGCTCTCTTGACGAAGGATGAGAGGAGAGCTCTCACACTTCTCGAAAACGGTACCAATTTCGTCGAAGGAAGGTGTGAAGTTGGAATGTTGTGGAAAAGGGACAAAGTTCAGCTCGAGAACAATCGATTCCTAGCTGAGAAAAGGCTCCTATCAACAGAGAAACGTCTTGAGAAATTTCCAGAGATCAAAGAAATCTACCACTCAAAGATTGAAGAGTACATCACTTTGGGACATGTAAAGAAATTGTCAGATACA
Organism: Clytia hemisphaerica; assembly: GCF_902728285.1. Taxonomy (NCBI): domain Eukaryota; kingdom Metazoa; phylum Cnidaria; class Hydrozoa; order Leptothecata; family Clytiidae; genus Clytia; species Clytia hemisphaerica. The sequence continues at coordinate 261,083 of NW_027104402.1, read as the reverse complement.
GAGGCGAAGTCAGTTTCGAACAAAATTAACTACATCCCACATCACTTTGTCCTGGAACCAAGGAAACCAGGAAAAATTAGAATCGTCTTCGATGCTTCCTCAAATTTCAAAGGCACTTCCCTGAACAAAAGTTTGCTACCTGGTCCGAACCTGCTCAATAATCTTGTCACCGTACTTTCGAGGTTCAGAAGAGGTCAAGTAGCAGTCATCAGTGATATTGAGAAAATGTATCACCAAGTCTTAGTTCCAGAAGAGGATCAAGATGCACTCCGCTTTCTCTGGAGGGATAAACCTCCAGACCCTATCACGGAATATAAAATGCAGGTTCATCTTTTCGGTAAGATCGACTCTCCATGTTGTGCCAATTGGGCGTTACGAAGCAGCATCACCCGTGTGGAAGGTAAAGAGGTTCAAGCATTCAAAGATCTATCAGAGGAGAATAAAAATAGAGTAACAGAAGCAGTGACTGAGGAATTTTACATGGACGATTTCCTTAGCTCGTTTGACAACACCGAGGATGCAGTAGAGACTTGTTTTAATGTCGCAGAAGTTGTGAAAGGAAGGAAGTTTAGGTTGACGAAATGGCTATCAAATGAACCAAAATTGCTGCAAGCTATGCCTACGGAGGACGTATCCCCAAAGATCACCAGTCGAGAATTGGAACATTTACCTCATGAAAGAACTCTTGGGGTATGGTGGGATCCATACAAGGACGAATTCTTTTTCAAAATCAAGATGAAGGAACATCAAAAAACCAAACGAGGGCTCTTGAGTTTTCTTAGCTCAATTTACGACCCTTTAGGATTCTTGGCTCCATTGCTGATTGCACCAAAGATCACTCTCCAATCAATGTGGAAGGAAAAAGTTGGTTGGGATGACCCTATTCCAGAGAGCTTGCTAGATACCTATACAGAATGGTTGTCTACATTGCCTGAATTTGGAAATGTCAAGGTACCAAGATGGTTTGGTTTTCCAATTGAAAGGGATGGTGTAGAACTTCATGTTTTTGCAGATGCATCATTGAAGGCATTCAGCTCTTGTGCTTACTTCAGAGCGGTCAAGGACGAAGATGTTACATGTTCACTCATCGTTGGAAAATCGAGACTCTCGCCAATCAAAGGAAACACCATTCCAAGACTAGAACTTCAAGCTGCAGTCCTTGCCTCAAGGATAAAACACTGTATCAACAGTGAGATGAGACTTCCAATCGACAAATCATTCTTGTGGTCAGACTCAATGGTGGTACTATCATACATACGTAATGAAGAGAAGAGGTTCTCAACCTACGTGATGAACAGGACAAACGAGATCCGAGAAAAGACAAATGTTCAAGATTGGAATTTCGTACCTGGAAAGTTGAATCCTGCCGATCTTGGGACAAGACCAATCACAGAAAAACCAGAAGACAAGCCAATTGACAAGTGGGTCAATGGTCCTGATTTTTTGAGACATCCTGATCTAATCAAATTCGAAGAGGAGGCAAAAGTTGACCCCCTACCAGAAGAAATCACGAAAGAGGCATCGACAGCTAGCATCCAGAGATTAGAGGATCAAATGACGGATGTCATCAGATGGGAGAAGTTTTCAGAATGGGACAAAATCAAACGAGCTCACGCATGGATCATGAAACTGAAAAGGAGATGGGTAGAATTCAAACGACACGGTAGCTCGGAGACAGATATGTCAATTCTGACCGCCAATGATCTTCAAAGAGCCAGCCGAGAACTATGCAGAATTTCTCAAGAAGAATCCAGAGCAAGTTTGTCCGCACAAAGACTGACGAATCTTCAGCCAACAAAGATGGAAGGACTTCTGTGTGTAGGAGGCAGACTTTCAAAAGCACTGTTACCTACCCAAGCGAAGCATCAAATCATCTTATCTAAAGAACATCCGATCAGCACACTCATCATCCGACATACACATGAGAAACATCATCACATCGGAAGAAACGCAACATTGTCCATCCTGAGGGAGAAATTTTGGATCACAGCCGCAAAATCAAAGGTGAGACAGATATTAACGAAATGCTTCTTCTGCAAAAAGGAGAGTGTCAAGACGAAACATCCACTGATGGCTGACTTACCACTTGAAAGAGTTGATTCCAGATGTCACGCATTCCAAAATGTCGGAGTGGACTACTTTGGTCCAATGCTAATCAAACAAGGAAGACGAACCAGAAGAACCACTGGTGCAGCAAAGAGATACGGTGCATTGTTCACTTGCATGACGACACGAAGTATACATCTCGAGCTAGCAGGTGACATGTCCACTGATTGTTTTATCCTAGCACTTAGAAGATTCAGGGCAAGAAGGGGTAACCCCAGGGTTATCCGAAGTGACAACGGGACTAATTTTGTGGGGGCAGAGAGAGAATTAAGGGAGGCACTCGAGAAATTAGACCAGAAAAGGATTACTAATGAACTTTCAGCAAACAACATCGAATGGAAGTTCAACCCACCCGTCGCGCCATGGATGGGTGGTGCCATGGAGTCCATGGTCAAGCTGACAAAAAGAGCACTGAGGGCAACGGTGGGTGACAGAATGTTTAATGAGGAGACTTTACACACCTTATTACTTGAGGTAGAGTCAACCCTCAATTCCCGACCAATTACACCTGTTAGTGACGACATAAACGATTATGAAGCCCTGACTCCAAATCACTTTCTTCTTGGTCGATCTGCACCAAATTATCCAATCATGAGCGAGGCATCCGGACTAAGGAGCAAATGGAAGCAAGTCCAAAAGGCACTCGCAACGTTTTGGTCAAGATGGGTGAAAGAATACCTGCCCTCGCTTAACGAAAGGTCAAAATGGACGAGCGAAACGAGAAACATGAAGCCAGGAGACCTTGTGGTCATCAAGGACACCTCAATCGCCAGACACAAGTGGCCGTTGGCACGAATCCAAAGCGTAATTCCATCAGAGGACGGCAGAACGGGAGCAATTTTAAACGAGCCGTTGGGAGGTTAGGATTACTGGAAGCTGTCCAGTGATCGTTGTCTTCGATGAAATGGTCTTAACGAGCGTGGTTCGAAATCCAGCTTGGTTGTAATTATGGTATTGTTGTGTTAAATTCTACTAAATGAACTTTGATATGAGTTAATCGCATTGGTAACTCAAAGAACTTTTACATGAAACGCAGTCTGCGTTTGTATGATTTGTTGGTCAAATGGCAAATGCTTGTGTGATGCACTGGTTGTTTGGAGAGACGCAATCTCTGTTGGGTGGAGTGTTTTGGTTAAAACTCCCAAGTGCATAACGTCATTGAATTTGCTCTCCATCGGAGTGGTTTGGTATGATGGCTCTCCTGCCGGAGTAATTAGTGTTTTTTATTGCCTTTTTATATAGAAAACTTTGAACGCCTTTTTTTGACACAATTTTCTCTTTGACAAGACACAAGAAAGCTGTGAGAGAAAAGACGACCTTTTAGTAAGAAAATGTCATGTCTGACTTTGACAAAACTGCAACTTTGATAGCGTCTGACTAGTTATCAAGTCAAGTCTTTTATTTGTTTTTGGGATAGTTTGCCGACAATATTTTGTAAGTATATTTCTGTCTTGTACATATTTTCCATGCTATTTTGTGCCATTTTTATCCTATTTTGACTTAGATTTTGGCTCAGACTTTGACTATAGCTTGTACAATTTTGACTTGTATATTTTTTGACTGACTAACCGACTACGAACATAGGCCTATGTATGTAAATATGTCAAGTTACTTTGTATAATTTTTTCTCGTGTTTTTAGCTTGAACGAATATAACGAACAAACAAAATCGTTACAAGAACTTTGTCAATCCCCTAAACACTGCCTCTGCCAAACGTAACGATCAATGTGCTGCTATTCATGGTGTTGGCATCGCCATTAACTCTAAACTTCTTCCCATTCTTTTATCAGTAAAGAAAATCAACGAACGTATTGTTATCGCAACCTTCCAAGGAAATCCCAAAACTGTCATCATTTCATGCTATTCCCCACATAATTCACTACCCGAAGAAATGGTTTCTGATTTTTACCATGATTTATGTCATATCGTTGATACGATCCCTCCCCACCATATGCTGATCATTGGTGGAGATATGAACGCAAGAACTAACAACAGATTTTCTTTGCACACTATAACCGACAGAAATGTTTTCCTACAAGATTTTACTAATCAATTCAATATAATCATTGGAAATACGTCCTTTCAGAAACCTACGGCGAAACTTTGGACATAGAGATCTCCAACAGGCTCACTGTCCCAAATCGACTACATCATCTATCGAAAAAGATGGAGAAACAGTGTCCTTGATTGTCAAGCATTTTCGTCTTCTCGTCCTGTTGGCAGTGATCACAGAATTGTATCGGCAAAAATAAAACTTAGCGTCCGTCGCCCTCCTCCTACAACTGTGAAGAAGTTATACTGGCAATATCTACCTAGGGACAAAAATCTCTCCAATCGTGTTGATAGTTCAATTAAAACCCAGTTTGATAACCTTCCAAGAAACCAACAAACTTACTCTTCGTTCGTCAAAATTGCCAACAAAATAGGTTCTCAACTTCTCCCTACAAGGGATCGTCCTCCTCAAACAAACTCTGCTGACGTTCACGATGTAGTAGTTGCTCGGAAAGCCATTTTAAGAGCATTACAAGGCGATCCGCTCGCACCCTTTCTTTTCGTCATAGTCTTGGATTACGCTCTTCGAACTTCGATTACTTCTAACTATGGTTTCACACTTAAACGTCGTCAAAGTCGTCGCTACCCAACTGAACGTCTCTCTGACTTAGATTACGCTGACGATATCGCTTTAATCGAAGACGAAATAATTGCTGCTCAAGAGTTGTTAACAGCTGTTGAAAAAGCCTGTCAAGACGTTGGTCTCTTTCTGAATGCACCAAAAACAAAATACATGCATATCAATCCCTCTTCGAACACACAATTAAACTCATCCGATGGATCCAAAATTGAACGAGTCGACGATTTTAAATATCTCAGGAGCTTCACTGACACCAACCACGACATGGAAGTACGTATCGCTCAAGCTTGGAGCACCCTGCATTCCCTATCTAATGTTTGGAAAGCTTCCATTAAAAGATCTACAAAAACTGATGTATTTAAAGCCTGCGTAGAATCAATTCTCCTCTACGGATCCGAATCCTGGTGTCTCAATGTCAAACGAAGTAAACGACTCGATTGAGTTTATACTAAAATGCTAAGGCGTATATACAATATTTCTTGGCAGCAACATGCTACGATCCAACAAATTTACGGCAATCTTCCCCGTATCACATCGGTTGTACGCCAACGGCGACTCAAACTTGCAGGTCATGTCTCAAGACATAACGAACCAGCCGGAAAATTGATAACATGGCTTCCAGATGCCCCAAGACGTGTCGGTCGCCCCTATGTCACCCTCAAATTGATTATTGAAGAGGAAACTGGTCTTGCCGGTAAAGATTTGCTAACAGTCATGTCAGATCGTCAAAAGTGGAAAAAAGACTTTGTCGATGCTTCACCTCACGGATGAATCAAGGCAAGGCAAGGCAAATTTTGAAAACTTTGGCTGAAATTTTAATACAGGTAATACAGGAAATAGAAGGAGAAGAAAAGAGTCCACATAGTTTGATATCCTCAGAGGGCACTCTACGACAAAATAATTCCCTTTAATTTATTTTTTTTCAATAAATTCTTAAGGCCTGTTTCCATCGATTGCGCGAGCGTGCACGCTAGGGTGAAATTTCCTAAAATAGCACATTGACATCATGAATTCAATTTCCATGTACACAAAATGTGTACGCTTTTGTGCTCTTTTCTACGCTGAAAATTTTTAACTTTTTTGAGCGTACATGAGCGCACATCTCAATCGATAATCTTTCAACCAATCAATATAGAGAAAAGCTGCTGGGTAAACATAAAAATGGAAATCATGGAAATGGAAATCAAACATTGATCGCACGGAGTGTGCGGCCAAATCTATTTTAAGAATTTTGACCGAGCGTAAACGCTCACGCGATCGATGGAAACAGGCGTTTAGCGAGACATTACAAAACAATATACGGAGAGAGAAAGAGATAAGAAATAACAACCCTTTTATAATGAAATTTATAAAAGCAATTAAAAAGGGTTAAAAAAATATAAGAAATACTTCAAAAGAACGAATATCAATTTATATCAAAAAGCAGTTGAAATTCAATTCTTCCCTACTAATTAATTTTTTTGTTCTAGCACCTTCGAAATACTTGTTTGTTATGAAACTGCGATGTAGACAGTTTCGATACTTTTGTATCATCATCAGGTCTTTCTGGCGACTGGCGTTTGAAAATTTGAGCTCATTCTTTGAGTTGTGCTGATATAGAGAGTATTTGACGTGTAAATACTGAAGTTTTTTAGCAAGCAGTTTTACTGTTTTTTTTTAACTTTTATCTTTTATTTATTTTTTAGACCTGATGATGATACGAAAGTATCGAAATATATTGTCAAGTAAAATAAAAATAAAATGAAGTTACATCGTTGATATTTCACTTCTGAAAACAGAATCACTTTCTATCTGTAAGTCACCTGTCCAGCTGGCCTCAAAATGATAATTTAATAATTAAATATGATCAACAATCTGAGATGTTTTGTAAAAGGAATGGAACATGTTTCATAGCTTTCTAAGGAAAACAAATAATCTATCAGCTGATATTGAATGGTAGAGCCAACAATGTCACCGTAATGAAAAACCAGTTATCATACTATTTGGTCATTATCAAAGTCAACTTTCATTCTTAAAGCAAAATAGTGAATTGCTCAACTCTATCAAACAAAATGTCATCGGTTTAGAATTACTACAGTTCCAATTAGACAATATAGCAGAATACGTCATAATGGTCCCAAAGCTACTGGTGATCACAGATTCCTATCGAAATTTGTTGAGTACTGATAATCCGAAGATCATGGCATCAATGAAAAGAAATAAATTTCCAAAAGAAATTAGAAAAGGGTTGATCAGTAAATCCTTTGCATTGTACCTTAACTATTTTATAAAATTGGCTCAATTTTCTAAAAGTAATAGTATAATAAAGTGGCAACAATTTTTTTTCAAACTACGCCAAGAAGAAGCCCACACTGACGTGAGATTGGCTAGACATATCAGCTTCAATTTCCCTAATCAAAAACTATATCACTCATATAATGCCAAGAGCTACGGGAAATCCTTCCAAGCGACCTTAGCGTCGATCGGCAGACAGAAAGAACTTGGAGAGAATATGTGTCCACATTTAGCTTGTGAACCTGGTTTTCAGAAGACATATGGCAATGTTACTGGTGGTTATACATGGAAATGTGAGTTTTGTCCTGTCAATCATATCAAACCGACATTTGGGAACACTCACTGCATTCCTTGTCAAGGTATACAGAGTATTGATAATGGGCTGAGAACCAAATGCATTGACCCTTTCAGAGAAGTACATCTTGAAATGGATTTTGAGCGCATAATTTGCAGCTTCATTATGTGCAATTGGATTAATAATGGCCCTTTTGTACATGTCAGTATTTACACTAAAGAAAGATACACCAATGGTTAGACTATCAGACTACCAACTGTCCATGGCACATATGACGTTATGCGGTCTTATATTCGTTGCAGATTTATGTGCCTTGTTAACTAAACCAACAAAGAATTGGAATTGTGTCTCAAGGGTGTTATTGGCGAGCGTGTTTTACGTTTTGAATATTGGTATAGTGTTTATAAAATCACAGAAATTACTCCAAGCTTTTTTAAGTCAAGTGCGCTTGACAGTTCAAGAAGCAAGACGAACAGTGGTGTTACAAGGTTTTATACTATTTCTTTTCCTTATTTTTGTGAACGGAGTTCTGGGTATTTTTTCTCAACAGAAGCCAATAAAACTCATTGAAATCAGAGACTTTCCTACCATAACAAAACAAAATATTTGTAATACTCAAAGACATGTGAATTTGGTTACAGGCTGTGCAATGGTGCTACAGGTGTTATGCTCTATCCAAGCTTTCAGAGGACGAAATCTACCAAGTCACATGAATGATGGCATCGTATTAATGTATACCACATTCACATTGACCATTGTTTTCAGTGCTAACTTTGCCATGGTGCATTTCCGAAAGTTAGTTGACAAAGAGGTTTTCCAATTCGGTGCAGTGGCATCAAACACATTGATTGTACTGTTTTTACTATATGGGCAGAAGGCATTCCGTATGTTGGCTTATCCAGACAAAAATACGAAAGCTTATTTCAGGGAAATGAGGATGGCAGATATGAAATCCAAAGCCAATGCGAGACTCAATACTGGTACAGAAATGGATAACAGATAATAAAATTATTTGAATAGACATTTTTCCCTCTTATCTTAAGATTAATAACAATACTCTTTCAGAACGTTAAATCTTAAATCTGCATTAAAATCTCTCGTAAACTTTGTACACATGCGCATGGCTGAAATCATATCTATTTTCAATTGAACAAAACTGCAAACGGAAAAAAAAGAAAAAGAAGACCGTGTGGATGGGACATCTATAAAAGGATTCTCGATTCTAAGATAAGTTAAAGGAATACACCGTTTAGTAGTGTTGACTGCGCACGCGTCCAAACATTTTTCAATTTTTTTTTATTTTAGCGACTGCTTGAAACCACGGGGGAGACCGTAAAAAAACGGTAGGTAAAAATCCAGTTCTCAAAAGGAAACCCAGCAGAGAAACGGTAGGTAAAGAACTCCTTTTAATCATAACTCCTTTTAATCATAACTTCTTTCCCTCTACATGAATTTTTGTTCAGGAGAGTTCCATAAAATTATCATTGATATCATGATCATATCAGAAAAAAATTGACTATGTTTTACATTCCTCTAACCTTCCACGGTACTAAAGTGCGCATTTTTAGCATCTGCGGTGGAGTACCGTGGAGATAGCGAGACTACTAAACGGTGTATTCTATACCAACTTTCATTTCACTGAAGTAAAATAACAGCAATGACGCGGATGCTAATTCCTGTACCTTTTATTGCATAAAAAGACGGCCAAAAGCTAGCATCCATTGAGACTTTGAAAACATTGATGACAAGATAATCTGACCAGTTTTAGAAGACGATATAAGGAGCAATTCCTTAGGCCCTTCTTAAGCATATGGTCTCGCTTTTTATTGCTACATGGATCAGCTTAGCTTGTCCAGCCAGTTTGTATCGAAGTTTATAAGGTATTGTGGATTCTTAAAACCATAAAATATTTCTTCTATTAGATAATGGCAAGTATAATTTCAAAGTTTTCAAATTTGCATAAAGGTCACTTATTACACATTATTGCATTTTCATCGTTGGACTAGTGATAAACATCAAGAAAAACACTGAAAAGTTTTGAAATAAAATAAATCAATGATTGCTAAAAATTAGACCATTGATTAGAATCAATACGATATTAAAACATTATTATTTAACTTTTCAATTAGCAAACTTACTATTAACAAAACATCCAATTCCAATCAAAACTTTATAAAAAGGGCCACAATATGAATTCAAAATCTTCCCTTTTCATTACCGAGATACTGCTGAAATTAAAATTGCTGCTTCAATTTTACGTATTTAATTGTTCCTTTATTGAACTGAAAAATTATACTGATGAATTTTGTCGAATTTCGGAAAACAAAACCAAAACGAGAATTTCTTTACAAATGTTAGTAGTCTTTTCAGGAAAAAGAAAATCCGAGGTTTTTTTTTTTAATATTAAAAGTTGAGACTCATTCCCAGACCTCGATGGAAAACCAATGATGGAAATTGAGCCTAGATAGAACAATTTTAAGATTGTTATGAGGGGCTCCTGATTGTACCTTTGGATAATCTAGAACATACATTATGGGTGATATCATGATCTTGTTTTAATAGTGATACTATTGCAGCATCAAAATCGAGAAAAATACGATATCCTTTAAACAAACCATGATATTAAAAGCAACAACTTTAATTAACTTCATCAGTATTAGCACAGCCTCAAGGCAAGATTTTGCTTTTCAAACTGGCATAAATTCAAAATGTAATGACGTTACTGCAGTCCATACCAAAGAGAGTAACACTGAGCTAGGATTTCTAAATTCATAAATAAATAAATAATGAATTGTTTTTTTAAAAATAGATAATGTAACGTATATTTTTTATTTTTAGTTGCCTGAAGATTGTCACAAAAGTGGCATGAAACTGCCAGTAGCAAAATAAAAAAGTGTCTTTTCTATCTGACTGACTAAATTTATACAGTAAATAGATTTTTCGCTCGTTTTTACTGAAGACTGGAGTTTTCTTTTCAGAAAAGGTATCATAGTAAGTTGGTAATGAAGTCGTTCAATGACCATAAAAATGCTTCCTGTGACCCAAATACTTGAGATATGACTTTAAAACTTTCAGGGCACTCTCAGGAACCCTAGATTCGGTAATTTTTCAAATCTCAGGTTACAACTACCACCTTAAGTTATTAAAGAACTTTGCTGATTCGCAAAACACTAAGCACAGTTTGGCTAAGAAGTCATCAAAAAGAGATCGTAAAATGTGTTTTGATTGAAAAACTGTTTTAACATCACTACCCCCGTTTTTGGTTAAAAGTTGGAGATTTGATGTTTTACAGAAAAGTGCTACCAAGGGGTAATGTCAGGTCCCATATCTTCGTCAATAAAATTATACAGGTCATGGCAAATAAAGATATGGTATTGTTAATCATTGTACACCATCGATCTACATCTCAAGTGGCCGAGTGGATAAGGCGGCGGAGTGGCATGTAAAAGAAAGTTGTTTTTGAGAGTTCAAATCCTATACGGTGTGTTGAAGTTAGTGTTACTTTGTCAGCATTGACCAAACTTTTTCTGGTTTTATGAGCTCTTATTGATGTAATCCCGTTATAATTTGTGAAACAAAAATCGTGTCACCTCAGTGCAGTTTGACTCAAGTACAGTATTTCAAAATGGATCAGGTTGGTTAGCGTGTGGAGACTCAAGAGTCAAGAGTCAGGAGTCATGCCTTTCCCTTCTCTTGAAAATCCAGTAATCCGAAACTTTTAACTAAAAAAATGCATAAAAATCGACTTTCGTCTTTTTTTATCATCTTACAAACACTTCTTTCAGAGCCACGTGAAAAGGAAAGCAAAACTGACAGAAAATGATACTAAAAAATGATTGACAGATGCGGGTTTGCTCACGCGGGTTAGAAATTCCCTCGAGCAATCTCGTTATTTATCAGAATGTAGGCCAAATCCTAAAAAAATAATAAGAAATGGGCTATTCCATTAAAAACCATACAGGGGGGTGGACGAACCTTTTCAAGTCAAACAAAAATATTGAAAATCTGTGAATAGCCTGTGGAAAATGGCAAAATTTCAAAAAGTACCCTTGAAAACATCTTCCCGTGCATTAAGGTGAGAGTGGACGACCTAAATTCAGTCATTTTTACCCTTTGGAATTTTACAAAGACTTTTTACCCCCTTGGAAAAATAAAAAACACCCCTGGAAATATCTCCGATAACCCCCTGGAAATGTTCATCCACCCCATGGATATAAAATGGAATGGGCCAATGCTAGATCTAATTAAAAAAACTTCAAAAGAACAAATATCAATTGATATCAAATTAGATTCTTCCCTTTCATCATAGGATGGTCTAATAATTAATTTTAATTTGTTATAGCATCTTCGAAATACTTGTTTGCACAGATAGCTAAAAGTTATAGAACTATGAAACTGCGATGTAGACAGTTTCAAACAAATTTAAAAAAAAATCAAAATAACTTTCTATCTGTAAGTCACCTGTCTAGCTGGCCTCAAAATGATAGTTTAATAATTAAATATGATAAACAATTTGAGATGTTTTGTAACAGGAGTGAAGCATGGTTCAAATCAAATCTATTTTCAATTGAACAAAACTGCAAAATGAAAAACTGTTGTCTTATAATCTTCTAAGAACAAAAGAAAAAAAGACTCATGGTCCGGACGGGACATCTATAAAAGGATTTTCAGGTGGAATTTGGACATTTTCAGGTGGAATTTGGACATTTTAAGGTTTTAGGTGGGAGAAACAAGTTAAGGTGGGAATTATTTTCTTTAGGTGGGATTGTTGGTGTTTTCTTATTTCTTATTTAAATGTTTTATTCTAAAAATAATAAGTTTTCAAGCCTTTGCCTGCAGAGTTATATCTTTCAAAAGTGAATAGGCCTCACTGAAGAGATACAGCTTATGGGTTATAACTTTCTATAATGAAAACAAATAATCTATCAGCTTATATTGAATGGTAGAACCAAAAATGTTTCCATAATGCCCTTTATGGATAGGATTTAATATACATGTATCTATTTGTTCAAAACTTACATCATGAAGAGAGTACTAAAAATAACTTTTATGTTTATTTATGCTATAATAGCCAAGAACTGAATGTCCAGACTATAGGGATATTTTCAGAATGCAAAAACACTACGTTTGGGAATCAAGGGAAAGGCAACCACACATAGCTCAACAGGATTGCCAAATTCTTAAATAGATTCTTCGGGCAGTTCAACAGCCGATTAGGACATTTCTTGGCAAAAAATTATGGGAGTAAATTAGTAATCGATTCATACAATTTTGACACCTGTACAAGCGACTCAGCATTACTGAGGATCGTGGAAACTATACTTTTGGACAAAAAGCATAATTTTCTTCGCGCTAAAGACAATAAGACCGTCTCTTCAATTGGAGCAATTCATACATACATGCCAGAGACAATGACCAAAACTTTGAAATCACTTATACATGGTATACCAATTTACGATACCAATATCAAAGATATATTGAAAGATGAATTTCGGCTCTATACAAAATCATTGACGACCATGTTTGAGATATTCCGTTGGCGTAAACTATTGCTACTATCACTTGAACCAACAAAATATGATAACTTTTTGTATCGTGAGCTTTTTCACCAGAGTATCAATAAATTCAAAGAGGAGAGATTTTGTTTTCATTATAAAGTTCTGAATGAAACAAAATCATTGGCAAATCACAACAAGTTTAATGAGCTTTGGCTTTCAAAAGAGAAACCAGTTCTCATACTATTTGGTCATTATCAAAGTCAACTTTCATTCTTAAAGCAAAATAGTGAATTGCTCAACTCTACCAAACAAAATGTCATCGGTTTAGAATTACTACAGTACCAATTATACGCTATAGCAGAATACATCATAATGGTCCCAAAGATAATGGTGATCACAGATTCCTATCGAAAATGTTTTCAATCATCCAGCAACAATGGCAGAAATGAAAAGAAATAATTTACCGAAAGAAGTTAGAATAGGGGTGATCAGTAAATTCTTTGCATTGTACTTTTTCTATTTTCAAAGAGTGGCTCTATTTTCTAAAAGTAGTAGCATAATAAAGAGCCGACAAGTCTTTTTCAAACTACGCCGAGAAGAAGCCCATACTGACGTGAGATTGGCTAGAAATATCAACTTCAATTTCCCTTATCAAAAGTCATATAATGCCAAGAGCTACGGGAAGTCCTTCCAAGATACTTTAGCGTCGATCGGCAAACAGAAGCAGCTGGGAGAGAATATGTGCCCACATTTAGCTTGTGGACCTGGTTTTCAGAAGACATATGGCAATGTTACTGGTGGTTATACATGGAAATGTGAGTTTTGTCCTGTCAATCATATCAAACCGACATTTGGGAACACTCACTGCATTCCTTGTCAAGGTATACAGAGTATTGGTAATGGGCTGAGAACCAAATGCATTGACCCTTACAGAGAAGTACATCTTGAAATGGATTTTGAGCGCATTTGCAGCTTCATTATGTGCAATTGGATTAATAATGGCCCTTTTGAATATGTCAGTATTTACACTAAAGAAAGATACACCAATGGTTAGACTATCAGACTACCAACTGTCTATGACACATATGACGTTATGCAGTCTTATATTCGTTGCAAATTTAATTGCCTTGTTAACTAAACCAACAAAGAATTGGAATTGTGTCTCAAGAGTGTTGTTGGTTAGCGTGTTTTACGTTTTGAATATTGGTATAGTGTTTATAAAATCACAGAAATTACTCCAAGCTTTTTTAAGTCAAGTGCGCTTGACAGTTCAAGAAGCAAGACGAACAGTGGTGATACAAGGTTTTATACTATTTCTTTTCCTTATTTTTGTGAACGGAGTTTTGGGTATCTTTTCTCGTCAGGAGCCAATAAAACTCATTGAAATTAGAGACTTTCCTACAATGACAAAACAAAATATTTGTAATACTCAAAAACATGTGAATTTGGTTACAGGCTGTGCAATGGTGCTACAGGTGTTATGCTCTATCCAAGCTTTCAGAGGACGAAATCTACCAAGTCACATGAACGATGGCATCGTATTAATGTATACCACATTCACATTGACCATTGCTTTCAGCGCTAACTTTGCCATGGTGCATTTCCGAAAGTTAGTTGACAAGGAGGTTTTCCAATTCGGTGCAGTGGCATCGAACACATTGATTGTACTGTTTTTACTATATGGGCAGAAGGCATTCCGTATGTTGGCTTATCCAGACAAAAATACGAAAGCTTATTTCAGGGAAATGAGGATGGCAGATATGAAATCCAAAGCCAATGCGAGACTCAATACTGGTACATCATCATCATCATCATCCTTCGACCGTTAGGTCGGAAATACCGAGTATCTCTCTCTCCACAGCTCACGGTCTGACATAACTGTTTTCAGTTCTTCTAACTCGAGCCCTGTTTCCCGCCTCAAATTGTCGAGGAAAGTTCGCTTCCTTGAGCGTCTAGGACCAGTAGGGCACCACAATAAGATATCTGAAATGATTTCAGATTTTGCTCTGAAACAATGGCCGGAGAAAGTTAACCTCCTGGAAAAAAGAACAGAAGAGATTCTAGGAAGACCTTGGTAGATTTGGGCGAGGTTGGGATGATCTCTCCAATCAAGATTTTGAACCCTTTTTAGGAGATTGGTATAACACCCATCAAGACTTTTCTCCATAGATTTTGTCATGGTCCAGGTTTCAGAACCATAAAGAAGAATGGGCTCCACAAGACACTTGAAAATTTTCAGCTTGAGGTTATTGTCAAGATCACATTGCCAGATTTTGTTGAGCTTGTTACAAGCTTTCCACGCAAGTGCTTTCCTGGTTTTAAAGTCGCTATCAGAACTGTTGATAAGAGAGCCTAAGTAGTTGAAATCGATTACTTTTTTAATGTCAACACCTTTCAAAGAAAATAAAGGGAGAAAGTTTTCAGAGGAGCAAAGATATTCTGTTTTTTTCTCGTTACAGTAAAGACCGACCTGACTTGCTGCAGTTTCTAAAGAATGGAGTAGAATTTCGAGATTTTGAATACTTTCTGCAACAAGTGCGAGGTCATCAGCAAAATCCAGATCAGTCACAAACAAGCCAGGATCGCGTGTGCCCTGGGGCGTTTTAATTTGAATTCCCTTTTTGTTAAAAGTATCAACAGAAATTCTTAAAACATAATCCAAAACAACTATAAAAAGAAAAGGAGCAAGAGTGTCTCCTTGAAGAACTCCTGCTTGAATATTAAAAATATCTGTATCCCCATCAGGTGATACAACCTTCGCTTTGGAAGAAGTATACAATGCTTGAATAGCATTTATAATTTTCTCAGGGATACCATAGAGACCTAGAATTTGAAACATTTTTTCTCGACTGATCGAGTCGAAGGCCTTTTTGAAATCAACAAAACATATAAAAGCATCTTTATTGAGTTTCCTCATTTCTTCCAGAATTCGTCTGATAGATAAAATTTGAGAGAGTGTGCTCCTGCCCTTCCGGAAACCGTTTTGGTTTCTCCTAAGGAGGGGGTCAAGAATAGGAACAATACGGTTAAATAAAAGTTTTTTATAAATTTTTGCGGCAATTGGCATCAAGGTGATACCTCTGTAGTTTGAGGCTAAGGTCAGATCACCTTTTTTGGGAACTGGAATGATACCCCCTGTTAACCATGCAGAAGGTGGCACAAAATCGTTAAATGTATGGTTACAAAACTCTAGAAGGAGGTCAAGAAAAATAGGGTCTTTCCATAAAACTGTGGGTATATTGTCTAGACCGGAAGATTTATTGATAGAAAAAGATTTTAAAGCTATTTTAAGTTCATCTTTAGTAAAAGACTCTGTTGAAATGTGTAAGAGATCAAAAACTGGGTTCAGAGGAAGTTGGTCAGGTCCGAGAAGTGGGGGATTTCCAAGCAGTGACTTAAAATGAGCAAGCCAATTCTCTTTTCTTTTCTCTGGAGATCCTCCTTTGAGCTGGATCGATGGATGATCCTTGCGCCCTGACAGTTCATTGATTGTCTTCCAAGCAGCTGAGTGTTGATTGGAAAAATGAAGATGTGAAATAGAGTCAATTTTACCTTGAATAAAAGATGCTTCAGCTGTTAAATAAGCTTCATCTAAATATTTTTGGGCGTCAGCAAGGCGTTTTGAGGTTCTTCTGGTTGCGCGAGATAGGTGCCTTGCTTTGACTTTATCGTATTCATTGCGTGCTGCGATGACAAGATCATTTTCAGACAGATGTGTTCTTTTGGTTTTAACTTTTTTGGGCAAAGAGAGAGACAGACATGTTCATTTGCGTCGACCAAAGTTTGGTATTTCTCTTCAATATTGTGATCGGGACGAGAGAGGAGGTCAAATCTATTTTTCACTTCAACCGCATAAATAGAGCGAAGATTAGAACTTGTATAAACTTGTTGCCAATCAATAGATTTCAGAGGGTTGGGTTTACACTTTTTAGAAGATCTCAAACTTAGACAAATGTGTGCAGAAACGACTCTGTGGTCTGAGCCAACAGAAGAAAAAGAAAAATATGATTGAGCATTTCTGACACTGTTTTTCCATTTATTTCGGACAAGGACATAGTCTATTTGGGATTTAGTTCCAGAGGGATGTTGGAAAGTCCAGAGCTTATTAGTATTTTTCATAAAAAGTGTATTTGTAGCAACAAGCTGATGTTGTAACATAAAATCAAAGAGTTTATTACCATTTCTATTTGTCGATTTATGGTATGAAAATTTTACATTATCATTCCCTAACTGGGCATTAAAGTCGCCAGCTAATATAAGAAAGTTATGTGCAGGAATAGAAAGGATAGTTTGAGAAAGAATGGAATAGAAACTATCGACATCAACCTGTTCAGAGACATTAGTTGGACTGTAACAAGCTACAAAGGTTGTTTTAGGGTTGCTATTAAATTCGGCAACAATAATTCGATTTGAAATTTTACGGAGAGATGAAAGATTTTCTGCTGCTCTAGAAGAGAGTAGCATACCAATACCCCCGATTGTTGTTCCCTGGGAATTTTTCCATGCTGGTACAGAAATGGATAACAGATAATAAAATTATTTGAATTATTTGAATAGACATTTTTCCCTCTTATCTTAAGATTAATAACAATACTCTTTCGGAACGTTAAATCTTAAATCTGCATTAAAATCTCTCGTAAACTTTGTACAAATGCGCATGGCTGAAATCATATCTATTTTCAATTGAGCAAAACTGCAAACGGAAAAAAAAGAAAAAGAAGACCGTGTGGATGGGGCATCTATAAAAGGATTCTCGATTCTAAGATAAGTTAAAGGAATACACCGTTTAGTAGTGTTGACTGCGCACGCGTCCAAACATTTTTCAATTTTTTTTTATTTTAGCGACTGCTTGAAACCACGGGGGAGACCGTAAAAAAACGGTAGGTAAAAATCCAGTTCTCATAAGGAAACCCAGCAGAGAAACGGTAGGTAAAGAACTCCTTTTAATCATAACTCCTTTTAATCATAACTTCTTTTCCTCTACATGAATTGTTGTTCAGGAGAGTTCCATAAAATTATCATTGATATCATGATCATATCAGAAAAAAATTGACTATGTTTTACATTCCTCTAACCTTCCACGGTACTAAAGTGCGCATTTTTAGCTACCACATCTGCGGTGGAGTACGGTGGATATAGCGAGACTACTATAAACGGTGTATTCTATACCAACTTTCATTGTACATTTATTCTAATAAATATTTCAAATCATTTATTTTAACTGAAGTAAAATAATAGGGATTTATGTTAGGAACAGATCATGCTGATTACCCTCTTAAAATGTGCCATAGGTTATAAAAACTTGAAAAAACATCAATTTTTAGGGTAGGAACCATTTTTGGTTTCCCTACCCGGGTATTTAGGGTCCACCGACTGCTCAAAGGGGGCCGCCCTAGGAGTGATTTTCTTTCTTTGTCAAAAGATGGTCATGTGACCCCTCATTGGAAAGAGAATTTCATGCAGATTCCAAAAAAGGTCACAAGTAGTAACTAAAAATGAGGTTATAAAAAGTTATGCCTGTTAAAAAATGATCATTTTGTGATTTTCCCTCTAAAAACGCATGTTTAGTATATTAAGCTCTTACAATCATTTCCCTATCCAAATCGTTATACTTTGATCAATACTTTCAAAAAAATCATACATAGTTGAGTAAATCAGACTTTTTGTCATAGGATAGCAGTATTTTTTGAAGAGCTCAGTAAGTACATGTATGAAGAAAATGGTACTCAATAAAAACATGACATTCTTGAGCAAACAAATCCAAATCACTTTAAAAAGTTTATAAAACCCTCCAAAGAAGTCAAGGTAATTAAACTTGAATAGGCTGATAAAGTCAAGGAGCAGAAAACTGAAGCCTTTACTGAAAAAGAAAAGGCAAGTTTGAGTGAAGAGTCAAAAAAGTACTCATTATTGGAGACTTATCTCAGGCCCATATAACTCGGAAGAAGAAATTACTTAAGAAGTACGTAGAAACAAACTTGGATGATAAACTTAAGAACAAAATGATGTATGATGAAGTGAAATATGCCAAAATTACATGAATGTCTCTCAAGCGAACAGCTGCAGTCTTTCGTTTGAGAAAAGATTTTCGCAACCTCTCCACAGAAGCGTATGTTGAAAACTTGAGCTCTTACCTCAGTATTGCACGTTGTTGCTCTTAGACAACTATTGGAGATCTTAGAAATGTTATACATGGAATTGTGGGTAAGAGGGATGATAGTAAATCACTAACACTCACTCTCCTTTACAAGGTCAAGGGGATGAAACAATACAGTCACAAAACTTGTGATATTGGGGAGCAGTAAAGTCCAAAGACTTGTGATATTGGGGAGCATGTTATTGCCTTTTGGCATGAGGGTATTGGTAATAAGACAAAATGACATTTAGGAGTAGTAGAAAAGGTTCAACCAGTAACAGTTTCATACATGACACAACTGATAAAAGCAGACACAACTGGACATTCCCTGAAAAAGTTGAAATAATTAAGACATCTGTCGACCAAGTAATTGCAACTAAAATCAAAGTCCAATATCTTGGAACTGCGAGGATAAGATGTTGTCAAAAATATTTCAATTTCAATTTATTAGGTTTAAAATCTAATAGCAAAGGAAGTACCCTTCAAACTCTGTAAAATATCTTTTGGATAGTATAAGGTTTGAGAGGTTGACGGACTTCGACTGTTCTCGATTAGAGCAACGAAATTTCTTATTTGTCAAAAAGCTCCTTTATCCTTGGTTTTATAGTTTTAAAATTTTTAAAATGATCCTGTAGATTCAAAATGTATGGTATCAGTAGAAAATAAGCACTTATGTTTATTTCATGTAGGTCTTCCAAAAAATATAATGAAAGTATGAATTAATTGCAAAAGTATGAATCTTTTAAGACATTACACAATTACACTAAAAAAGCCTCTTTCTTTTTTTAGGCAACCTAACAGTGAGATTCCGAGGTGGGCGTGGCCTTAAAGGCCCCGGTAGGGAAGTCAAAAAAGGTTTCTACCGAATTTGTTCTACTTTTTCTGAAATTATAGATGTTTTGGCACATTTTGAAGGGGTAATCAGTTTATGATTCCAAAAATCCATTTTTAACATAGATCCCTAAAAATAACAGCAATGACGCGGATGCTAATTCCTGTACCTTTTATTGCATAAAAAGACGGCCAAAAGCTAGCATCTATTGAGACTTTGAAAATATTGATGACAAGATAATCTGACCAGTTCAAGAAGACGATATAAGGAGCAATTCCTTAGGCCCTTCTTAAGCATATGGTCTCGCTTTTTATTGCCACATGGATCAGCTTAGCTTGTCCAGCCAGTTTGTATCGAAGTTTATAAGGTATTGTGGATTCTTAAAACCATAAAATATTTCTTCTATTTATAGATAATGGCAAGTATAATTTCAAAGTTTTCAAATTTGCATAAAGGTTACTTATTACACATTATTGTATTTTCATCGTTGGACTTGTGATCAATATCAAGAAAAACACTGAAAAGTTTTGAAATAAATTAATAATTGCTAAAAATTAGACCATTGATTAGAATCAATACGATATTAAAACATTATTATTTAACTTTCCAATTAACAAATTTACTATTAACAAAACATCCAATTCCAATCAAAACTTTATAAAAAGGGCCACAATATGAATTCAAAATTTTCCCTTTTCATTACCGAGATACTGCTGAAATTAAAATTGCTGCTTCAATTTTACGTATTTAATTGTTCCTTTATTGAACTGAAAAATTATATTGATGAATTTTGTCGAATTTCGGAAAACAAAACCAAAACGAGAATTTCTTTACAAATGTTAGTAGTCTTTTCAGGAAAAAGAAAATCCAAGGTTTTTTTTTTAATATTAAAAGTTGAGACTCATTCCCAGACCTCGATGGAGAAACAATGATGGAAATTGAGCCTAGATAGAACAATTTTAAGATTGTTACGAGGGGCTCCTGATTGTACCTTTGGATAATCTAGAACATACATTATGGGTGATATCATGATCTTGTTTTAATAGTGATACTATTGCAGCATCAAAATCGAGAAATATACGATATCCTTTAAACAAACCATGATATTAAAAGCAACAACTTTAATTAACTTCATCAGTATTAGCACAGCCTCAAGGCAAGATTTTGCTTTTCAGACTATTGGCATATATTCAGAATGCAATGACGTTACTGCAGTCCATACCAAAGAGAGTAACACTGAGCTAGGATTTCTAAATTCATAAATAAATAAATAATGAATTGTTTTTTCAAAATAGATAATGTAACGTATATTTTTTATTTTTAGTTGCCTGAAGATTGTCACAAAAGTGGCATGAAACTGCCGGTGGCAGAATAAAAAAGTGTCTTTTCTATCTGACTGACTAAATTCATACAGTATTTTTCGCTCGTTTTTACTGAAGACTGGAGTTTTATTTTCAGAAAAATTATCATAGTAAGTTGGTAATGAAGTCGTTCAATGACCATAAAAATGCTTCCTGTGACCCAAATACTTGAGATATGACTTTAAAACTTTCAGTTCAGGGCACTCTCAGGAAGGGTTGTAGACTCGGTAATTTTTCAAATCTCAGGTTACAACTACCACCTTAAGTTATTAAAGAACTTTGCTGATTCCCAAAACACTAAGCACAGTTTGGCTAAGAAGTCATTAAAAAGAGATCGTAAAATGTGTTTTGATTGAAAAACTGTTTTAACATCACTACCCCCGTTTTTGGTTAAAAGTTGGAGATTTGATGTTTCACAGAAAAGTGCTACCAAGGGGTAATGTCAGGTCCCATATCTTCGTCAATAAAATTATACAGGTCATGGCAAATAAAGATATGGTATTGTTAATCATTGTAAAACATCAATCTACATCTCAAGTGGCCGAGTGGATAAGGCGGCGGCGGAGTGGCATGTAAAAGAAAGTTGTTTTTGAGAGTTCAAATCCTATACGGTGTGTTGAAGTTAGTGTTACTTTGTCAGCATTGACCAAACTTTTTCTGGTTTTATGAGCTCTTATTGATATATTCCCGTTATAATTTGTGAAACAAAAATTTTTTAAGTAGTGTCACCTCAGTGCAGTTTGACTCAAGTACAGTATTTCAAAATGGATCAGGTTGGTTAGCGTGTGGAGAGTCAAGAGTCAAGAGTCATGCCTTCCCCTTCTCTTGAAAATCCAGTAATCCGAAACTTTTAACTAAAAAAATGCGTAAAAATGCAAAACCACATGAGAAAAGGAAAGCAAAACTGACAGAAAATGATACTAAAAAATGATTGACAAATGCAGGTTTGCTCCGCGGGTTAGAAATTCCCGTGAGCAATCTCGTTATTTATCAGAATGTAGGCCAAATCCTCAAAAAATAATAAGAAATGGGCTGTTCCATTAAAAACCATACAGGGGGGTGGACGAACCTTTTCAAGTCAAACAAAAATATTGAAAATCTGCGAATAGCCTGTGGAAAATGGCAAAATTTGCAAAAATACCCTTGAAAAAATTCTTCCCGTGCATTAAGGTGAGGGTGGACGAACTAAATTCAGTCATTTTTACCCTTTGGAATTTTACAATGACTTTTTACCCCCTTGGAAAAATAAAAAACACCCCTGGAAATTTTTCTCCGATAACCCCCTGGAAATGTTCATCCACCCCATGGATATAAAATGGAATGGCCCAATGCTAGATCTAATTAAAAAAAACTTCAAAA
Source organism: Clytia hemisphaerica (assembly GCF_902728285.1). NCBI lineage: Eukaryota > Metazoa > Cnidaria > Hydrozoa > Leptothecata > Clytiidae > Clytia > Clytia hemisphaerica. Next base: position 238,590 of record NW_027104402.1, on the reverse strand, counting down.
GAACAAATATCAATTGATATCAAATTCGATTCTTCCCTTTCATCATAGGATGGTCTAATAATTAATTTTAATTTGTTATAGCACCTTCGAAATACTTGTTTGCACAGATAGCTAAAAGTTATAGAGCTATGAAACTGTGATGTAGACAGTTTCAAACAAATCAAAAAAATCAAAATAACTTTCTATCTGTAAGACACCTGTCTAGCTGGCCTCAAAATGATAGTTTAATAATTAAATATGATAAACAATTCGAGATGTTTTGTAACAGGAGTGGAGCATGGTTTATAGCTTTCTAAGGAAAACAAATAATCTATCAGCTGATATTGAATGGTAGAGCCAACAATGCCCTTTTTAAGGATTTAATATACATGTATCTATTTGTTGAAAAATTACATCATGAAGAGAGTACTAAAAGTAACTTTTATGTTTATTTTTATATTGGACATATGCTATAATACCCAAGAACTGAATGTCCAGACTATAGGGATATTTTCAGAATGTCAAAACACTACGTTTGGGAATCAAGGGAAAGGCAACCACACTGAGCTAAACAGGATTGCCAAATTCTTAAATAGATTCTTCGGGCAGTTCAACAGCCGATTAGGAAATTTCTTGGCGACAAAGTATGGGAGTAAATTAATAATCGATTCATACAATTTTGACACCTGTACAAACGACTCAGCATTACTGAGGATCGTGGAAACTATACTTTTGGACAAAAAGCATAATTTTCTTCGCGCTAAAGACAATAAGACCTTCTCTTCAGTAGGAGCAATTCATACATACATGCCAGAGACAATGACCAAAACTTTGAAATCACTTATACATGGTATACCGATTTACGATACCAATATCAAAGGTATATTGAAAGATGAACTTCAGTTCTATACAAAATCATTGACAACCATGTTTGAGATATTCCGTTGGCGTAAACTATTGCTACTATCACTTGAACCAACAAAATATGATAACTATTTGTATCGTGAGCTTTTTCACCAGAGTATCAATAAATTCAAAGAGGAGAGATTTTGTTTTCATTATAAAGTTCTGAATGAAACAAAATCATTGGCAAATCACAACAAGTTTAATGAGCTTTGGCTTTCAAAAGAGAAACCAGTTCTCATACTATTTGGTCATTATCAAAGTCAACTTTCATTCTTAAAGCAAAATAGTGAATTGCTCAACTCTACCAAACAAAATGTCATCGGTTTAGAATTACTACAGTACCAATTAGACGCTATAGCAGAATACATCATAATGGTCCCAAAGCTACTGGTGATCACAGATTCCTATCGAAAATTTTTAAGTTTTAATTATCCAGCAACAATGGCAGAAATGAAAAGAAATAATTTACCAAAAGAAGTTAGAATAGGAGTGATCAGTAAATTCTTTGCATTGTACTTCTTCTATTTTCAAAGAGTGGCTCTATTTTCTAAAAGTAATAGCATAATAAAGAGCCAACAAGTCTTTTTCAAAATACGCCGAGAAGAAGCCCATACTGACGTGAGATTGGCTAGAAATATCAACTTCAATTTCCCTTATCAAAAGTCATATAATGCCAAGAGCTACGGGAAGTCCTTCCAAGATACCTTAGCGTCGATCGGCAGACATAAGCAGCTGGGAGAGAATATGTGTCCACATTTAGCTTGTGGACCTGGTTTTCAGAAGACATATGGCAATGTTACTGGTGGTTATACATGGAAATGTGAGTTTTGTCCTGTCAATCATATCAAACCGACATTTGGGAACACTCACTGCATTCCTTGTCAAGGTATACAGAGTATTGATAATGGGCTGAGAACCAAATGCATTGACCCTTTAGTCCAGTAGAAATTAGGGTCGACCTAGAAAAAATTATTATAAAAGGTTTCTATATACCGTTGGAAAGATAATTTTATCAGCTTTTCAAAAATGAAACCGGTCAATTTTTTCGTCCTGGGGAAAAAAAGTTATGGACCAAACACTGACAGGTGGTAAAAACCCCAAAATGCAGAAAATGAGTTTTTTGAAATATCTTTTAAATCGTCTGTAACTTACGATTTCAGCAAGGTATGACCTTCAAATTTTGCAAAAAGCTTGAAAATGAAATACTAAAACATAAGAAAAACAAAAATTACAAAAAAATGCCCAAAAATTGATGATGTCATCAAAAATTACCCAAAAATCAATTAAATGACCAGAACTCCTCTCGCTAATAAGCTTGATATGTGAAAATGACTGGGATTAATTGGTCAGCAATTTTGATATTTTCCCTCTGAAATTCATTGACTTCATATCTAAGCATTTAATGTTTAATTATATATCAATTACTTCACACCTTTTTTTAGCAATTAACATAAGCAGCCTCTGTGTATTTGTTTAATATTTTTCAACCGCTTTTTATTTAAGAAAAATCGAGCTTTTTATACCGAGTTCATTCATTTAATTTTGAGTTCTTTCATGGAGCAGATTGTGAACAGTTTAAGTTACGAATAAGGCTTTTTTGTATTTGTGAGTATTTAATATTGTGATAATTTTCCTTCAGAGTTAAAATATGAAAAAATAATACATGGTGATATAAACAGTATTAAATATGGAGATGGATCAGTTTTGTATAATATGTGGTGAAGGAGCTGATAAAGAAGTTTTGAGTCAAGTGGGTAAAATGAAAAATCGAGAAAACCAAAAGGACAATCCCATAAACTCACTTATAATTTTAGCCAGAAAATGTGATTTGGACGAACTAGTAGCTAAGCTCACGAGGAACAAAGAAAATAACATTTTAACGTACAATCATCAATCTTGCAGAACAAACTTGAGGAACGCAGCTCGAAAAAGGAAATCGTCAGATGAAACTACGACAAGGTCAAGCAAACGTGTTTGTGGCAACCCTTTTGACTTTAAAAAATTATGCTTTTACTGTGAAAGTCTGTGCGAATTCGATGACAGACACCCTGATCGTTTTAAAGAATATTGTAAAGTTGAAACGATAGATACAGACATCTTTAAGGAAACGCTTAACATATGTCAATCGCGTAATGATGATCACGCTATGAATGTTCAAAGACGTTTGCTGTCTGTTGTTGATCTCGTTGCACCAGAAGCAAGGTATCATGTTGCTTGTAGAACGGCGTTTGAAGTTCCTCCTGACCGTAAAACACCTGGTCGGCCAGTTTGCACAACGAAAAGCGAGTTGTTCGAGCAAGCGTGTACTGATTTTCTTCAAGATGATGTCGAATTGTATACAGTTACAGAGTTTCACAATATGATGTCTTCCCTTGGCGATGAAGTATATTCCGTGAAAATGACCAAAAATAAATTGGAAGAAAAGTACAAAAATTGCATTAACTTTGTTTCCAGAGAAGGAAAAAGCAATATTATATTACTGAACAGAGCTGCTGAAGTACTATCGGAGAAATGGTACAAAGAAAGACAAAATGGAATCGGTGATGAAACTATTCGTATTGTAAGAACAGCTGGAGTTTTGTTAAAAGAAGCCATCAAAAATTACGAAAATGACTCAACAACTTACCCAACATGCGACGATATAAGATCACCAATGAATCACGTACCCAATCTTTTGAAAATGTTTTTGAATGAACTTTTCACAACTGAAATCAAACAAGCAATAATATCACATGCAATCGTCGCTGCAACAAGACCAAGAACTATCATGCCACTACAGTTCGGACTGGCAATCTCAACGGACAATCAAATTGGATCTAAATGGCTAAACATTCTGTTATCAAGATTGGGGCTATCAGTTAGCTATGACGAGGTGACTATACTGAAATTTTTCTAAAAGGACAGGATCCCCTGCATTTAAACACTTTTACCAGTTTACAGTAGATGACCAATGTTGTTTCAACACTTTTCTGTCATAGTGAATATCAAATTACAAGTCATTTTCTATAAACTTTCTTTTCACAGGTGATACGATTCAAACAAAATGTCATCAAGCATGACAAGTCACGCGAAATCATGTCTCCTGAAGGAACAACCTTTATGCAATACGTGTCGGACAATTCCGATCAACAAATGGCTACTCTGGATGGCAAAAAAACCCATCACGGATTAGGATCCTTGGCCATCGCAAATGGAAATTTCACTGATTACAACTTACCGTGTCATCGTATCCCACGAGATAAACGGGAAAAATGGGAAGACGTCGAAGGAAATAATGGAATCGAAATCCATGAATACCACGAGCCCGAAACATCTGCACTATCAAAAACAATGTTCAAACCAATACAGGTAAAGAAATTTCATAATATCCTCACGATCATAAGTAAGTCTAGCCCTTGTATCTGTATTTCTCTTCTGTTTTTTTGTCTACGCATCAAGTATCTCTTACTAAATTTATACTCAATACTTATTTCATAGGGGAAATTGCCGACATTCCATTTTATCGATCTGCTTTGGACATCGAGTTATCTTTTCAAAGAAATGTGCCCAAGTTGGTCTGGATACATGAGTTCCAAAGTTAACGAACAACCGTTGCCAAAATCACGTGTGACCATGCTTCCAATCATAGATTTGCATGCCACCGATCCAACAGCAATCTATTCTTTACTTCTTTACTTAATCGACCAAAGTAAGAAGCTCCGAATCAATTTACCATGTGTCACCTTTGACCAACAATTGTACATCAAAGCATACGAGATTGTTATGTCGAAGAAGCTACACGTATTTGTTCGACTTGGAGGCTTTCACCAATTGATGAGCTTTCTTGGTTCGATTGGAAACCTTATGCAGGGATCTGGGTTGAACAAAGCTCTCGAAACAGTTTATGCACCTGTAACAGTTGGACATATGTTCACTGGAAAAGCATATTCCAGATCCGTTCGTGGTCATCTACTTTGTGCAACTGGCGTACAATCCATCTTGATGGAAGAGTTCTGGAACAGTCTCACCAACAAAGAAAAAGAAGAACTGGAGCAGTGCTACAATGCTATTGACCCCTCCGTGCACGAAGGAGAAGAAATCAGCACCAAGCTAAGCAAATGGGTTGAAGCAAAACATAAAGAGTTATCAGAATCATCCAGGACAGCTGCCCTATGGTCAAGCTACATCCGTTACGTCAACATTGTGCAAGATTTCATCAGGGCAGAAAGAACTAATGATTGGAAATTGCACATCTCCTCAACCTATGCCATGCTCAATCTTTTTGCTGCAACAGGACACAACAACTACGCTAAGTCCTGCAGATTGTATCTTCAATCTGTCACTGAATTGGAAACTGCGCAACCGGAGATGTACGATCAGATGTTGAAGGGTAACCACACTGTCCGAAGAACCCTAAAGAATTGGGCTGGTCTTTGGACAGATCTTTCGATTGAACAAATATTGATGAAGTCTTTGAAGGGTAGATCGGGAGTCGTGGCTAAAGGAATTACCGAAAACGTTTTACAAGTCTGGACTAAAACGATGCACCGATGTGCGGAAATATCAGACGCCATGAACACAATCGTCTCAACCAAACCACAATCAACACCTAAACACAAAGAACTGTTTGTTGGTAGAATCAAGCGAGATTACGAAGATTTCCTCAAAATTAAGGTAACTTTCATTTTTTCTGATTTCGAAATTCTTTCCATTCCTATTCTAACTGTGCTTGCATGACTATTGCCTGGCCTACTTAGTTTTATGGGTCTCTTGTTGTTTGGATCGCTGATTCAAACAAGGGACTCCAAGTCTAACCTAGCTGAATTACCCATTACAGAAGTTGTATTTAACGAGAATAAATACTTTGGTTTCAGAGCTGGTTTGATGACCGAAACCCATTTACCATCAGTAAAGATCTTATTTCACTGGACACAGGGCTGGTAGACCTAGAAAACCGATTGACATGTGACAAAGCCGACACAATCGGGGCTGCTATCCACAAAGAATTAGAAGATCAATCGTATTCTGGATGTACCATAAAACGAAGTAAACAAATTACAAATTTGCAAAGCTTGTATTCCAACGTCAGCATCGAGAAAGAAAAAGTATCCGTCGACCCGCTGACTCTCTTCCTACGTCTGATCGTCCTAGTTGAACGAAAGCCTGAGAATGATATCGTTGATTACTTCAATTACGAGTTATCGCCATATCCAATGTCCCTGTTCAAAGATGGCATCATGCGAACATCACCGAAATCAGTTTTAAAACCATACCTTAGAAGTGGGAATCCCGCTGTTAGCATTCCAGAAACAACTCGTATTGTTGATGGTGGTGGTCTGCTGTGGTGTTGTGACTGGAAAAGAGATGAAACATTCCTCGTCATTTTTCAAAGGTATGCAGTATTTCTCACAAATCACAACATCGATACAATAGTTTTTGACGGATACAGCTTGTCGACTAAAGATTCAACACACCAAAAGCGATCTGGGACTGCTTCTCAAGAAGTCGAAATCAAAGAGGCGAATCCTTGTCCAGCCAACAGAAAAACCTTTCTTGGGAACTACCATAACAAAGAAAGATTTGTTGCATGCCTGGCAGGTTACCTAAGAGAGCGCAACTTCAAAGTGGTCGAGTGTCCAAGCGATGCAGACACAACCATTGTCAAAGAGGCGTTGAATGCTGCTAAGGATTCGTCTGTTGTTATCTACTCTGACGACACTGATATTCTTTGTTTGCTGTTGCATCACATTGCCAAAGATTCGTCACTGAAAGAGATTTTCATGGTCGATATGACTAAAAAGAAAGGCAAGCAAAGAGAATGCTACAACGTATCAGAAATTCTCCAAAGCAACACACGTATTGCCGATTTCATTTTGTTTGCCCACGCATTCACTGGTTGTGATACGACATCGGCAATTCACAATTTCGGAAAGACGTCAATCTTCAACAAAATAGAAGAATCAACCGAAATTCAGTCACTCGTCAGAGAATTCTACAAAGAAAATTCTCCCGAGAAAATTGGTGATATCACGATAAGGCTGTTTGAACTCTTGTACTCTTCAACGGATACATTGCCAACTATACGGAAGAAGAAGTACGAGCAAATGGTTTTGTCAAATCGTGCTGTCATCGACCCTTCAATGCTACCACCATCACCTAGGGCAGCTTATTACCATGGTTTACGCGTGTATCACCAGTTGAAAGTATGGCGAGAGCTCAGAAATACCGACAACATGCCACTTAACTGGGGGTGGCAGATGGTTTCTGAATCTTTTACTCCAATCATGACAGATATTGAAGCTGGTCCCTCTGATCTATTGAAAGTTATTCGTTGTGGTTGTAAAGGTATGTGTGATACTTACAGGTGCACGTGTCGTAAAGCTGGACTGAAATGTACTTACCTTTGTAAGGAGTGCCATGGCACCTCTTGTACGAACACTGATGAAACTGACGATACTAACGATTCTGAGGAGGATCTTAATGCTATATATAATGAAGACGAAGAAAGGAACTTTATGGATATCTTTAATTTTTGATCTTTGATTTTAAATCTTTAAATTTTGATTGATTACAGGAGGCAGGAAAATTCTAAACTGACTGATAAATGACTAGTGAAACTAATAATAGCTAATTCGTAGCTTCAAATGTGCTTATAAAAGATTTTCTTATATGAAAAATGCTTCGATTTTCAATTTTTCATGACAAGGCTTGATCGTTTTTTATTTAGATACATTGTCTAGCATAATGTTTTTAGATTTTATTTGAAGCTATTACTTAAGCTAGCATGCATACTTGTTTCTGTCACGTTTTGTACAAAGTATTGCTATTGGTTGTAATTTTTGATGACATCAGCATTTTTTGCATATAAAGTAAAAAACAATGATCCTTAGCATTATGAAATCCTTTAAATCAGAAGAATAAGAAAACTTTATATTTTGAAGTCAAATTTTACCCCAGTCGATTTTTGAAAAACATTAAAAAAAGTCAATTTTTGTCTGAAAATGCATATTTTGATGACGTCATCAATTTTTGGGCATTTTTTTTGTAATTTTTGTTTTTTCTTATCTTTTAGTATTTCATTTTCAACCTTTTTGCAAAATCTTAAGGTCATACCTTGCTGAAATCGTAAGTTACAGACGATTTAAAAGATATTTCAAAAACTCATTTTCTGCATTTTGGGGTTTTTACCACCTGTCACTGTTTGGTCCATAACTTTTTTTCCCCAGGACGAAAAAATTGACCGGTTTCATTTTTGAAAAGCTGATAAAATTATCTTTCCAACGGTATATAGAAACCTTTTATAATAATTTTTTCTAGGTTGACCCTTTTTTAGACGAAATTCTACTGGACTATTACAGAGAAGTACATCTTGAAATGGATTTTGAGCGCATATTTGCAGCTTCATTATGTGCAATTGGATTAATAATGGTCCTTTTGAATATGTCAGTATTTACATTAAAGAAAGATACACCAATGGTTAGACTATCCGACTACCAACTGTCCATGACACATATGACGTTATGCGGTCTTATATTCGTTGCAAATTTATGTGCCTTGTTAACTAAACCAACAAAGAATTGGAATTGTGTCTCAAAAGTGTTATTGGTGAGCGTGTTTTACGTTTTGAATATTGGTATAGTGTTTATAAAATCACAGAAATTACTCCAAGCTTTTTTAAGTCAAGTGCGCTTGACAGTTCAAGAAGTAAGAAGAACAGTGGTGTTACAAGGTTTTATACTATTTCTTTTCCTTGTTTTTGTGAATGGAGTTCTGAGTATTTTTGCTCGACAGGAGTCAATAAAACTTATTGAAATCAGAGACTTACCTACACTAACAAAACAAAATATTTGTAATACTCAAAGACATGTGAATTTGGTTACAGGCTGTGCAATGGTGCTACAGGTGTTATGCTCTATCCAAGCTTTCAGAGGACGAAATCTACCAAGTCACATGAATGATGGCATCGTATTAATGTATACCACATTCACATTGACCATTGTTTTCAGTGCTAACTTTGCCATGGTGCATTTCCGAAAGTTAGTTGACAAGGAGGTTTTTCCCATTCGGTGCAGTGGCATCGAACACATTGATTGTACTGTTTTTACTATATGGGCAGAAGGCTTTCCGTATGTTGGCTTATCCAGACAAAAATACGAAAGCTTATTTCAGGGAAATGAGGATGGCAGATATGAAATCCAAAGCCAATGCGAGACTCAATACTGGTACAGAAATGGATAACAGATAATAAAATTATTTGAATAGACATTTTTCCCTCTTATCTTAAGATTAATAACAATACTCTTTCAGAACGTTAAATCTTAAATCTGCATTAAAACCTCTCGTAAACTTTGTACACATGCGCATGGCTGAAATCATATCTATTTTCAATTGAACAAAACTGCAAACGGAAAAAAAAGAAAAAGAAGACCGTGTGGATGGGACATCTATAAAAGGATTCTCGATTCTAAGATAAGTTAAAGGAATACACCGTTTAGTAGTGTTGACTGCGCACGCGTCCAAACATTTTTCTTTTTTTTTTATTTTAGCGACTGCTTGAAACCACGGGGGAGACCGTAAAAAAACGGTAGGTAAAAATCTAGTTCTCATAAGGAAACCCAGCAGAGAAACGGTAGGTAAAGAACTCCTTTTAATCATAACTCCTTTTAATCATAACTTCTTTTCCTCTACATGAATTTTTGTTCAGGAGAGTTCCATAAAATTATCATTGATATCATGATCATATCAGAAAAAAATTGACTATGTTTTACATTCCTCTAACCTTCCACGGTACTAAAGTGCGCATTTTTAGCTACCACATCTGCGGTGGAGTACCGTGGAGATAGCGAGACTACTAAACGGTGTATTCTATACCAACTTTCATTGTACATTTATTTTAATAAATATTTCAAATCATTTATTTTAACTGAAGTAAAATAACAGCAATGACGCGGATGCTAATTCCTGTACCTTTTATTGCATAAAAAGACGGCCAAAAGCTAGCATCCATTGAGACTTTGAAAATATTGATGACAAGATAATCTGACCAGTTTTAGAAGACGATATAAGGAGCAATTCCTTAGGCCCTTCTTAAGCATATGGTCTCGCTTTTTATTGCCACATGGATCAGCTTAGCTTGTCCAGCCAGTTTGTATCGAAGTTTATAAGGTATTGTGGATTCTTAAAACCATAAAATATTTCTTCTATTTCAAAGTTTTCAAATTTGCATAAAGGTTACTTATTACACATTATTGTATTTTCATCGTTGGACTAGTGATAAACATCAAGAAAAACACTGAAAAGTTTTGAAATTAAATAAATCAATGATTGCTAAAAATTAGACCATTGATTAGAATCAATACGATATTAAAACATTATTATTTAACTTTTCAATTAGCAAACTTACTATTAACAAAACATCCAATTCCAATCAAAACTTTATAAAAAGGGCCACAATATGAATTCAAAATCTTCCCTTTTCATTACCGAGATACTGCTGAAATTAAAATTGCTGCTTCAATTTTACGTATTTAATTGTTCCTTTATTGAACTGAAAAATTATATTGATGAATTTTGTCGAATTTCGGAAAACAAAACCAAAACGAGAATTTCTTTACAAATGTTAGTAGTCTTTTCAGGAAAAAGAAAATCCGAGGTTTTTTTTTTAATATTAAAAGTTGAGACTCATTCCCAGACCTCGATGGAGAAACAATGATGGAAATTGAGCCTAGATAGAACAATTTTAAGATTGTTATGAGGGGCTCCTGATTGTACCTTTGGATAATCTAGAACATACATTATGGGTGATATCATGATCTTGTTTTAATAGTGATACTATTGCAGCATCAAAATCGAGAAATATACGATATCCTTTAAACAAACCATGATATTAAAAGCAACAACTTTAATTAACTTCATCAGTATTAGCACAGCCTCAAGGCAAGATTTTGCTTTTCAGACTATTGGCATATATTCAGAATGCAATGACGTTACTGCAGTCCATACCAAAGAGAGTAACACTGAGCTAGGATTTCTAAATTCATAAATAAATAAATAATGAATTGTTTTTTCAAAATAGATAATGTAACGTATATTTTTTATTTTTAGTTGCCTGAAGATTGTCACAAAAGTGGCATGAAACTGCCGGTGGCAGAATAAAAAAGTGTCTTTTCTATCTGACTGACTAAATTCATACAGTATTTTTCGCTCGTTTTTACTGAAGACTGGAGTTTTATTTTCAGAAAAGGTACCATAGTAAGTTGGTAATGAAGTCGTTCAATGACCATAAAAATGCTTCCTGTGACCCAAATAGTTGAGATATGACTTTAAAACTTTCAGGGCACTCTCAGGAAGGGTTGTAGATTCGGTAATTTTTCAAATCTCAGGTTACAACTACCACCTTAAGTTATTAAAGGCCTTTGCTGATTCCCAAAACACTAAGCACAGTTTGGCTAAGAAGTCATTAAAAAGAGATCGTAAAATATGTTTTGATTGAAAAACTGTTTTAACATCACTACCCCCGTTTTTGGTTAAAAGTTGGAGATTTGATATTTCACAGAAAAGTGCTACCAAGGGGTAATGTCAGGTCCCATATCTTCGTCAATAAAATTATACAGGTCATGGCAAATAAAGATATGGTATTGTTAATCATTGTAAACCATCAATCTACATCTCAAGTGGCCGAGTGGATAAGGTGGCGGAGTGGCATGTAAAAGAAAGTTGTTTTTGAGAGTTCAAATCCTATACGGTGTGTTGAAGTCAGTGTTACTTTGTCAGCATTGACCAAACTTTTTCTGGTTTTATGAGCTCTTATTGATATATTCCCGTTATAATTTGTGAAACAAAAGTTTTTTAAGTAGTGTCACCTCAGTGCAGTTTGACTCAAGTACAGTATTTCAAAATGGATCAGGTTGGTTAGCGTGTGGAGAGTCAAGAGTCAAGAGTCAGGAGTCATGCCTATCCCTTCTCTTGAAAATCCAGTAATCCGAAACTTTTAGCTAAAAAAATGCATAAAAATGGACTTTCGTCTTTTTTTATCATCTTACAAACACTTTTTTCAGAACCACATGTGAAAAGGAAAGCAAAACTGACAGAAAATAATGCTAAAAAATGATTGACAGATGCAGGTTTGCTCGCGCGGGTTAGAAATTCCCGTGAGCAATCTCGTTATTTATCAGAATGTAGGCCAAATCCTAAAAAAATAATAAGAAATGGGCTGTTCCATTAAAAACCATACAGGGGGGTGGACGAACCTTTTTAAGTCAAAAATATTGAAAATCTTTGAATAGCCTGTGGAAAATGGCAAAATTTCAAAAAATACCCTTGAAAAAATCTTTCCGTGCATTAAGGTGAGAGTGGACGACCTAAATTCAGTCATTTTTACCCTTTGGAATTTTACAATGACTTTTTACCCCCTTGGGAAAATAAAAAACACCCCTGGAAATTTTTCTCCGATAACCCCCTGGAAATGTTCATCCACCCCATGGATATAAAATGGAATGGGCCAATGCTAGATCTAATTAAAAAAACTTCAAAAGAACAAATATCAATTGATATCAAATTCGATTCTTCCCTTTCATAATAGGATGGTCTAATAATTAATTTTAATTTGTTATAGCACCTTCGAAATACTTGTTTGCACGGATAGCTAAAAGTTATAGAACTATGAAACTGGGATGTAAACAGTTTCAAACAAATTAACAAAAAAAAAACAAAAAAACTTTCTATCTGTAAGTCACCTGTCTAGCTGGCCTCAAAATGATAGTTTTTATAATAATTAAATATGATAAACAATTAGAGATGTTTTGTAACAGGAGTGGAGCATGGTTTATAGCTTTTTAAGGAAAACAAGTAATCTATCAGCTGATATTGAATGGTAGAACCAACAATGTCTCCGTAATGCCCTTTATGGATAAGATTTAATATACATGTATCTATTTGTTCAAGACTTACATCATGAAGAGAGTACTAAAAATAACTTTTATGTTTATTTTTATATTGGACTTATGCTATAATAGCCAAGAACTGAATGTCCAGACTATAGGGATATTTTCAGAATGCAAAAACACTACGTTTGGGAATCAAGGGAAAGCCAATCACACAGAGCTCAACAGGATTGCCAAATTCTTAAATAGATTCTTCGGGCAGTTCAACAGCCGATTAGGAAATTTCTTGGCGACAAAGTATGGGAGTAAATTAATAATCGATTCATACAATTTTGACACCTGTACAAACGACTCAGCATTACTGAGGATCGTGGAAACTATACTTTTGGACAAAAAGCATAATTTCCTTCGCGCTAAAGACAATAAGACCGTCTCTTCAATAGGAGCAATTCATACGTACATGCCAGAGACAATGACCAAAACTTTGAAATCACTTATACATGGTATACCAATTTACGATACCAATATCAAAGATATTTTGAAAGATGAATTTCGGCTCTATACAAAATCATTGACAACCATGTTTGAGATATTCCGTTGGCGTAAACTATTGCTACTATCACTTGAACCAACAAAATATGATAACTATTTGTATCGTGAGCTTTTTCACCAGAGTATCAATCAATTCAAAGAGGAGAGATTTTGTTTTCATTATAAAGTTCTGAATGAAACAAAATCATTGGCAAATCACAACAAGTTTAATGAGCTTTGGCTTTCAAAAGAGAAACCAGTTCTCATACTATTTGGTCATTATCAAAGTCAACTTTCATTCTTAAAGCAGAATAGTGAATTGCTCAACTCTACCAAACAAAATGTCATCAGTTTAGAATTACTACAGTACCAATTAGACACTATAGCAGAATACGTCATAATGGTCCCAAAGCTACTGGTGATCACAGATTCCTATCGAAAATTTTTGAGTTTTAATCATCCAGCAACAATGGCAGAAATGAAAAGAAATAATTTACCAAAAGAAGTTCGAATAGGAGTGATCAGTAAATTCTTTGCATTGTACTTCTTCTATTTTCAAAGAGTGGCTCTATTTTCTAAAAGTAATAGCATAATAAAGAGCCAACAAGTCTTTTTCAAACTACGCCGAGAAGAAGCCCATACTGACGTGAGATTGGCTAGAAATATCAACTTCAATTTCCCTTATCAAAAGTCATATAATGCCAAGAGCTACGGGAAGTCCTTCCAAGATACCTTAGCGTTGATCGGCAGACAGAAGGAACTGGGAGAGAATATGTGCCCACATTTAGCTTGTGGACCTGGTTTTCAGAAGACATATGGTAATGTTACTGGTGGTTATACATGGAAATGTGAGTTTTGTCCTGTCAATCATATCAAACCAACATTTGGAAACACTCACTGCATTCCTTGTCAAGGTATACAAAGTATTGATAATGGGCTGAGAACCAAATGCATTGACCCTTACAGAGAAGTAGATCTTGAAATGGATTTTGAGCGCATATTTGCAGCTTCATTATGTGCAATTGGATTAATAATGGCCCTTTTGAATATGTCAGTATTTACACTAAAGAAAGATACACCAATGGTTAGACTATCAGACTACCAACTGTCTATGGCACATATGACGTTATGCGGTCTTATATTCGTTGCAAATTTATGTGCCTTGTTAACTAAACCAACAAAGAATTGGAATTGTGTCTCAAGAGTGTTATTGGTGAGCGTGTTTTACGTTTTGAATATTGGTATAGTGTTTATTAAATCACAGAAATTACTCCAAGCTTTTTTAAGTCAAGTGCGCTTGACAGTTCAAGAAGCAAGACGTACAGTGGTGATACAAGGTTTTATACTATTTCTTTTCCTTATTTTGGTGAACGGAGTTCTGGGTATTTTTGCTCAACAGGAGCCAATAAAACTCATTGAAATTAGAGACTTTCCTACAATAACAAAACAAAATATTTGTAATACTCAAAGACATGTGAATTTGGTTACAGGCTGTGCAATGGTGCTACAGGTGTTATGCTCTATCCAAGCTTTCAGAGGACGAAATCTACCAAGTCACATGAACGATGGCATCGTATTAATGTATACCACATTCACATTGACCATTGTTTTCAGCGCTAACTTTGCCATGGTGCATTTCCGAAAGCTAGTTGACAAGGAGGTTTTCCAATTCGGTGCAGTGGCATCAAACACATTGATTGTACTGTTTTTACTATATGGGCAGAAGGCATTCCGTATTTTGGCTTATCCAGACAAAAATACAAAAGCTTATTTCAGGGAAATGAGGATGGCAGATATGAAATCCAAAGCCAATGCGAGACTCAATACTGGTACAGAAATACAAGGCAAATAAGTCACTTAGTACAGTTGTTGAATTGAACAACAGAAAAGCAGAGGGTAGAAAACTTAAAAATTATATAAATATTGCTTTTAAAAAGGAATATGGTTATTTTTTTCATCCAAAATATCTACAATTTTGATTGGATTTGTATTAATTTATATATGAGTAGAACTATTTTCAAAAGATAGTGGTAGGTTCAGTGGCTATTAGGTTCCACAATGACTTATAGTGAAGTTCCCCGAGTTGCAAAACCACAATCTTTTTGTCTTAGTTTAAAATGTGAAGACTCCATTCACAATCCACGAGTAGAAAAGAATTAGTGCACAAAATATTGAGATAAAGTTTTAAAAAACTTACGAGTAATATGGTAGAGGTTTTGTAACCCTAAATAAATTTGGTTCTTCTCGCTTTGCTTGTAAATTTCTTCTTCCACGGATAACCAGTGCTTCCTCGATGAATTTCTATGATTCGTAACATATGTATTCATTTGCATTTCACTTAAAACCTTTTACCTCGTAATTTATCATATAATTAGCGATTTGAAGTTCAAATGAAATGGAACGTTCTTGAACGTTTCTGAATGCTCGCGAACGATCCTGTGCGTCCAGGGGTTAACATTTAACACAATAAAAACGCCCAGGAACAATTTTAAACTAGTTCCTATCTATCGCTCATTTTACTGGAACATTCTATGTTTTTATTTGTGATGACACGTGATGTATTGAAGTCTTACTTAGGTTGCTCTCCTAACTAGCTATAGTTTTTTTACATAGCTTCATCAGTTTTATGTATTTAGTTTTTTTTTGTTAAAAATATTAACAAGATAATATTTGCATTACCTGGTATGAAGGTTCACTTTCCTTGTCCTCGTCCTCGCTATCTTCAGAATCAGAGAGATACAAAGCACTAATAAAAAAATTATAGTGAATCTCTGAAAGCATTATTTCAATAGAATTCTTAAAGGGGACAAAATTAATCTGTTTGCCATATTTTCAATCTGAAGGTTTCTTTACTACAAATCGGCGCCGAAATATACTGGCCCTCTTTTGGGTATTTTAATGTTTTTCAGAATTTAAAGATCAGCTTTATTGGAACATCTTTGAGCTTCTAGATCCTGAGATCCTAAGGTCCTAAGTCTCGTATAAAACTCAGAGTTAAAAGTCTACTTTCCAACCGTACTTTAAAGCACTTAAAAATCACTTGCGGTTTTCAAATTTGAGGGAATTCACCTTTTAGCCAAATATTACGGTGGGGATTGTATATTGTAGCAAAGCCTAATATGGCATACAGAGTATGGGGCGATAGCTCCAATCTACTACAATACTTAATGGGATTAATTTTCGCCGGGATCAAATTTAGCAGTTGAGCTCATCCGCAAATTTTAAGATTTCGAACGTCGTGAAAATATATACACTTGAGGTACGTAAAATAAAGAAGCATTATATACCTTAGAGACAAGAATTCCTTTTTGAAGTGTGGCTCTTCCATAAAAATTTGATCACGAAATGCAAATCCTAATTTTAACAAAGAAGAAAAAGTTAAAAACAATAGAATTTTGCACAGATCAAACTTCAGGTTATAATTATCTGGAATGTGTATCTTCAATGTTCAACCAAGTAATTAAAAGATACCTGGACGCTCCAAAAAGGATTTTATTTATCAGCAGAAAGTAGATGAGTGATGTAAATCATGCCTTTTGCACAAGAAGTTGTTTTAGTATCTTAAAATCAATGAATTAGATAGAAGACAAACCTTTACGGTAACTTGAATTTCTTTCAAATGCATGGCAGATCATCTTCAAGCATGCTGCAACAAAAGATAGTTCAAGAAAATTGAGTTGAAAACTTTTTTTAAATTACACTCTTTCGACAAAAGAATAAAAAAAGTTGTAATTTGAAAGAAAGTTTGATTCACATGGATTATATGCATAAAGAAATAACCATCTTTTTGAAGAGCAAAATTTCAGTAAAGAAGGTTTAACCAATAAATAATAGGGGTGAAATATCATTAACTATCTAGTGTCTATTTTTGCCTCCAGGTATAGCAGCTAGTAACAGCTGATGAACAATAATAATAAACAAATACCATGATAGTCTCCAACAATGTATAAAACACTTATTAATTGATCCAGACATTTCCAATGATTTGGACTGTAAACAAGACCCTGAAAGACGAAGAAAATCATATCTTTGAAATTGTAATGAACATAAAAAAAGTTATGATCAATAGAAAGTTTCGAAAAATTCATGTCATGAAAAATATTCAAAAATATTAAAAGAAAGTTCTTACCTAAAAGTGAAAAAGTGAGAGCTCTAGTTTAGATAAACCCCTGTCACAGACCCACTGGGACCCCAGCCCCACTGGAAAACTTGGCAAAAACTTTGTCCCTGGTGGAAAAATACCCTGGAATTTCAGTCCCACTGGGAGATTGACTTTGATTTCATCCCAATTCGAAATCCAATGCTTATAAATTGCACTCCAAAACCATCCCACTGGATTTTCTAGCATTGGAACAATAGAATTTCTATCCCCATTGGGATTTCAATAGGAAATTTTATCCCGACGAAGCAACACTGAGGAAAAAAATTCCACCGGGGCTGCGAGACAGGTGTTTAGATGGCTTTTTGCCCTGCCTATTCTGATTGTTAAATTAGACCATAAAAGTGGGAGCAAAGTTGATAGTTAAAATCTTTGCTTGAAAAAAGATTGAAAAAATTCATTGCATTGTAGTCAAAAGAGGGAAATGAAATGCATTGACTTTAGTCAGCCAACTTTTTAACAACTGTAATTCACGATTAGAATAGGTAATGCGTGATGTGGGTCGTCTAAACTAGAGGTGATTTAATTATAAAGATTACTTTGATTTTATTCAACTAATGTTTAGGCCCTGAACTCACAACCTGCGAGTCAGGAGGCTCGGGTGAGTTAGGGCGTGTCTATATTTTTTTAAATCACAAATACCGAATCCGCGACCAATAGCACAAATTTTTAATAATTCACTTATGGATTTTTAGATCACCTATACATCTTGTACAGGCCGCTGGGGTAATGTCGCCTGACTGTCTTAAATGACAGTCAGCCTGTCCCAAGCCAGGATAAAGACAGAGGGACCCAGAGAAGATTTGCTACCTTCTCATTGTAACATCGTCTCTCTAAGAGGAAAAAGAATTCGGCCACTCTTTGTTGTTTGTAGGTCTGACAAGAGAAAACATTTATATTTTCATACTATATATACCTTAAGGTTTCAGGACCCGGTTGTGACGTACTTAAATATTAATCCAAAAATTAATTATTAAAGAAAGTGTGAATTATGACGTCATCAAATTATGATGTCATAAATCGTAAAATAGCTTTAACTCTATAATATAAGTGCAAGTCAAAGCTTTGTCAAATTTGGACCAATGATGCATTTTAATGTTACCAAACTTTTCAAAGTAAAAATTTTTTGAAAAATATTTTTCCAAAAAGTTACATTTCATTTAGATGCATCTTTGGTTCAAATTTGGAAAGGATTGGACATTCATGAAGTCACCAAATTCGAAGAAAATTATGACGCCACGAATACAATTTCTTTAATAATAGATTTTTGGGGTGGTATTTAATTAAGTCACAACCTGATTCATAAACTTCAAGGTATAGAGGTACTTTAGAGCCCTAAGGGGATCTCTGAATCTAGATGCTATTGGTCGCAAAAACTTAGGGTACACTGTTAGGTTTTTGAGACTTGCCCTAAGTCACTCGAGGGTGATTGGGCTACTACAACACCAAACCCTTTTGTAATGTAAATTCCAAATACCTTTTCAAAAGCGTATCTTGCAAGCCTCAAGTTTAACACATCCATGGAAAGTTGGCCAATTTTACACCATAACCAAAGATCAGATTCATCTACCAAAGCAGCCTAAAAATTTTGGAAAAAATTTAATGGTTTTGCCAGATAAAATTGTTCATTATTTATCATGTAAAGAAAAATTATACTAGTAAATGCAGCCAAAATGTTAACACCCATCAGGGCTGATTAGGGATTTACATTAGCCATCCAAAGAGTAAAGGGAATAAACCAACCATATAAACAGTATAATGGAATTGATAGAAATACCTCAAGGAAGAACCCAATAGCCTTCTCCTTTTCTGCATCCTTTTCTGCAATGTTTGCAAGTTTCTTCAGTACATTGTATTTCAAGAATAGTGCAGGATTTTGGGATAGAATTTCACCTTCTTGAAGTGATTCTGGGGCCTGATAGAGATGTGAATGAAAAAATATGAATTGATGAAGTCAAAAAATCGTATTGTTAACGTTGTCCAAGGGAAGTAAGTATGATCTCTAGCTAGCATATAAACATTTGATGAAAGGATCAAAGAAGAAACTAGGACTACGTTGGTTTGTTTTCAATCTGGAGGAAAGTAATTTCATTTTGTCAACTTATCAAATTTTCACTCAATAATAGATGCAACAGTTTAATTTTCAATGTCAATTTTGGTTAGGCAGAATCTAATGCCTGGTAGGTTTTGATTAAATAATTTTTTAGGTTAACCAAAATATGACCTATATGAACTAACTTAATAACATACAGGCGAAAAACTAACCTCGACCAGCAGTTCACATTCTAAAACTTCTTTAAACTTTGCTGGGGCTTCTACCGAATTTTCTTTCTCAGCCGACAAGGCTTCATTGTAGAGATGGAGAGCTGTAGCTTCCTAGAATTAAAAACATGATTGTAAAAGCTTGTAAAACAAATAGCAAGTCTGTAAGGAAATCAAAAAAAAAACAATCAACAAAAGGTTTCAACCTAAAGCTTCAAAATATGTACAAGGAGGATTGAGGTCCGACCAAAAAAATGAATTTCTAACAAACAAAACTGAAGTGTTTAACCCTATTCATGCTAGGCTTTTAGGGGCAGTTCAAAACTAGGGGGACTTTTCCTGTACCACCACTTAACTTTTGATCTGGTTAGTCTTTTTGAATGCAATTTGACACACATGATCCTTGTCATATAAGGTAACTTTTTTATCAAAAAATTATTTTAATGTAATGACGTCACTCATTATGCCTAAAGCGAGTAAAAACCGAAAATTTCCTTTGTTCTTATAATTGACTATTGTATTCTATCAAAGACTTTAGAAAAAAGTTCCTAGAGTCTAAAATGCTTATTTGTGTCATTACAAGCGATTTGAAGTACAAATGAAATGGAACGTTCTCAAGCGTTCTTGAACGTTTCATAGCATTCCTGGAACGTTCCAGAACGTTCTAGTTCGTCCCAGAACGTCCAGGAGCGTTTTAGAACGTTCAGGAACATCTCAGAACGTTCAGAACGGTCAGGGACGTTTCAGAACGCTCAGGAACGTTCCAGAATACTCGAGAACATTTTAGAACGCTCAGGAGCATCCCAGAACGTTCGAGAACGTTCTGGAGAACGTTCCAGAACGCTCGTGAACGATTCTTCACGTCCAAAAGTTAATACTTAAGATTACTCAATAAGAACGTTCGGGAACGATTTGGAACGTACATGAACGTTCTTAAACGTTCTGCAATGTTCCTGACAATGTAGACACTCCTAAACTAGTAAATAACAGGGAACAATAAGGAACGTACTCTAGCGTTCTAAGAACGTTCACTATTGTTCGTTTTGCTAGAATGCTCCGTTTTATTTGTATTTTTAAAGTCGCTTGTGATGACACATTTTATCCTATATTCAATAAATTACGGGTTAAACGATATATTTGACATTAAAAATAAATTTGTATTGGAAATGTGTCAATTTTTGTGACGCCTTACTGTCAGAAATGTCATCATGCGCAAGGTGTGAAAAATTTTAGGTGTCAAATTTTTTTTTTTGAAGCTAATTTAAAGTTAGGAATTTACAGAAAATTTCATGCCAAAAGCTCTATTATTTCAGGACCTATTAACATTATTTTCACCCCCCCCCCAAACAGAAACAACTCCCTCCCCCTAGTACGAATAGGGTTAAAGGATAGCGATTATTTCTACTAATTTGGTGCTTTGTCTTGTATGGAACTAACTAATATTTACCTGTTCTTCCTTTTGAACTTCATGGAATATTGCAGACGACGAATCTTCAGATATTGTTGCATTGAGTGCTCCAAAGGATAACTACAATTCAATGAATTTGTCAATTTGTCAAATAGTCAACAGAGCTTGCAAAAACAGTAAAACCCACTTTTAAAAACAAACATTTTATGCAAACCTTTTCAATAAAATGATTTGGAATTTTTGAAAACTTTTGTTAATAATATCATGGACTATTAAAATTATAATAATTAAAACTTTACCATAATTCTATAGGGTTGATTGTCTCCAAGTATTCACCATCTTCCAGAAACTTGAGAAGTCAGTATTTCTAGCTCTCCCATGAGAAGTAAAGTTTTTGGTTTTATCAATTTTACTTAAAATATTTAATAGAATTGTACTAGATAAAAGTTCCGCTTATAAATACATTAACGTTGGTAAAGTAATGCAAGTTGTGTAAGTCTTATTTATTGTTTTATTTTACAGGTCTGATATTAAAGGCCCAGGTAAACTTGTTTGTAAACATGTGACTTGGTAAAGACAGGTCACACCCAACACATTTGTTTGGGTTGAACATTACAATGTGGTCGTGTTACAAAAATACAGGTTTTTAGGAAAAAAATATTACCTACCTTACGTATTGGAACTTATTTTCGCAAGAATTAATTTTAGCGCTTTTCTCGGTTTTTCGTCAAATTTTGCTGACGTCAGCAGAAATCAGCAAAATACGAAAGTTTGTAATAAAGTGCTGACATCAGCAAAATTTCAAAAAAAAATTTTTTCAAAATGATCCTTTTAATAATGTGCAACTTTGGTCCAAATTTCATGTTCATACCATTAGCCAAACTGGAGTTATTTAAAAAACAAGTTTTGCTGACGTCAGCATTTTTTGGTTTTTGTGATTTTTCACAAAATTGGCAAAACCTAAATTTAAGTAACACCGATTTTCATGTTCTACATCGTAATGCGCTTCTTTAAAGGTATAATTTATTATGCTAGGAGGGGTGGAATTGCCTCCGAAAAATTAACGAAAATTTGGACACGCATTAATTTACCCGAGTATTTTCCTCAGGCAAAACCCTAAGGGCGAAATTTTTTGAAAATTTCAAACTTATTTTCAGACAATATCATGTATACAATTCGAAAGCCGATTTCATTACCTAACTTGAGATATTTTATGCACAAGTTCCACTTTTCTCCACATTTTGGTCTAAAATCAACTATGCGACACACAGAGCTATGCAGCTCCCCTTGCTGGTCTAATCTACCATTTTAAAATCTTGCTGGTAAATAAAACAGCCTGGTTGGATAATAAAAAAACAAACTAGGTCAAAAATTTTATTTTTCTAAAAATAGACAAAATTCATAAAAAAACGTCAAATTTTTGTTGTTCACAACCCCAACCTGGTTAGTTTCTATCCATCTATATTTTAAGTATTAAAAGGTCCTAGGGCCCATTATCTATACATAGTTTATCCACCCCTACAAATTCATTCCTTTTTGTTTATCATCACGGGCATTAACTACATTTAAAAGTTTAAAGAACAATAAATTACACATGCGCGTTACAATAGACTTTTTTCAAAGAGGCCACCCTGTTGAATAATTATGTAGTCCAGCAGAAAAACAATGAAAACCATGCATAATTATTACCAATATGCATGATAAAGTAATTATGCATGGCTCTATCATTGTTTTTATGGTTGGACTACATAATTATTCAACAGGACATCCTCTTTGAAAAAAGGTCTATACAAGATTCTTTAGAGGAACAGACTGCTAGAGGGTTGGAGTGGAAAACTTTGGAAAGTAAAATTTTGTGAAAAAGGGAAAACCAACGTTCTTTTGAAGTCCAGCCTGAGAAAATAAAATTCCAGAAAAGATATTAAGCTTGATATTTGAACAGATCTAATTTTCCTGGTACGTGGATTTTTCCTCTAAGGCAACAGTCACAAATAAGTTGTATTTGCGCCCTCCGACCGATCGACTTTCCATCTTAAAAATCCTTAGGCCCTTTTCTAGTTGGAAAATTAGTCGGATTTTTTAGCGAAATTATTCAAAAAATTTTGAATATTCAGCATTGCCAGTGTTTTTAAGACTTTTATCTGCAATTTTTCAAAGATTTTTTGCGTTAAAAAGTGCTACGCAACCATAGATTTATAAAGCCCAAGGGCTGGAAGTAAAGCTTTTGCTGAAAAGTGTGCCGTGGTTAGGTAGGAAATCCTACCTAAAAGTCACGTGACATTACAATAGAATTTCAGCGATTGACCAATCAGAAGCTTTGCGGGTTTTCGAAAACAATATTGAAACTCCTGGGTTTTCAATACAAAATAAATTTTTTGATGGGAAATCTGAAATTTTCGATACTTTTTTGAAAAATTTGACAAATTCTATAAAATTTCCAAGAGTTTGAATAAAAAATGGAGCGGAATTTCCACAGCACTTTTAAAAATTGACAGGATAGATGGTTTGGCGAACGCCAATACTAATACTCCACAATACATTACTTTCTATCTCTCAGCCAATGAAAACTAGCCTGGGTATTCAGACTCAAAATTTCAGCAAAAAAAGTTTTACCTCAATATAAAAAGTTTTAGTTTCTAAAATTTTAGAGTCTGGTGCAACTAAAAAAGTCTGATACAGTTTGTTTGATACTGTATGTAAGTGAGCCCTTGTTGACAGACTATCAAAACTTTGGAAACCCAGGCAGACACACATAATTAACTTACCATAAAACCTCTTTTACAAACTCAATAAACGTTCAAAACTACTTTAAACTACATCAAAACATCAGCCAGATTTATAAAGGCTCCTTTCCAGCGGCCATTTTGTTTAGAAATGAACCTGTGTTTTCATTTTCATTTGTTTATATTATTTTGCAATGTCAGCTTTTTTCCATAAATTATGCGCGCGCATAGAAAAATATCGTAAACCCCGCGAAAATTCTGCTCAGTGACTGGGTGCGTACTGACTAATCAGAGACAATCGCATATTCAGGGACAGATATCCCTGCAGAGGAGTTACTTGGACCAACGATGTAAAAATAATAGATAACCAACTTGCCTTGATTCTCAAAAAACATCCGTGTTACGGTTGTAAAATTATTAATGACATTTTGCATCGTAAAAAGTGCAATTAAATAAAAACTTGCTTCATTTGCAACCTTCTATTGGACAGAATCGATCACGTGATGTATATTTTTCCAAAATTTGGGTTAGAAAAAATGTATTTTCCTATAGGCAGTCTCACAGAAAAAATTTTTTAATTAGATATTATTGTTCTATAAACATTCATCTGTTTATTTTGTATCATGCAACCTTCATGCACTTTTCATACGTGAGATATCGCATTTCAAATCACACATATATTTTTCAGATAACAGCATTTTATGAGCATTTATTTATCCAGATGAAGATTAAGTGGTATCAGGCCGATCCGTAGTCAATTTGTCTAAAGATTGGTACCTTTTATCTTTTGAAAAAATTTCCAAAATTTGCAGTAAATAACAATTCAATTTTCTATCAAT
The DNA here is from genome assembly GCF_902728285.1 of Clytia hemisphaerica. Classification (NCBI taxonomy): domain Eukaryota; kingdom Metazoa; phylum Cnidaria; class Hydrozoa; order Leptothecata; family Clytiidae; genus Clytia; species Clytia hemisphaerica. The sequence continues at coordinate 213,922 of NW_027104402.1, read as the reverse complement.
TCAGTGGATGTCAAAAAGTGTGTCAAAATCTAGCAAAAAGCATAACACGCACTGCACACTGAGCTTTTTAATAGAGTGTTCATTTCAATAGGAAAACAATGGTTGTTCTCTTGGAAGAAGTGCCTTCTAGAGGTAGTTGGTTATCTATTATTTTTACATTGTTGCTTGGACCAGACCGTAAACCAGAGACAAGATTATAAAAAACTAGACGGTGAAATAGTTTACGGTCTGGATATCCAGGCTAAATAAAAACATGATAAATTATCTTGTCTCACTCTAGGTCAGTAGGTAATTCCGAGTGCTTTTTTTTATCTGAAAATTCCTGTCATCCACTCCCGCCCTATATCGATTTTTTTCTGGAAGAGCCCATTGTATTTGGTGTATTATATTTTCAGATTCTCATTACTATCCAGGTGTAGCTTCAAGACAGATATTTTGTAGAAACCTTTCGCTGAATGCTTTCGATGCAAGGATTCCTTGTTATATGTTCACAAAACTAAAAATGAAACTAAATACAGTAATATTTCAGATTTGAAGATTATCTGAATGTTTAGGTATGACTGGGGTGCCATCTTGCTTCCTTCTTCTTTGCGCGCATGTAAAATTTCTCAGAACGAAGTAGTAATAAATTATTATTTTTTGCATAATTAATCTACAATCCAATGAAGTTTTAATTTGAGTAATTATTAACCAAGTCCTGGTAATTTATGCAAATAAAATCATAATAAAGTATATCTTAAAATGGTAGCCGTGATCGAAAGTGAAAGTGAACCCTTGCTTGATATTTTTCTTCCCTCCGCCATCCACACAGTGGATGTGCCAATTGGAGATAAATGGGAGCCCACATACTGCGCATGCGTTCTTTTGAGGGAGTGGAAGTGCCAAAAGGAGACCACCATAAAGAGACCATGAAAGAACGAAGAAAAAACGAGAAACGAATAAAAACGACAAAAACGACATTAATTTAAAGAAAAGTGGTTAAAACTAGTCATATTGATTGAAAAAAAATTATATTCCATTAACAAAATACTTGAAGAATACATATGCAGCTTAACAATTTGATAAAATTCAAGGAAAAGCTGGAAAAGCTCGACAATGAAGAGACGGGCCTTCAGGAAGCTAGACTTTTTGAGTTTATAGCTATATACTTTCACTTTATGGTGTTTCTGTATGACTGTCTGTGTGCCTAGTCTAACCACCGTTAAATGCCGTCGGGAAGGTCCCTCCTAGCTTGGAAAGCCAGTATTGGAGCTATTTCACCAAACCCCTGAAGCGTAAGTTATTTAGGCTATCACAACTGCATGGAAAAGATGAACGTGCGCATGTAAAGTTAAACGAATGTAAACAAACTTTTTCAGGTTTTTAAAATAGATTTGCCACACTGAACAAACAGTGAAAACACTCTAAGTGAGGTAAATCTATTTTGAAGACCAAAAAAACAAACATTGATTGACATTCAACACATTCAACCACTTTTGGATTCAACTTTACTTATGCGTACATTCAACTTTTTTGTACTTTGCCGATATCTTGTTTTACCAAGTTAAGAAGGACTTTCTCCAGTTACGACCATATGATGGTCTTTAAAGCCCAAGAAGCCTTATAAACAATAAAGCTAGTTATTAATATAATAGCAGACAATCGAGATTCATTTCCAATATCTATGCGTGAAGCTATGAGTACCTCCTCGTCGCTGCGCTCCTGCGGGGCGGCAATAAATAGTGTAAAGAACTAAGGGGATGAATTACGTGGGGGTAGTATGGTACAATCGCTTTCGGTCAGGGTTGTGGATGGTACAAAAATTTTTATCCTTTAATGTCGTTTTTTGTTGTTTTTGCCGTTTTTATTCGTTTTTCATTTTTTCTTCGTAATAATCAATTTGAGCACTCGTTTGCGAATTTAGTTTTACAAAAGCAAAAACAATGGAACAGGAAGAGTTCATGATTTATAAATTCTAAAGTCAATTGAATGATGACAAAAAGCCTTGATCTTGGTCAGTTTGAAAAATCTCAAATGAGAATAGACCCTCTATGGGCAATGAATTTTGAAATTAACCGTAGATATTGGGGTCGTATTCAGACATGAAAGTTTAAGTTTAAGGCGTAAGTAGTACTAAGTTGATATGGGAATTAAGAAATACAACGACTTAATTGCTATTTCATCTTTTAGATGGATTACATAAGAGAGGAAAAAAGAATCCCATTTTGAATGTTTGAGTGAGGCTTCGTTTTTGATAGAGGAGATCGCAAACAGTTTTGTTGCGGAGTATGGGAATCTCCATACTTCGATCCATGATATTCTCATTAAAAGCCCATTAGCTGCCTAAATTGCTAGAGACGCTCCGAGCGTCTCTAAGTCATAAATTTCACGTTCTCCTTTCATAATTCACAAAAGGAGCATGCTTTCACTTGCGAACTCTGATTTCGTCTATTCCAGAAAACTGTGATAATATCGTAAAAACTTTTTTTTTTAAACCAGAGGGTGATTCCTTTTTAAATTTTGGTTTAACTTATGAGGAGTCTGCAGCTAAATACAAAAGGAATATAAAAGAAACATGTAGACTTAATTACTTTAAACCTTGGTCTGAACACGACCTGGGTCTGTGTACAGACAACATTAGTGCTCGCCGTTTGTGACCAAAGTGACTTTGAAAACTTAAATGACTTAAATGACTTTTGTTCACCTTTTGGAACAAGTCAAAAAAAATTGACATCTTGAGCATATTTTGTCCTTTTATCGGCTAAAATGCAAATAAAAAACTTTAAACGTAATAGAGGGTGCTTTTTCACTACGCTAGATAGATAAGTGGTTCTCATCAACGATCCTTTTCATAAATTTCCATGGTCATTAAACCTCTTAAGCAGAGCTCTCTTGGCTTAGTGACCAATTAAACCAAAGATACACCGAAAATAGATTGTTTGAAATAAAATAGCAGACAGAGGTGTTTTACTGAAGTTTGTGGTCGTATTCAGACCTGAAAGTTTAAGTTTAAGGTTTAAGTAGTACTTTGTTGATATGGGAATTCAATTATAATCACTTTTCTTTTGTCATCATCGATTGGCGATCTCGAGGAATCTACTTTCCTAACTTGAAATCATGCAATCTTCTTTCTTGAGATACTTTGAAACAAAAAAGATTTCAGGGAATCCCTCTGCAAAACACTAATTCGTGTTCGTTGAAGCCATTACTGCTAGAGATCCTCCGTCAGTCCTAAATTTCACGTTCTTTATCCTTCATTTACAAAAGGAGCATGCTTTTCACTTGCGAATTCTGATTTCGTCTATTCAGAAAACTGTAACGAAATCGTAAAAACTTTTTTTTAAACCATAGGGTGATTCCTTTTTAAACTTTGGTTTAACTAATGAGAAGCGTGCCGTTAAATACAAAAGGAATATAAGAGAAACATGTAGATCTAATTGCTTTAAACCTTGGTCTGAACACAACCTGTGTGTACATTGTGAAGGGATATGGCGACCTCTCTAATCCATTGTGCGTGATATAGCTCATTCAAAATGAATTTATGGAATCGCCGACTAAACGAGTTTCTTCTTTTCCTTGCCTTCCGCATAAGGAGGATTCCTAAACGTCGCCTTCTTGATAATATCCATTCAGAGCATCAACATTTATCAGCAGTGAAATGGTTTGGTTTTTATAAAATGAAAGAACTGCCTCCACTGTTGGAGAACTTTTATAAAAACGACTGACTTATAATTACTTTCAATTAAATTTTGTCAACCATATGCTGCAATTAACTCCAAATTCAAAGGGCCGTAAACGCGTTGACAACTGTTTTGGGAGTCAGTAATGTTTTCCTATCAATTTTCTTTGTTTCAGCCAATCGATTTTCGCCAGCCAGTCTCGTTGAAAAAGCACCCATAAATTATAAAACGAAGATCCGCTATAATTTCTATTCAAAATAACAAAAGATGACGTCACTGTGAGCTTTTGTTTTTTTTCTTGATTTTGAGGAATCAGTAATTGCGTACTAAAAATAGCATAGTTAAGCGAAAAATGATTCAATTTCTAAGAAATTTATAAGGGCATTTGATCTACAATGCTCATGCAAAATTTGAAGTTGATTTTGGAACCAAGGATTTATTATACACTGGATATACCTGATTTATGCTGATTTCTCGTGTACTAGCTATGTCCGCAGTAATGATATTATTGTTCACCCTCCTTCCCTTATTAAATGATTTTTCGAGGCATTTTTATTGCATTTCTTATCGAAAATCACTCATCCAATTCCCAAAAGAGACTTAAAACTTTCCTGTAAGAGTCAAATTCTTCAAGCTAATTGCTAATTATAAGTCGTTATGACGTTTCAAGTTGTGAGAAAGATGCAAAAGATGTGTTGTGTATAAGAAATTGAATGTTGACACCGAAATTTTCAAACTTCAGCCACAAAAAAAACACCTTGCCACCACGTGCCTCCAAAAGATTTTCATACCACAGTGCCACTAAGACACTCAATTCTAATGTTACTTTTAGCTCTTGTGGTAACAGTTTTGGAAAGATATTCCCAATTGAAAATTTCGTGTTACTATAAGCATTTTGTTTGATTTTTCTCGTCTAATGATGTTTTTCTAACATTACATCTCACAAATGTATACGGCTTGGTATTCTAGCCTTACTTTCAAATGTTTTTTCGTTGCAAAGGTACGAAAAGAAAACGCTAGGGAACTTTTTTTAAATGAGATTAATAAGCATTTTTCAAAATCGGATACATTTGAGCCGCCATGACATTAGTCCTTTGCGGACATAGCTAGAACATCAATTGTTTTCTGAAACAAAGAAAATACTCGGAAAATAAAATGTTCGCTCTCCACGGTTTTATGAGTCATTTTTCCAGTGTCTCTTATAATTCCTTGGTGGAACCCTCTAAATGGCTTATAAATCTTCCTCAAAATGAGAAAAATTCGAGAAATTGAATTTTCTTTTTTGAAAAGTTTTCTTTTACTTTGAGAGTTCTCATTTGAGTAAAAATCAAGTTAATTGGACCAATAATGAGCCTTTTAGCGCTTTTGGTAGGAAACCACCTTAAATTGAATAGAAAAAAACATGTAAAAGATGCACGAATCCTATAAAATAGGCGAATTTGCCTGCTCTTTTTAAAAATTTAGTGTGGGTGGTTGTTGCCAAACCAACATCGGAATATCTGGTGATATAAAAGAGAAAGTTGTATTTTGTTTAACTTTTAGACCCCGAAGAGTGCGTATTTGCATTTAAAATAGGTAAAAATACTTAGTTCAAGACCTTTTGTCAAATCTTTTGTTCACTTTATTTTTAAGGTGCATTAATAGAATTCAGGATATTACAGCTACAATATCGGTTAAGATTTATTGAGAATTTCTGTTAATTCCTCGTTTTTAGCAATATAAATTTCGGGTGAAAAATTCGCTTTTGGGCTAAATTGATAAATATAATCGAATATTTCAATTCAGGAGAGGTTTATAGACTTACAGGCTATATTCTAAGCCCTATTGGACATTTCTTGACTTTTGGATTCTGAGATCCTACAAGTTTTAAGTCTAGCGTTAAAACTCAGAATTAAAACTCTTCCCTTTCAACCTAAGCTAGAGCGCTTCTAAATCGTTTGTGGCTATAAGATTTGGTGGGGATTTACCTTTTTCCTCAAATATTATGACTTTCATTGTCTTTGAAATTCAAAAATACCGATTTCTACTCTGCTGGAGGGTCTAAAATTACGAGAAAAGCCCAAGCATTTGAAAAAAAACTTTCCAAATCAGTATTTTGTGAAATAGTTCACTTTTTGAAAAGGTCACTTTTACGAAAATCCAAAAATGCCAATATTTGAGAAAATTTTGAATTTTTCTGAGTTTTTGGATGTTAATTCGAAAAAACGGACATTTTAACAGAAGAAAAAGCTTTTATTTTAAAATTAAACACCCTGTAGAGCAAAATTTGGCAGCTTAATTGCTCGTTTTCAGCAATTTAAATTTCGGGCGAGAAAGTTGCTTTTGGGCTAATTGATAAATTTAATCGAAAATATTCTCGAACATTTGTTTCCTGAGATTTTAAGCTTAAAACTCTAAGTTAAAACTCTACCCTTTCAACCTAAGTTAGAGTGCTTCCAAATCGTTTGTGGCTATAAAATTAGGTGGGAAAATTTGAAATTTAGATAATTAGAATTCAGCCCAGTTAGGTTGGTGGTTTTATCGAAGCTTCTTGTGAAAGTAACATTAATAACATCAATTTTGCCAAGCGAATTAACAAAACTCTTATTAGACTTGATATTATTAAATCAATGGACCTTCAATAAATAAACTTCTTTTCCGAAATCATGTCAAGCACAATCCAACCTGCTCGCTCTCGTTGTTGTTTGTTTAATGATCTTTGCAACGAAAAAAGTCATATTGAATCACCAACTAATGGTCGAAGTTACCCTGTTGTCGATGCAAATCTTTGTAGTTCCAATCGTATTATTTATCGTATCTAGTCGCATTTGACACTCAGTGTTGGTAAAGCTACCAAAAAAATTTGATGAAAGGTTTAAAGAACATTTTTCACCCAAGATGTACTTGGTTAATCAAAAGTGATTCGAATTTTATTTTGAAAACTGCTGGCTCAAAACATTATTTGATGTGGTCTACAACATTTAGCTGTGTCTTGAATATTCATTAATGACGAAACGGAAAAACAAGATGCTCGTGAAACATCCTGCCTCGCGTAATTCCGATTGGTGGATTTTTAGTAATGGATTTTTGAAAAAAAAGTGCAGGGTTGATAAAAATCTTTCCAAATTGACATAATGGCTTCCACCGTTAATACTGTGACAGTAGAGATATTTTGAGAAAACATCACTCATCCCAAAATAAACAATCTACATTATCCATTCAAGTCCAACGTGCTTACGCAGGAATAGACCATGAAAAGACCTTCTCTAGCTACCAGCATTCAGTCAATGGAAAATCATCATATACCATTCACGTTGAATAGATTTACGCATGAAGATCATCGAGGAAAACGGACTGCAACCCCGTTGGCCCAAGCGTGACTAATATCTTACATACCACTGACACACTGAGATAATCGAGAACAAAACCAAGAGACTGAATCAATCTACGCACAACACTGAAAGATTTATGAGCTGGGAACGAGGAAGCAATCCCAACCACATGAATGGACGCGGACAACTAAACCAACGTGACTATTGATCCCAGGCTCTAAATCCAGTCCTCTAAATACTCATAGAACTAAAAACTATAAATACCGGAATCACAAAATCATACTGGGAGTCGGAGAGCATACTGGGAGTCGGAGAGCGTGCTGAGAGTTGGAAGCGTGCTGGAGAGTCGAAACATGCTGGAAAGCTAGAGAGTTACGAACCGTACTATTAGTAAAGAGACTTGTCACTGATTTAGATCTGGAACCTTCCATAACATCAATTGGAGATATCGTGTTATCGACTTTTTAGACAACTATATTAAGGAACAGTTATTTGGAGTTATTGAAATATTAAGACGGAAAATTTAATAGAACCAGTATATACGTTAGTGATCACTTTCATGTAAATATAAAATTCATTCGATCGAAGTTACTATCGTCCAGTTACTATCTTCTTAAATTGTACTCTTTCAGGGTACACTGCGCCTCGGGATTTAGTTAAACTGTCTGGTGAAATATCCAGGGAGACCCACACTTAAATCTCCGTGTGCGACATTGGAGGGTCTACCTTAGAACTCAAGTTGGATTTCTCAAGAGTGCTACATTACATTCAAAGTACAATAGATTTACACCAAGCGTTGCTTTATTTTACCAGTGTGTAGTGGATTTATTTCGATTTTCAATTTACATTTCATTGAAGTTGTTGGACCATTTATTTTATCTCGTTGTACGTTTTGAATTATTGAAAATTGTTACATGGTTAACTTAAAGTGACTTTGCATTTTGAATTTTATTTTGATTTGCATGGTTGATTGTTTCTTCTTTACTCGTTGAATTATTGATTTTGGAACTTTTTGCATCAACGGTATCTATTTTTATCGCTTGTCAATTATTCAAAGCAAAAAGAAGAGAGAGGATCCAAAACTGTAAGTTAGAACTTTCTTACTTTCGTACCTGAATTATTCATGATGGCATCGAATTTTCAAATCCGGAGACCGAGGAGACGAAGATCCTTCCCAGAAGAAACCCCGGATCCGATTGACGCAGCAACCCCTTTGCGCCATCCTCAGATACGATCTAATCATCGAGATATACTTGATTCATCGACGAGCAACGACCATACATATGAGGAACTGAACACTTACAATGGTGAAGGAGGATATCACAGTAATGCCAGCGGAAGAGGAAATCGAATGGATGATATCAGACAGAGTCAAGTTGATAACAACAGAGGAGAAGCCAGATCAAAGGATGACAGGCACATCAGTACATTCACGGTAGGAAAGAAGGACCTACCTGTCTTCACAGGTGAGGATACTGACAACATCATGTCCTTCTTCGAACATTTTGAAAGGCTTGCTTTATGCAACGATTGGAGTGACGATAGAATCTTGAAGATCTTACCAATTACATTCGAGAGGAGTGCGGGTTTCTTCTACATGCAACTCCCTGCCGATACAAAGAAGTCCTATGAAAAGTTGAAAGCAGCAATGATTGCAAGATTCTCATCAATGCAAACGAGATGCTCCAGAAAAGCTCAACTGGCAGCTTTGAAACGATCTGATTTTACTTCTCTCGGCGACTACATTTTCAAGCTAGAGACAATAGCCTTTCAATTGGGCCTGACCTCTGAGCAAAAGTTGGAGGCCCTGCTCAGTGGTTTGGATGAACCCCTTCGCACAGATGTCATACTCAAGGAATTCAAAACCTTTGAGGAGGCGGTACCTTACATTACGTTGAAAGACCCAATAACAGCCTCAACGAAAGACTCGAATAAGATGATACAAGAAATACATGCAAAATTATCAAGTGGACAAGCGTGTTCTGTTCAACCGAACCAGGCTTCGAATAGCAACCAAAATTTCGAAAAGGACTTAGAAAGAAAAATGTCAGAGATGTTGGAGGAAAAATTACAACTAACAGCTGCACAACCCCAACAATTGAATGCTTTTGGTCAAACAAATTTGGCGTCGACAACAGATTCTTCCCGAGAAATCAACAGGTTACGGAATGAAGTTCGTTTACTTAAACAGGGTAACGGAAGGCCCCCAAGGGACAAAAGTATTGGATTCAATAGTCGATACATGCGCTCTGCCGATGGTCAACCAATATGTTACACTTGCCAACGTGTCGGCCATACCTCGAGAGTTTGTCGCGAAGCTCGAGGTCGTGGCAGGTACAACAACAATCGTCGAGGTAGCTACGGTGGTTACAGTAACAGATACGATGGAAATACGAATTATTATGGACATTACAACTACCAAGGCAACAACTATCTAGAAGATGGCAATCATGGAGGACAACAGAACAATATTGAAGGACGTGGAAGGGACCCACGAATTCCATTCAACGATGGTAGGCGTTTTGTGTCAAGACCACAAGGCCCTCTTCGGCAACAAATCAACAAGAAGCTCAACAGAACCATTCTACGAAAAGAGATAGCAACAACAATGCATATACGACTAAACGGAACACTTTTAACTGTATGATCTATCCATCGTCGAGTGAAAGGGATTTAAAAGCTAATTCCCAACATAATCCTCCAGATCCCTCATCTCCTTGGTATGAAATGAAACATGATGAGCCTGTCAACTATGAAGACATTGAACTTTGTAGTGACAGTGGCGACTCTGATGTTGAAATAGAATATACTCCACGCTCTCCCCCTCCCAGTTATTCCTCCCAATCCGACACCCCTTACCTTCGCTCTGGAGACAAAAAGAATGAAGAAGATGATGTTCAAAGCAGAAACCCCGAACCAGACGGACTCAAAGTATCATTTGAAGACAATCAAGATAGAAAAGAGGCCAACTTTGACACAACATACGATGATGAAAAAGAATCTGACTTTGCAGCAAAGAGCAGTGAGACCAACGAAGTTGAAAACTTAATTGACATTAATGCATCTTTACACGACGAAAATGAAGTTCAGTCCACATCGAAGAACTTTCAAGTCCAGACGGTCGAGGGAACATCAACAAGAGACAGTAATGAAGCATTATTTGGCATCGAACTAATCCCCGTTCAAAAGGAACAGTTTTATGAAAAGGACACAACAACAGTCGATGGAAACCACAAAACTCTATTTCAAAATGTCCTTGCACAAAAGACAAGTCCTACCTCAGTCCGAATTTGGGGTAAAATATTTGGATTAGATTGTCAATTTCTGATAGACAGTGGAGCTGCCATAACAGCTATCAGTCGAGATTTTTGGGATGAAATCAAGAGCTTAACAACAATCTCACCCTCAACAAATAATCTTCCTAGTGTCGTAACCGCCAACCAAGAAGAACTAGCAATACAAGGGTCCATATTTATACCCTTGGAAATCGAAAAGGAAAAATATATGACCAATCTATACATCGTTGAAGGCTTGAGCCACAGCATAGTGGTGGGACATAACTTTCTTACTGAAAACAATGGAACGATCAATTACAAGGAACAAAGTTTAACTCTCGAAATTGATAAACCATCACTTCCGGTACCAAAAGAACACCTCAAGGCGATACCTTTACGTTCAATGTCTAAACGCAAGCCCACAACTGAACTATTTTCAAGAAGGAAGAAGAACATTTTACCACTCTGCGAGACGATTTGGCAATTCGAATATGATTTTTCATCTGGAGACGATTATCTCTTCGAACCATCAGAGGAACTGAAACAACAAACATCCTTGAACATAACTCCGGCAATTCTTCGGGGAAGCAGTGGAAGAGTTACCTTGAAAGTTACAAGTTTCAGTGAGAATCCCGTAAAAATTCCTGCCGGTTCTCTTCTGGGCACCCTAACAAAGATAACAACAATTGCACCGATCCAAGAGACAAGTCAAACTGATAGAAGAGTAACTGGTCCAGAAGACAACTTACAAAGACGATTTGTGAAGGGATTCAGTAACTTGGCATCACCTTTATACAACCTGACGAAATTAGGAGTAAAATTAAATTGGGATGACACCTGTCAACAGGTATTTGAGGAACTGAAACATACTCTCACGTCCGAACCTGTGGTTGCTCTACCAGATTTTACAAAGAGATTCTACCTACAAACCGATGCGTCTAATACTGGAATCGGCTGGACCTTAAGCCAAAGGTATGACAAGCTAGAAAAGGCCGTGATCTATGGAGGACGTCGTTTGGATGAAGCAGAACAAAGACTATCTGTTATCGAGCGAGAAGTTTTAGCAATCGTGACTGCCGTAAAGAAACTTCACCCATACCTTCATGGTAGGCAATTCACAATTCTAACAGACCATAAGCCACTGAACTACATCCTGAGCACAAAGGACAGCACTGGTAAATTAGTCGCTGGAGTCTATATCTACAAGCTTATGATTTTATCATCGAGTATAGACCGGGAAAAGCAAACGAGAACGCAGACGGTTTGTCAAGAATTCCATGGGATCAGCTACAAGCAGAAGCCCAAACTAAACCAAAAGTATCCAAAAGAAAAAACAAACCATTGATTGGGAAAAGAGAAGACCAAACGAACCAATAGATATTCCGGAAAGAATGAACGAAGAAATAAACTCCTTTGATCATACAACCAGAGAGGCTGAAGACGGTCCTTCAAATATCAATGATGAGGAAACATTTCAAAGTCCATCAGAAGCAGCCAACAACCTCTTCTTCGCTGCTATTACGAAAAACACCTTCGACAAACACGAAATTCAACGACACCAAATTGCAGATCCTGATTTGAAAGCAAAAATGGAATATCTGCAAAAGAAGACTCTACCTGAAGGCAAGCAAAAAAGATACTGTTCTGAGAGACATTGACAACTATCTCATGGATGGAGGTGTTCTTTACCACATCATAGCCCAAAGAACACTACACCCGAAGGTGTATGGAAACAATTGGTAATCCCAAAGAAGTTCCGCGCAACTATCATGAGGTACAATCACGATGAACCTAACGCAGCACACTTTGGCTTTGCAAAGACCGCCGACAAAACCAGAAGACGGTATTTTTGGCCAGGGATGTTGACTGATATCCAAACCTGGGTCAACACCTGCATTATATGCCAACAGGATAAAGGAACACCATCAAAGAAAGCACCATTACTACCTATAGCAACTGGAGAACCCTGGAGCGCACTTCACTGTGATGTAGTTGGACCTTTCCCAAGAACAGACGCTGGGAACAGATACGTAGTGGTTTTTATTGAACGACTCACCTCTTGGCCTGAGGCATTCGCGACTGCCTCGACCGAAGCACACGTTATTGCTGAATTGTTACTACATCATATCATATTTCGCTTTGGCGTTCCAAGATACTTTGTCAGTGATCAAGGTACCAATTTTTTGTCTCATTTGATGGCAGAAGTTTGTGCGATGTTGAATATCAAACAGATTAGCACCACCCCATACCATCCTCAATCTAATGGAATTGTAGAAAGACTTAATGGAACCATTGTTAAAGGCATTTCCCACTTTGTTGCTTCAAGACAGAATGATTGGGACCAGTATCTTCCCTCAGTACTCTTCGCTTACCGTACAAGTATCAATGCATCCAGACAGGATTCGCCATACTACTTAATGTTTGGAAGAGAGGCTACGCTACCAAGTGACCTACAGTTCAATCCTGGACGAAAATTATCACCTTCAATTGAGGATCATCGTGAAAGGATAGTTGATCAAGTGCGTACCGCTCAGAAGCTTGCACAAGTGAACCTACGAAAAGCCCAACGAAAAGACAAGTACTACTACGACAGAGGGGCCACTAACACTCAGTTCAAAGTCGGAGATAAGGTCTGGCTACACAATAAAAAACGTTATAAGGGCCTGAGTCCAAAATTGATGGCAAAGTGGATTGGTCCATATCGAGTCACGAAAAAGATATCCGAAGTAAATTATGAGCTGAATGATCCCCTCAATAAAAGAAAACCAACGACTGTGGTCCACGTCAACCGAATGAAGCCATTTAAAGATCCAAACTTTCGTGTTAATAACGATGATTCCTCTGATGACTTGAGTGACGTATCTGAAGAGAATGAAGAATCAGAGCACGAAGAGACAGACTCATCCACATCTGGAAATCAAAATCAAGAGCAGACTGGACCAGAAGAGGTCAATGACACTGTTGTAGAAGATAAAACCCAACCTGATCCAGACCAAACTTTTGAAACTTCTCAAGAAATGGAAGCAGATGAACCGATCTACGTGGTGGAGGATATCTTGAAAATGAAGCTCAAGAGAAACAAAAGATACTTCTTAATAAAATGGCAAGGATATTCTCACGACGAAAACACCTGGGAACCTGAAGAGAACTTAAACGCGGAGTTGGTCAAGAGATTCCTAGACCCCAATCTATCGATTAACACCATCTCATACAGAAGAAGCCAGCCCACTTCGCTAAAATGGTCACTATTTCTGGTCCTTATGTTCATGCCAATAATATTTGGATCAAGACTGGGAAATCTCTACGATTGCACCACCACTACTCCACTAGGAATATACGAATTCCCAAAAATACCTACATGTACTCATTCGATGACAAAAAAATCAGAGCTTATAACGAAAGAAATGGAAGTCTTTAAGTATTCGCCGAACATCACTCACTTTAACATCCATTACTGCACGTTATACAAAACCACCACAATTTGCGATTGGAAACCAAGAGTTGCCTGGAGCAGAAAAGTTTCCTCCAAAAAGGAGACGTCTAATTCGGAGGAAATCTTTATCAGTCCATCTGATTGTATCCAAGCATTCAATACGAAAACATACAATGGAAACCCTCTTGAAAGAAAAAGTGGACATCGTTTTGTCAGTACACACCCTGATGGAAAAGTGGCTAAATGCAAGTATTGGAAGAAGACAACGTTAAAAATCAAGGAATTGACCCTTAGAACCTTCGATGCTCAAGTCGTTGGTAAAGAAAAATACATTGAACAACACTTAACCAACAGCAAATGCCCAAGCGAAATTCCAAAAGGACAATCATACGGCTCTTGTACCATGAAAGATGCACCAAAAAGTGCTCTAGTTTGGAATGACCCACATCATCCAGCAATCGATTGGCATTCACTAGGAAAACATGAAGTAAAGCAAATGGAGAGTCATGTTCTAATTCCTTCTCTCAAAGTTGGTGGAAGCATCCAAAATGAATATGGCGAAAGCAAAACTACTCTTTTGCTTGATAGCGGTCTATTACTGAAGGACCCAGTGATGAAAGGAAACATGTTCGAAGCCCTTAAAGACATGGTGACTGCATATTCCAAACGAATGGTATCCGACACTCTTGGACCTATCCTACAAGCTCACATTTTGCGTACTCTTATTAACCAGAAATTGGACATTATTCAAGAATGGGAAAGACTTTGTTTCATACAACAGGAAGTGTCGAGAATTCAACGATGGATGATAGCAGTTTTTCCTACAACTGCAGCCCGATGGATTCACCAAGAAAGTGGAGTCACCGTCCACATAGTCGGAGAAGCCCTTCAAGTACATCACTGTTTGAAAATTTACCAACTACCGTCTGATCACCAATCGAAGAGTAGAAAATTCATGTTATTTCGATATTCCAGTAAAAGCACCCTATCATAACCAAGTTAAATTTTTACGAATTATGGATCGACAGGTAGTAGAAAAATCTCACAAAATCAACTGCTCAGCCAGACCCCCTATTACGTATTTACAAAACAACGAAGGCTCATATGATGTGATAGACCAAGAAGGGGAAGTAACCAAGACAAAAACAAAGAAGCAATTCCATGGATCCAGTTTTGTGAAGTTGCAAAAGATTAGAGGATTCGATGAAAGAATGATTCAAAAACCACCTCAACACCTGGCACCATACTCCATGCTAAACATCTTCTCCGAAATTCATGATGCTATGGAGGAAGTAAAACAACTACAGATAGAACGTGGAAATGGCGACCTTCTCACTGGTATTGGAGTTGGACTTGGAGGAGCTTTAGAAGCCGCTGCAGGAGGAACAAGCCAAATCATTGGAGCTTTAGGAAGTGGAATACAAGGTGTCCTAACTGGAGTTGGTAACTTGGATGAAAAGATTGTTACTTCCCTTGGTTCAGCTGCAGGTAATATCATCACTTCTACTGGCGATGCAGTGGAATCTGCTGGGAAAGGAATAGGAAGTATCCTCAACATCTTTGGTGGGGTCGGTGGAACTATTAAATGGGTCGTCTTTCTAGCTTTAATTGGAGCTTTTGTATACCTGAACCGAGGCTCCATAATAAAACGTTTCAAGAAAAATACCAAAATGGAATTCTCACCAGCCCAGCAACGGTTAGAAAAAGAGGAAGAACATTCCCATAAAGAAATGCATAGGGAACGACGTCACCACCGTCATCATCAAAGACATTGCTTTAAAACGCCTAATGAAGGGAAAACATTCGAAACTGTAACAGAAGAACCTGCTACGAGGGATCTCTTCATGTACGTTCATACTGGAAAGAAAAGAAGCCACGTCCATAAGACCAAACGACACCATGGACATGTACTGGCAATACATTGCCGATCAACTGACCAAGAAGAGCAAAAACATGGCATCAAGACAGAAGTCTATTTATCCATAGAAGGAGAAACAAAGACCTTTATTGCTCTGGTGGACACTGGTTCTAGTCATTCCTTATTGAACAAAAGAATTTGGGATAAGGCTGAAATCGCTCCATTTCTGACCCACAATGAAGGGACTATATTAGCATAATCTACTGGAGGTGTCCTTGAGACTGCTGGAAGTGCAATCATACCAGCTAGCATAGCAGACCCACTGTCATTGAAAACCCAGGAATTTATGGTTGTCCCAAACATTGAAGAAGATGTAATCATTGGAATGAATATTTTGAGCTCGGAGAAGGCTATCATCAACTTTTCAGAACAAACCATAACCAGTGCGAGCAGGAGAAAGAGATTCTTTGCGAGTAACAAACGAAAAGAAACACCCAGATTTTGGAGTATCCTAGCAGTTATAGCCGCTATTACTGCATTGACGGTTGCGATCCTGTACGTTCTCACTTTGATCAAGAATCCATCAAACGAAGAATATTTACCAACTGGAAATCTCACAAGTAAATTTGTCAAGATACCAACTATTTTGCATGTTCGAGCTGGAAAAGTGTTATCAGAGCGAACAAAACATATTGTGGTTATCGAATTTCCGGTACCAAGGATTCTAAACCAATACATATCTAATTCCGAAAGAATGATCCTTGGTATCATGCATAATACATCAAAATCCAATGGTACAACCGAATACCAGAGATTGAATGCTAAATGTCGAATTCGAACCCTACATGAATAATGAAAGAAAGGAAAAACTTTGTATATATAAACTATGTGGGTAAAATTTTTTTTGAGAAGTTTTGTTTTGTTTTACTACTGGAAGTTACTGTGAAAAAGGAATTATGAGTATTTAATTGTAACTAATGTAAAATTTGATATAAATGTTTGAATTTCTTAAAGAAGAGAAGAAAAAAACTTCTTCTCTTCTGACATATTGTACGTAAAATTTGATATTTAGATTTGACATTTTAGGAACTCGAGTTTTCGTTATTAGTAATTATTTTTTCGTAAGTTGTGGAATAATTTAAGGATTTTTAATTGTTTTTTTTTTGAATTTTACTGAGAATTGGAAATAATTTTTAAAGAAGCTAAAATTTTGTGAAATTAAAGTTAAAGTTGGAAACTGGTTAGTTAATTTGGTACACAATATCGAAAAACAAAGTCGATGATAACACAATGATGCACGTGGCGTATTTTTACGAACTAATTCACGATAAACATGGTTTCGATGAACGTGGCGTTTTATTACGAACTAATTCACGATACGCATCAATTAATACAAATAATAGAAAAGGCCGAAAAATACATGATGAATAGAGACAGACGAAATTGGAAAGGGTACCCAAGCGAATTGTTAAGAATACGAAATGATGTTCATATACCAGGCATTCATTTTGATGTGTATTGGCGAGACACTGGTAAGCCGGCATATACTAGTGACTTTTATATACATATGGGAATGGATGTTGAAAAGGCGCACATGGTATGAGAATCGTTTTTATACTTGAAATAAATACTTTAGTGACGAGGACGTCACTTATCATTATATGGAGGTGTGACAGTAGAGATATTTTGAGAAAACATCACTCATCCCAAAATAAACAATCTACATTATCCATTCAAGTCCAACGTGCTTACGCAGGAATAGACCATGAAAAGACCTTCTCTAGCTACCAGCATTCAGTCAATGGAAAATCATCATATACCATTCACGTTGAATAGATTTACGCATGAAGATCATCGAGGAAAACGGACTGCAACCCCGTTGGCCCAAGCGTGACTAATATCTTACATACCACTGACACACTGAGATAATCGAGAACAAAACCAAGAGACTGAATCAATCTACGCACAACACTGAAAGATTTATGAGCTGGGATCGAGGAAGCAATCCCAACCACATGAATGGACGCGGACAACTAAACCAACGTGACTATTGATCCCAGGCTCTAAATCCAGTCCTCTAAATACTCATAGAACTAAAAACTATAAATACCGGAATCACAAAATCATACTGGGAGTCGGAGAGCATACTGGGAGTCGGAGAGCGTGCTGAGAGTTGGAAGCGTGCTGGAGAGTCGAAACATGCTGGAAAGCTAGAGAGTTACGAACCGTACTATTAGTAAAGAGACTTGTCACTGATTTAGATCTGGAACCTTCCATAACATCAATTGGAGATATCGTGTTATCGACTTTTTAGACAACTATATTAAGGAACAGTTATTTGGAGTTATTGAAATATTAAGACGGAAAATTTAATAGAACCAGTATATACGTTAGTGATCACTTTCATGTAAATATAAAATTCATTCGATCGAAGTTACTATCGTCCAGTTACTATCTTCTTAAATTGTACTCTTTCAGGGTACACTGCGCCTCGGGATTTAGTTAAACTGTCTGGTGAAATATCCAGGGAGATCCACACTTAAATCTCCGTGTGCGACAATACAAAAGAAGAATATTTGTTGAAGAATGTCAAATTTTGCAACCATTTTGTATCTTGTAATCTAAATTCTCACCAGTCAATACCAGGGTCTATTTAACGTCTATTTTCAGAAATACCATTGGGAAGAGTTTTTATTTCTAATCTAAAACTCGAGACTGTAGAAGCGGTTGCTTCATGGTCGAGCCAAACTGCTAAGGCAAAGGATTTTAACTTTAGGTCTTTACAACTAGCATATGTCTTGGCCGATAGAAGAGTTAAAGCGTTGCTGCTGGAAGATTATAATTAACTGTCCCAGATATTTATAGTAAGGTCTGTTAGCACATAATAATGATACAATACTACAATCCGGTGGGTGGTAAAAGGCTGAAATTTGGCACAGATGACCATTAGCAGTTGTGAAACTTAATTTTAAGCTGGCAACCTGTCAGGTGATGTCGTCAGGTGGGTTGACAAAAAGATTTGTCTTTGGAAAATTTCAAAATCTGATGGTTCCATCGGAAAGACTGATGAAAATTGAGATATAAAACATGTCTTGAAAATCTTCTTGTCAAAAAGTTTCGAGGTTTCAAACTTTTTTGATGACATTGTCACTACTCTTGTCTCCCGAATAGACGTCCCCCCGCTAATTGTTAAGAGACAAAAAAAGTCCAACCCCCCACGCTCTTATTAAGACCCCCTTGCTAATTAAATTCGAATAATTCAATATTTGATTACAGTGTAGATAGACCTTAACCTTGTTTAAATTTTCCTTTTTGTTGGTATTGGTTCTTATTTTACGTGTTTATTTGTTAAAATTTCTTTTTTGTTGTTGAAATTGATACCAGTTAGAAAAAAATCTGTCTTTAAACTACCCTCCCCCCCTCTTATTCCATCCCCCCGCTTATTAGAATTTAGAAAATTGTCCTACCCCCTGCTTATTCGGACCCCCTTCCTCTATTCGGGAGACAAGAGTAGCCTTTCCGGGAAAAACAGAAAAAACTCATAATTTTGAAGCTGGTTGACCAATTTTGATGTTTTATATATGGATTCACATCAGAATTCGGCGCTCTTTCTGATAATTTTACTCATCATTCTAAATCAAATTTCAAGATTTTTAAGGCAAATCTCTGCACCTTTCTCGCAAGAAAACACAATGAAAAATCAATGTGGAATATTTGGCAAATTTTAAAGCTTTTAATGATATTTGGGCAATACCATCAGAAAGAGCACCGAATTCTGATATGAATGAATCTCATAACCTTTGATATAAAATTATCAAGGCATCTCTTTTACATCAAATTTCATCAAAATGTCATGGTCTTTCCGATGAAACCATCAGAATTTGAAAATTTCCAGAAAAAAATATTTCAATCCCAGCTAACTGATGACTTCATCTGATAGGTTGTCAGATAAGGTAATCAAGTTAGTCTGTTTAAAATTTACGTTTCCCCTAAGGATCATCTGTGCTGAATTTCAGCCTTTTTGCCACCATCTGAAGTATTGTAGCATTATTATGTGCTACCAGACCTTACTATTACTCAAGAACCGTAAGGAACCCCTCGAGGAACCCTATTTAAGAATTTTCAAAACTGCATGAACTTTTTCTATAAATTTACCATAGCGTATTCCAAATGTTTTCATGGATCTGTGTAGTCAGCAGGTACAAAATCCCTTTGTTAACTTGAAACTTTGAGCAAAACCCAAAAAAATCCACCGTTTTGATGACATCATAGGTAAAACGGAGGTCGAGGTCAGAAAATTTTGATCATCATGCGGCATAACAATGGTCATTGCTATAATATTATAGGAAATATTTAGTTTTCGAGTAAAGTCTTTTTTAGTATAGCATAAGTATTACTTAGTATACGCCTTTACGTTTTTCTATAGGGAAGCCTTCGGATGTTCTTCAGTTTTTGAGTTTCAAGCCTAAAAATATTCTTTACAAGATGTTCTTATTTTCGCCATTTCGTGAAGAATTGTTTCCATTTTCCTAAGAAATCGGGTATTTTAGCAGCCTATAAAGACTTAAAATATTCTTAACTTGTTTTAAAAAATTTCGTCATCAAAACCCTGTTCTTATATAGTTTGTTCTTATAAAAAATCATGTACCTCTTTTTCTAGATTGTGAGTACATCCAACCGTGTTTGTTTTGGAAGAATATACCTTTCAGTGATGAAAGCATGAAACATAGCTTCAAAGGAATACCGCCACTATCAAATTGCGACATTTTAGCAGCCCATTTTCTCCATTATCCTACTTGTTGATATACACACATATGATTGTTTTGATGATGATGATGATATTTTAATAATACCTACGCACTTAAAGATGAAAAGATTTCGACCCTTTTTCTTTCAATTTTTATGAAAGTCGCCAAAGGATTTATTATTACCCTTATATTGATAACTGAGCAAATAATATATGTGAAACGTTGTAATATTATACTCTGTTTTTCTCATAAATTTTTAGACTTTGAGTCTTTATGAAGTAGCTGTTATTTGCACTAAATGATCATATAATTTTTTGACACTTTGATAATTTTGAAAGCCTTCAAATGATGATATTTGAGAAGCTTATTACCTCAGTTTAGGATAATGTGTAGTTTCCAAGACCAAATATTGACTTAAAGTGTATAGGTTATAATGTTTCAATGTCTCGACATTTTAGGTAAAATTGATTATATTTGATAATTCATCATTCATTATTAACCTATTAAAACCTAGTATTAATGATTTTTGTCTTGCAAGGACGAAAACACGTTAAAGCAGAAAAAAAAGTTGAAAAAGTTTCATGAAAAATTGACCCTAAGCATCTTCCTATATCTATAAACAGATCATTTTAATAACCCTTAAAGCTCATTAAAATTAAGTTAATCAATTTAGAAAATTTCGGGTCACTTAATTTTTTACATTTACTTGCAAGAACGTTAAAAGATTGAAATAAGGAACTGGTAGACGAGACTTTCCTGACTAAGATATTAAAAAAATGGTAGCTCCAGAAGCGTTAACACACTGGAGTTTTGGCGTATCTACAACGCTACAGGACAGGAAGGATGAGAATTTCGTCCACGCAACTACAGTGAACAACACAGTTCTTCACCTCATTTATCACAACATAGTGATCAACTTCCTACATGGTGTGGATGACCAGGGTGAAAGTGCAATTAAACTCCGGTTAAGGAGCTTCTTAAAATCAGTGTTTTCATTTGTAATTGTGCGTAAATCCGATTAATCACGATAGTCGGGTTCGATTTCCCGATTTGGTTTGCATTTGCGCTCGCACTTACTAGGATATACTATTTTATATTTTATGTTAGATATATTAAGAAAGGAGGATCACGTAAAGATGTTTTCATAATGGTTCGCTATTCAAAAATGACAATTACCGGGGTTTGCAGCCGTCATTACGGCTATTCTATTCACTTTAAAAAAGAACCGCTACGAGCGAGGGGAAAAATCAAGTCCTGCACGGAATTCAAGGACGATATTTACTAAGTCGCTACCCTACGAAATGGAGAAGAAAAAGGGAAGTCACCAAAGTAAAAGGAGGAAGAAGTACAACAGAGTTTTGGTGAAGTATGAAGGATACCAGATTAACCCACAATGCCTAAGGTATTCCTTTTTATTCAACAAAATGAATTTCTTTGGCTCCCTTTTTTGAAAGTACTAAAAACAACCCTACATGTCGAGTTCTTACTGACTAGCAAAGGGTGTAGGCTTGAGTTCTATTACCAGATTAAGTAGAGAGATCAACCGAGAGATCAACAAGTAGTCAATGACAACCATGTTTCACAGAAACCTCCGCCCCACTGAAAGATTTGGCCAAATTTCGTCCCCAGTGAGAAAAATACATTAAAATGTCAGCTCAACTAAAAAATTGACTTTAATTTCATCGCCAATTTCATGTAAAGAATTGCACTCAAAAACTATCCCACTAGCTTTTTTTAAGCTTACAATTTCTATCCTCATCGTACGATTTTGAAAAATAAAATTCTTATCACCACTGTGCAAAAACTTCCACCGGGGCTGTGAGACAGGGGTATTCTCAATGGCTGGTTAAGGCAGCTCAATAAGACCCCCGGTGGAACTGTTTTAACCCTATTCAACCTAGGCTTTTAGGGGCGGTTCAGAACTAGGGGGGGGGGGCTCTTCCTGTACCTACCCCTTAACTTTTGATCTAGTGGGTCTTTTTGGATGAAATTTGGCACATAAGATCTTTGTCACGTAAGGTAACTTTTGACAAAAGAAATTTTTGATGACGTCACTCATCATGCCCAAAGTGAGCAAAAACCGAAAATTTCCTTTGTTCTTATAAATAGCTATTGTATTCTAACAAAAGCTTTAGAAAAAAGTTGTCTCAGTTTAAAATGCTTATTTTATCCTAAATATTCAATAAATTACGGTTTAAACAATATATTTGACATTAAAAATAAATTTGTATTGGAAAAGTGTCAATTTTTGTGACACCTTACTGTCAGAAATGTCATCATACTCAAGGTGTGAAAATTTTTAGGTGTCAAATTTTCTTTTATTTTGAAGCTGAATAAAAGTTAGGAATTTACAGAAAATTTCAAGGCAATAGCTCTATTACTTCAGGAGCTATTACCAATAGTTTGACCACCGAACAGTTAAAGTTATTTTTGGATGATTCAAATGAAGGTATTGTTTCTATATAAAAGAAAATATCCTCGAACTTTGTTTTAACAGCTCTTGACCCACCATGGATTGATACAACTGGAAAGATCTTAGGTCACGTGGCTCCAAAACAAAAAAACCTAATTGAAATCTATTTCAGCACTGATCCCAAATTCCCTTTATAATGTGTTATAAATTTTATTTTGTTCCATATTCCTCAGGTTTACGGCCAGTAAGTAAGCATATTCATCTGATGGTGGCTGTCGGCGGAGCCGGGACTAAGGGGTTCTATCCCCTTTTCTATTTAAGCTAGACCTTGGAGATTGAATGCTGAGGTGGACTCTCAACTCTCAGTAACTTACCGCTTAGATCAGATCAATCAATCTAAGCTACTTATTCGCTGAGCTGTAAATAGTATCATGATACACGGTTGTACATTTATTTGGAAGTATCAGAGTTAACGGGTTTTAAATGGTATAGATATGTTCAGTTACCTGCATTAGTATACACTATCAATTTAATTTTATTTTTGAGATCTATGACGGATTTATAAAAACTTCCGAACAAGTCGAACCCTTTAGTTTAGGATATTCTGTATTTTTTACTTTCGTAAAAGTGTGTCGTCACAACGAAAAATATTGAAATTTGACGAATTGGAAAATTTCCAGAATTTCTATTTCATAAAAGTTAGTTTAACAAAATGAAAGCCATTTGATAAGAAATTCTGCGTAGAAAATAAAACTTATTGCGCAAAGAGCTGAAACAAAATTACAATTTTAGAGAATAATGTCAAGAAAGGGATGTTTTTAAAAAGAAATATTAATAGTAAACTATTTTCATAAAATAGATCTTTTTATACAGTTAGAAATCAAACTTTTAACAACCCTGCTAAAAACCCAATGGGATCCCAGACTGTGCAAATAAATATAGTATAGCTAGACACGATCATTGCTTGAGATCTACATTCGCTGTTGAATTTTTCTCGAACGATTTCCTCTTTAGGGTTTTCACAGAATCAATCAAAGTAGCCAGCGGGTCAGCGGGGTAGTGTCTGCATTCATTCATTTTCAAAAATAGAAAATAGAGGAAAAACTCAGTTTCAAAAAAATATATAAAAATCAATCAAACTCGTTAGTATTGTTGCCAAGATATTACAGTTACAATATTAGGGCCCCTTCTCAAAATAAGTTTCTTTGAAAAAATAAAACAATACAAATTTAAACAAAAATATATACAAAGAAACAATTGAAAAATTTGTAAACATTTAATAAGAGGGTACGTGTTGAAGATGAAGGCTTCTACGTAATAATCACCAGGCAGTCTCGTTCCTCCTCCATACAAATGAAACAATACGTCTCCAATTTCCAACTGTTACAATCTAATAGCAAAGGGTGCTTTTCTTTTCAAAAAGTGAAAAATTGATTTCGATAAAAGGGACCGATGAATGAGCTCATATTTCATCTTCAATAAGCCTATTGGACTTGCAACAGTAAACTTCTTTAATATTTGATCAAAATGTTCAAACGTTTCGGACCAGGACTACCATTCAACTTAGGACATGTGCATGTGACGCGCGGGACAAATTGAAATCTCTCAGTTTGGGGGTTTTATCGTAATCTTTGGCTTCGTTGTCATATAAAAATAAACGTGTCTGGCGTTTTTTTCTTAATTCTAGCAAGTTAAGATGGCATGGAGGCTCACTGGTGCATGGTTGTCGAGGTTAAAATACATTGGGTTACTTCGTTCTTTTAACCTCTGAAGAGATTAATGCCCTAATGGAGATTAAATAAGGCATTAAGTGGGGTCCATAAAACAGATTTCGAATTGAAGGGTTGCAAACCTATATCCTGTCTCAGTAACCAGGTGAAAATAGTTTTAGCCTCTTTAGATTTAAAAATCGGAAAAGATAATAAATTTCTTGTTTTACAGTAAATTTATATTCTAGTGTAGTGCTCAGTCTAGCTTTCTAGGAATTTAAATTATAAGAAAACTCTCGTCCCCTGGGATTTCTTCAGTAGTTTTGAGTTTTTGGGTGTAATTTTTAAAAGGGATCTTGAACTTAGTATGATGAGACAGCGTTACTGAGGCACTTATAATGAAGCAGATACTGAATGTGTTTCACCTCACAGGTGATTTTGTTATGGAGAGAATCAATCTTAATTGACATTATGGCAATGCATCATTTCAAAAAGTGACCTTTGCTATAGGCCGAAATTTAAACGTGACTGTAGACTGACCCGTGAAAAATAAAGATTTAAATTGAGCTCTTTGACATTTAAGACCTTAAAGATAAGGAGGGGAATAAAAATTGAGGGAAATGTTAATTTTTTTTCAAATAAAATTGGCATATCTGATTTATAATCGTCGACAGGCTATTTGTATTGTATTAATTTCAAAACGGATGCTCACGGATTTAACCTTTTGTCAATTGAATAAAAAATGAACAAAGAAATGTTTTGTATCATGTCTTTTTCACCGCTTGGTTCGTGTCCTAAAAACATCGTCGTTTTTTTAAGAATTAAAGAAAAGAAAAATCGATTAGTCCGACAAGACACGTAATGTTATTTAAAAATTGTTTCTTTTGTTCGACATGTGAAACAATGTTTCATTTCTTTTTAAGGAAAATTATTTCTTTCGTTTAAACAAAAGATCCGTTCTTTTGTATTATGGGTCAAAAAGGGGGTTTGTTTTATTTTTGTTTCTCCCCCTGTTTTCTCTTTATCTTTGTAAATTTTAATATAATGTAATAATAACTTTTACAGAACACGCATGGCCGACATGGGGTAGTCTTATTCACAAAAGGGACATGTCATATTTAGGACGTTGTCTTTGGTACTTGTTGAAAGAACTTAAATGATACAAATTTAAGGTTATTTGAACACTTTGAAGTTAGATTTAAACGTAAAAATTCGGTTGTTAGTTAGATGGAATTAAACTTATCAGTAAAATAATCATCAAAAGTACCAAAATTAATTGAAGTGATTTTCCTTCTAATTTGTAGTGAATTTCTTCTTCATTGTTGTTAGCGACTTTTGATGATTATTTTATTGATGCGGAAATCTACAGGAGTTTAGAAATTTTAATTTCAAGTTTCGTAATAAACGTTCCAAGGTATTTGCTCAAGGTTTCTAAACCTTTTGAAAAGGTTTTACCAATTTTCTTCGACCTGTTACTTTTTTTTACAAATGCACGAGATTTCATGTTTTAGAAGAATGAAAATTCATTTTCGCAAATTCTCAAGTTACTTTTTCGGACTATTGTCTTCATTTGCTTTTTCATCTTAGTCCCAAAGAAATTGCAATCTGATACCTTTTTCATTAAATAGTGTTTTTTATTTTGCCTATTTCTGACTTCCTTAGTAATAGAGGAATGTTCATAATTTTTTACCACTGACCAATAATTCATTCTGGGTCACTGCGTTGGTGCAACCATACTCAGAACAGAAAAATTTTATAATTTTCAAAGAGCATTCCAATAGCCTTAAGATTTAAATACGATAGTCTCAATATGAATCAATCCAATGAAATGAACTCCTGGTTAATTTTATTACCAAGGGATATGGAATAGTCCAAATTGGATTCCTTAGCCAAATCTTTTTAAGAAAGAGATCTTGGTGATTTATTTGGAAAATTTATAATTTTAATACCTAATAATTTAGAGAGATTTACGAAACGACGAAAATGAATGACGCATTATCTGGTCCCGATCGTCAACTTTTTAACGACTGGGTTCGTAAAAACTATGGTGGCAACTCAAGAACCAAAACCATAACCAAAGATAAGTACATCAAGATCTGCGCGTTACTTCGTGGTGAACAGATGAACAGTAATGCTAAATTTCGATTTTGGGTTCGCTCTAAAGGTTTCAGATTGTTGAAACATGATCGACATACAAACAAAATTGAGGACGATGTTGTTAATGGGAAACTTTATGTTTCACTTCATGCTAAAGAGGTAAAAAATTATGTTGGTGGACGATTTTCTCCAAAATTTGGTCAACATTTTCTAAAATTCTGACCCTTTGAGAGGGAAATTTTCGATTTTAGTGATTTTGGAATCCTTTGAGAGACTAACCTACCCCTTTGAGGGACTTTTGAGGTATGAAAAAATGATACCCTCTTTCCGTGTACATGCCGGTCACCTGATTTGCCTAACCCCCGGGTTGATAGTATCAACAGATGAAAATTATTTAGGGTAAAAAGTTTGTTATGCCTAGTAGAGCTGACTTTAAAAATAGGGTTGGTAAGTTATATTTCTCAAGCTATGTCCGCTTAATCTGTGAAATGAGATTAGATCTTGACAAACGTTTATATATTTGAAATTAAAGAGAGAAAAAAATCCTGCGAAAATTAGAAGATGGTTAGCGCGTTCAAATGCATTTTTATTTTCATTTGTTCATGTCCTAGGAATCAACATGCATCGAAAATTTCTTGCGCACAAATTTGCCACCGATTTCGTTTTTCCGAAAAGTGGCTGTGGTTGACGAATTTTACGATATCATTAAAATTGCGCACATTGATGAAAAAGGAAAACATGCAGGGCAAAAGAAGACATACAGACTGGTAAGTAAAGAGTGCCTGGAGCCTTATTCAGTATTGAGTAGCCATTGATCTATCATCCATTTTTAATGATGTACAGTTTTAAAATAAATCTAGTTTACATTGTTTTTGACAGGGTGAATTTTAAACAAATGTTATGCGGCCGGATGCTTTTTGAAGATTTAGATTAAAGATACTCGATTTAATCGTATTATACGAGTTAGCACCTTTTCTTTTTTGGGGAAAGGAGGCCCTAAAATCTTTTGTTCGGTCCACATGGCTCTTAGTCGTACCAAAGAAGATCCTTATCAAAAAAACTTTCCCAGGCAGCTGGAGGAAGAGATTTTCTTTGAAGAATTATTTTTAAAATCGCAATAAAGTCTGATAATCAAATTTTAGGCAGTAAAAAATATAAAAAATAAACTAAACTCTAAAATCTAACTACTTAAAAATACATAAAATTCCACAAAAAAAATACAGTAATTGTGGGAAAATAGCCAAAAAATAGTCCCATTATCAAAATCAATAGTCTAGGATTTGCTTTGAAGAATAAAATTCCTATAAATTTTGTGGGTTTTATCTTTTTAACATATCTTACGTTGTTAAATTAAATTGTTTTACTGTTTCTTTTTCTCAAGGGGATTTAAGCACATGCTTCTCTTTTTTGTGTACACTTTCTTTTTTTCTGGAGAATTTTAAGTCTTCTTTTTTCGTTTCAAAATTTAACATCAAACCCTCCCATACATTAAAATCCCTTTATTGGATGATTCATCAGTTTTCTAAAAATTATGGCGTCTGTTCAAACTAAGCTATTTCATGTCATCACCCCTGTCAGCTCACAGTGCCCCCAACGGAGTCCCGGAAATTTGACCGGGCTATTGATCAAAAAATCATTTTAAACTTCGAGTAGACTTATAATCTGAGTCTGGGTAATTATGAAAAATTATAAAAACTGAACAGGTTATTAATAACAATAATTATGGAACTGGCTGCTCGCACCCCCTGATATGTTTTGATATAGGGGATGCTAATCGAAATTCCATTTCGAGAGTTAACCCAAATTTGACATAGATGAGCATCCCCTAAATCAAAACATATCAGAGGGGACGCGTGAAGTCTAGATCTATAGTTGAGTGCAGCAAAGCTCACCGCTAAGAAAAAACGAGAAAGTCAATGGGTATTTTTCTCAAAATGCACCTTCCGCCCGCCACCTACACGGGACTAATAAAGCAAAGAAGTAAAGAAGCTGAGAGTATGAGATGCTTATAATTTTCAATAAAAACTAAAGTATAGCAAGGGTCAGACACTGACTACACTTCAAGCTGGGACTAACTCATGGCATAATGGCAACACTGTAGACTATTGCTTAGTTGTGCAGGAAGTGAGAAAGGGTGGAACATGCAGAGATCAAAAGACCTGAGAACAAATTGGCATTCTAAGACCATTGTTTGAATGGGAAAAAGGGTATGGAATTAGGAAAATTCGGTAAAATTTATATAAAGTTATCATATGAACAAGAACATTTGTAAAAAAAGTGGAGGAAAATCGAGTTACTGCCATCCTATTTTTAAAGTATAGTGTGCAAACAGAGGGGGCAAATAAGATCTTTGAAGTATCATTAAAGAGGGGCGTTAAAACTGTGTTTCATTATGCTATGCTTATCGGATTTTAGTCTAAAAACATGAAACAAAAATAACAAAAGAAAAAAAAATCACATAAGTTGTCGTTTCTAAATTCGTGCTACTCATAATTGTTAATTCTCTAGCACGAACAGAATCGTGACTTTTAAGTTTATTTTCTTCTCTCTCTTTATTTCTCTTAATTTATCCAGCAGAAAAACGCGACCAGCAGTTGGTTTTTGCACGGTTAGCATTAGCATTGCAAAACAGAAACAAATGGTACTTTCTAAATCATAATTATTCAATAAATATACAAGTTTTTTATAAGAATAATTTTATAAGAACATTTGGCTCAATTTTTTCCAAAATCTATTAATAACAATCCGACAACCCCAGCTTTACTTATGAGTTTAAGTTCCTTTTTAGTCAGTAAATGAATGGAGTAATAAAAGTATAAAAATTTAAATAGATTTATGCCTAAAAATCACAAAACAAGAACAGCCGAGCCTCAGCTAAATTTTTGGTTCTTATAAAAAGGCGTGCAAAAGCATAGATCCTTAAAAAACTTAAACAATAGTGATATAAGGGGGCACGAAAAGACTAATGAATGATAAAGAGAAAATTTGTCCGTGACTTGCGCTTATATCACAAGTATTTGTAACTCCCTTTTCGTGCCTCTGTCTTTTCTATATAATCATCCCGTTTAAGAAATTTCTTTTGAATAGATAAAGGTCAAATCCCTTGCTTTTATGACAGAATATTTTTGTAATGCTATTATATGCTGCTATATGCGTGCGCCGACGAAAAATGTGATTAAAGGTCCCTTGTATAAACCAAAACCATTGGAGTTGCTTTAAATAGGACGTATTTCTTACAAATGTATTTCAAATTCGTGACATTGTTTCGGGAAAATTATATGATGACGGATAAGCGATTTCATGTTGAATACCACGAAAATTTTAATTTTGCTTGATAGATAAGCTTAAGGCTGCCAAAATAATACCTACACGTAATGCGTTTTATGACATTACTCTGTTGATACTAATTTAGACAACCCTGTCACAGTGACTAACTCAAGTTTAAATCTTACAAGAATTCCAGAAAACATTTCCTTTGCGTGGATGAACCTTTTACCGATTTTTCTGGAGGCTGGGAATTCCATTCTAGTCTATTTTGCATGGTCTAAAGTTGTTTTAGTATGTCTGAATTTAGATTTAAGATCTTATAATCTTCAAAAAAAAGCTAACATTTTCGATTACCAAAGCTCAGCATGGAGCATATTAATGATTAATTTTGAAAAACAGCTTTTAAAAAAATATTAATTGTGATGGTACAACTTCATCTGATCTGAAAACAGTTTCTAGTTTAGGCACCTGTGGCAAACTTCAGACTAAATTCTTTGGTTCACATAACATTTCAAAATATTTTACTTCAAGTTACCAAAACTTTAATCAATCGTTTCTAAAGCCCTTAACGAACTTGTTTTAGGTGACCAAATTTGAATTAAAGTTAGATCAAAAGTTAATACACGTTCTTTCCCTACAAGATTGGCCAAATGTTTTTAGCCTTCGCATGACCTTACCATTTCAAGTTTCAAATCTAAAGATGTCTTAATAAGTGTTCGTACTTTCATAATTTGAGTTCCCAAAGCCTCAAAATATTCTTTTTATTTTTGTTCATAATATTTTAGCCAGCAAATAATGCTGTTCTTGTATAGTTTGTTCTTTTAAAAAACGTATGGATTTTTCATTAAAGTCTGCAACTTTAGATTCCAGAAAATTGCAACTTTAGATTCCAGAAAATCTCGAACGATCAATAAATAAACCTCATGAAAATGTCGAACTTGGTAATTAAACATAAAATCATTTTTTACTATTTTAGGTGTCAGACACTTATGCATTTCTTCCACGAGAAGTCATCACGTTCTACTTGTTAAATTGTGACACTTGCAAACCAAGAATTCAAAAGTATGGACCAATCCAATCAAAGAACAGACAAAACAATGCAGATAAGCATTCACCAACGCTCTCAAACACTTCTTTACCGCCACTTCGAGAAAATGGTAACGGAAACTCACCAATAGGAAGAAGATCTGATTATGGTGGCTCCGTTGATTCACTATCAACTTCATCAGCTGTTTTAAGTCCGTTCATCCCAAGTCGGCCACCGTCACTGAGCCCTTTCAAGAAAAACGAAGCCTTACATTTCACTTTCCAGGAAGTAAGCCATAACCAGAGAAGCAGTCCAACTGATTCTTTGGAAGATGAGATAATTGATCCAGTTGGGGGTGTTGAAAAACCCGCAGCCATCAGTCCCTTTAACGGGTCAACTTCACCTGTACCTCCGACAATAGCCAACAATAGGCCACCGCTTTTGAGCAGTCATAAAGCACTCCAAGTCAATGCCTGGAAGAAACATTCTGAAAGATACCAAGCCTATCATCCGTACACTCTACACCGCCCTTCGAGCCGCCCTTCATCAACATCACCACGATCCGAATTTTACAAAAGAAAAATGGATCACGAGGACCCGATTCCACGACACCACGGCGTCAAAGCACCAACTCACTATCGATCCTACTATCCACCCGTACAACAAATGCGTAGCCTTAAAGAATATGATCTATACCGACGAAACTTAGATTTGCACCTTGTTGAGAAATTAAACAACAGGCATTACTTTCCGACTACCTCTTTCAAAGCACCTGAAATTGAACATTCTCTTTATAAGCACGCGTACGAAAAAAACAACAACCCAATGTCTAACGCTCGTCATTTGACAGGTGAATATAAAGAAGAACTACATAATCTAGACTATAGAATTGAGCGTCAGATTTACAGCCATGAACGGCTGCTTGCACCAGGAGAACTTTTGAGAGGATATGATCATCATCATTTTGTCTTCCCAAGGCTAACTGGATCTGCAGCTCATTATTGAGTATTTGTTAATTATTATTTCTACCTATCAATCACCATATTATTTATATTTTTGCTCTATTGTACTGTAAATCCATTATTGTTTTGAAAATAAATGCACCAAAAAGTTCCAATCTTGGAAATAAAATCAAAATACTTTTAATAGAACATGGTTTCCCCAAAACCAGGAGGATCCCGATACCACCCCTGTGTCAACGACCCAGAGGGAGCCCCGCCCCACTAGAAAATTTAGCCCATGGTAGGAAAAAAACCCTACATATCAGCTTTCATTTCATCCCCATTTAAGATACTTTTCAAAGTATTTTGTTATAATTACGTCATAAACTAGTTGTTTTTGCTGAAAAAAGCTGTATGATCATACGATCACAGAAAATTGCCCTCTCCCCCGGACAATCACCCCTTAGGACATTCGGCCCCTGAGACAATTACCCGGGGGGGGGCAGCTGGGCAAAAGGACCGACGGGTATGTGCGGGTCCCAAGGGTACCTTTTCCAATATGTTTAAAATGCACTGTAAGGGTCGGAAAAACTAGAGATGCACTGTAAGGGTAGAAATTTCAGAAAATTCTTGAAAAATCTAGATATTTTGACCGAAAATGCTAGAACTTTGACCATTTTTTGCACGAAAGGGATCGAAAATTTGGGGGAAAATGCACTCTGAAGGGTATGATTTTTGCTGCACTGTAAGGGTGCAATTTTAAAAGCCAATATTGGCCCGCACATACCGTCAGTCCGCAAACCCAGTGCCCCCCCCCGGGGGACAATTACCCCTGTCAAATTGTCCCTCAATTTCCCCTTAGGATGACCCTTCTTCATCACCAATAATTATCTTGCACTTTTAAATTTGCTACTAGAGGGTCGATTTATTCTTTAAAGAAAAAAATGAAAATGCTTTACATTACATTATACCGGGTCAGTCTGGGGTTTTTATAAGACACAAATATTTAGAATTTTACAGAACAGCAAGAAAAGCATTTACTTGCTCACCCTAAAATTCATTTAAACAAAAGACTTAGATTTGGCAAAAATAAGACATGTAATGTAAATGTAGAAACACTATTACCTCTATAATATTCATTTATCCAAGGTCCCAAAGGTCCCGAGGTCCCGAGATGAGAATATACCAAATACACCCCAAAATATACATATACCCCCTTGGTCCCAAAGGTCCCGAGGTCCCGCAGTTGTCTTGAAGTTTTTATAAGATGCTCACATAATTGCTTATTCAAAACAATAGAGATGACGCGTTCTTTAGAAAAATATAATAAAAGTTTTTGTTTGAATAGTTAACGACCAATCCAATGACAAAAATTCTTGTAAAATGTTCATCTTGACCCAGGTCCCGAGATGAGAATACACCAACTACACCCCAAAATACACATATACCCCCTTGGTCATCTCGGGACCTCGGGACCTTCGGAACCTAGAAGGTACATGTATTTTTTGGGGGTGTACAGCATAATATCACGAATATAGAACTGGTTCGGTAAAATACACAGGAAGAAATCTTTAGCCGACGTTGTAAAAACTCCAGATCATCTGATTATACCAAGGAACTTTTATAGTGAAAATAATAAAACCAAATCAGCAAAGATATAAGGAAAATAACTTCATGCCAAAAGTGATGGTATGGTATGGCCTATCGGTTTCTTGAAGAAATTATGTTGCACCAAAAAGGGTTCAGTTTAAACAAAATAGCTGGGTTAGCGTTTTATTAAAATAATTAAATATTTGTGAGACTGGAAATTTTTACTGAACTTTGATGTATCCTTTTAAAAACCATGTAATCTCAGCCCCATTGGGGAATTGAGTTTGATTTCCTCCCCATGTGAAATTCCATGTTTAAAATTTAGCACTCCAAACCCATCCCTACTGAATTTCTTTGCTTTGGAACAATAGAATTTCAATCCCCATTGGGATTTCAATAGGAATTTTTGAGGAAAAAAGTCCCACCGTGGCTGTGAGACAGGGGTGTTTTTTCAGTAAAATGTTAGCGAGCACCTTACTAAAAACCGGGATTTTTCATCTCGTTTCATTGATTTGGATCCTCAATTTTCTTCTGCTGTTTCAACAACAAAGAGAGTTATCTACACCTTCTACATGATGATTAAAGTGCTGTTGTTGCCAAACTATAGCCTACTAACTAGGAGGGAGGTACCACCTTCGTACAACAACTGTGACTGTTGTTGGTCGCCTTCTTAATTTTTCTTTGGTTTTTGACAAGAAATGGTTAATTATGAAGTCTGTTTTGTTTCCCTGTTGGTTGGTTGAAAAAAACAGCAGGATGGATACAATATTTGTCAACTTTCAGAACAAACTAACTGCAATTTGCCTGTATATTATACTTAAATTGTGGTGACAAGGCAAGTGACTGAATAATTGCGTAAAAAAACGCGGGTGACGTCTAGTATAGGCTAGTAAAATGTTAGTTTTCTTTTTTTCTGGGACGGTATTTGTTCAGAAGATAATTGTTCTAGGGGGTAGTTGTCCAGGGGAAATTGTCCGAGTGAGTTGTAATTGTGTCAGTCAAGGAGGAAGTACCGCTTGGGTTTGGCAGTAATAATCATGAATTGAGATGATTTTATGCAACTAATTTCCTCATTAGAAATTGAAAATCGAAAGTTGCGTATAGAATAAGAATTTTATCAAAATGATAAGGAAACCCACAAAGTAATTATGACTGTACTCAATCTTTCGGCCGACCCGGAAATTGATATTTTTTGAAGTCGCCTTAAAGTTTACAGAGGGATTTTTACCGACCAAAATTTCTAATTTGTAAATTTAGTTTGACCAAATTCGCAGCTAAGTCACTTTAACCCGACTAAATTGTCCTTCATTCGTCCGAAAAAAGAATTCGTAATTCGACATTCAAACCACTAATTCCGATTGATAAAGAGGCAAAAAAATATGGGTTTGATTTTTTCTGGTAAGAGTGAAACCCTGAGAAACTTCGGCCAGGATGATTAAGTAAATGTTGGGGAATTTTTTCGACAGTGAAAAATAACAGAATTTATTTATTTTTTTAAATATCTCTAATTCTCTCAAAATATTTAAACAAAAATCAAAAATGAACAACAAGTAATTCAAAGTCTTCGAATAGTCTTCCTGATAATGGTGCTCCCAACATTTTTACACGTTTTCCTTGCATCTTTAAAGTCACGTAATCTCAAGAAATAAACTAAAGGATTAACAAAAACTTGAATTTGCGATAACGCTAAAAATCCCTTCAGTAGATTATCAGCTTTTTGTTCATTCCATTGATCTGTAAACCACACCACTGTGAAGATAGGTGCGTTGCATACAATAAAAGCTGAAATCATAATCAAGACAGTTTTTGATGATTTTAGCTCTCGTTTCCTTGTTTTTATTTTACGTTTTAGATTTGTTTGCGCTTGGGCAAGACTCATAGTCCGTTCCGATCGATGTTCAATTTTATTCTTAATTGCTAGTTCGTTTGATAAGACACTTGCTCCATACGTGGCACTAACCATTTCAATGACTGGGTTAGCATAAGTCGTCTTCCGTACCGCCATTTCTGGCGTCCTCTCTTTCTGTACCTCGGTTAGTCTTAAATCCCTAGCCACTGAGTACGACGTTTTTAATACGTGCCCGTACGATAGAATCATGATTACCAGAGGACACGCAAAGAAAATAACATACATAATAACGATATAAGCTTCATTTCCTTGCATTGAAGTCTTATCAATAGGGCATCCAAACATTTTAGCATGGAAATGTAATCTGTTTTTCCAATGATCTTGAAACCAAGCCAATGGTACAGCAATACCAAATATAATTGGTAGTACCCATAATAGGGCTACGACGGCGACAATATGTTTCGTACGGCTTACAACAGTCCGAGCATATTTATACGGTTCCTCAACCATCAAATAACGATGGATACCCTCAGCAGCTAGGTGTAAAGTTGTGCAACATAACAATGTAAATCCTATCAAGCTGATCTCCATACAGCCAACTTCACTATACTTTTGCACTTCATTGTATATGATTATGTTAATGATAACAAGGACTTTTAACGAATCAGAGATTGCCAAACTAGCTAGAAACGCGTAAGTGTTTTTTCGTAGTATTTTGTATTTGAAGATTGAGAATAAGATACATCCATTGGCAATGATACCAAGAACAGCTATGGTTAAAAGGATTGGTAAAAACCAAGGCATTGTGTTGTTTTTTTGTGTTTTTTTTTCGTTTTTATTCTTGTATTATCATGGTGTTGCTGAAAAAAGAATAACAAAAAATTAATTTGGATGACCTGATATTCGTGATTCTCAGAAGAATTGCTAGAAAACTAGGTGTATATGTCATTATATAATCACACTTCTTCTCACAGATTCGGTAGGATTTTTTCAGCCAGTGGGGATAAGAATAACGGACTGAAACTCGATGGGATCGATTTTCTCACATTTTTTATGATAGGGGATTTCAATTCTTTTGTTTTCAAGACAGAAAATTCAGCAGGGACTGGAAAAATAGTATTTTGCAGTGAGGATTGGTTCATTTCATTATTTTCAGCGGGGACAAAAATTGGAGTATCATTTTCAACCGGGAACGATATTTTGGTAAATTTATCCAGTGGGAAGGGGTCCCAGTGGGTCTGTGAGAGGGGGTGTATGATCTGCTCAATCTCAACATCATGAGGATATGTGGTGCTCTACATCTTCGATGTTTTGAAAAATAAGGAGATTGAAACATGTGCGATAAAAGTCTGATAGTCCATCTTCACGTGTTAAATTTCGAAGAAAGATAAAGACATTAATGTTATTTATGACGTAATGATTTACACAGCGAGAACCCTAAAAGAACGGGTGTTCGTCACTAAATCTGAATTTTAGGCAATAAAAATAATGGCAAAAGCCCAGGCCATTTTGGGTGCTTCAATATAAAATATCGCGTCATGAATATCATGAATCGTCGAAACTGTTTTCAAATGAGTGAAAGAAGTTTCGAGATCCGGTTGAACTGTCAATTCTCGCAGATACTTATTAACTCCCAATTTATCCAGCTACACATACACAAAC
The DNA here is from genome assembly GCF_902728285.1 of Clytia hemisphaerica. Lineage (NCBI taxonomy): Eukaryota > Metazoa > Cnidaria > Hydrozoa > Leptothecata > Clytiidae > Clytia > Clytia hemisphaerica. The sequence continues at coordinate 177,083 of NW_027104402.1, read as the reverse complement.
TGTAAATAGTATATGATTATTTTTTTTAGAAAGCTTACAGCTCGAGGGGTACTAGGGCTGGCAGATGAGGGGTATGTGCGGACAGGACCTCCGAAAACCGCGACCCTTCGAGAGACTCTTTTGAAAAACTTTCTTCGATTTTTGAAAAAGTGGTACCCTTAGAGACTCTTTTACAACTTTTTCACTTGAAATCAAAAAAATTTCCTAAAAATGTGAATTTTCCGACCTTTTGAGAGACTAATTTAAAACTTTCTGATTTTCCGACCCTTAGAGAGACTTTAAAGGGTGAAAAAAACTCACCCCTTACCGTCTGCACATACCCAGCACCCATTTTTGCCTATGTACCCCCTCCCCCAGTGGAATAAAGCTTCACTACACTGCACCTACACCTATCGCGAAAAAAATCTTACTGCAGTGCGCAGTCTCCATAACTCAAACACGACTGGGAAATCAAAACTAGCTCAATTTGAAGGGATCATCTTGTTCGAGTTATGGAGACATACGACTTATAGAGGATCGAGCTACGGAGGCTCCGCTGTATCAACTGACTAGGCAAAACAAAAAATCTAGACTGCCACAACAATAGACTATAAATTTCTTGCATATTAGTTGAGGTTCAACTTGGTTTGCATCGTTCACCAAACTGAATTATTTTCTTCGTTGTTTTGACTGTTATGTTGGAACTAATCTTTAATGTTCAAACCAAAACAATCAAAATAATCTCTTCTCTCTTCTCAGCCGTTTGATATTTCCTGATCAAGGTATCATTAGAGAGTTTGCATAATTTCAATAAATATATCTTATACAGTCTAGTCTCTATAACTGGAACGTCATAATGAATTAAACAATAAAGTTGTGGATGTCAGACGAAGAATTGCCTCTGAGAAAAAAATAGGCTCAGTATTACTGTTGGAAGTTTTCCTAAAAGTTTTGGGGAATATGATCTTGAATTGAAAAAAAAATCCCATATTTACCACCCAAATTCTAATCTAACCAAACTTTTCCAGTCTGTTACACAGGGGTGTTACTAAGGATTAAATTTCTTGTCAGAGTACGTTTGTGACCTTATTTGGCATTCATAGAAGTAGATAAACACCCTCCTCCATCGGATTGAAACTAATGATTGAAAAAATGAGACAGGATTGTGAGTATCCCTAGCCAGAGTGTCAGATGTGATGTCTAACCTACGTTCAACACGTTTCCACTACACTCATACAAACGCCTGATACACTTTTTCGACCGTAGTTGCGTGGTCAGGCGCATGTCACTTTATCATTCAATTTACCACCCTAAACTCAATCTAATCCTTTTTTTGCAATCTTTACTATTATCTTTTAGGTGCAAAATAACTGGGGCAGTTTTAGGGTGGTAAATCGGACAAAAAATGCCCGTGCGGCAATTGACTGCTACGGTCGAAAAGGTGCACGGCAAACAGCATTCGTTGCGGCTCGTTTTATGGTCGTATTCAAACAGATTGATAGTATATTTCCTCGATTTCTACCACAAAAGGCTTCAACTTCAAAGCTTGTCCCTTTGTCCCTGTTTGGACTTCTGACGATTCGATAAAGATGAACTTAAAGTACTTTCATAACTCAAATGTTGTTTTTTCTCGTACACTGTATATTCAAACTAATGAGTTTTAGAAAGAGGAAAAACAATGAAATATTGCCAAGATAAGAATGATTCAAAGTTTGCGTAAACGGTAGAAACGTAAATAAGAATTCTTCAAATATTGTTTGTTTTTGATAAGAAAAAAAAACAATACCTCTTACGTCTTGAAAAATTGAAAAATTTCTTTGGTTGATTTTTTTCCAAAAACGTTGGCACTTTCACCTTTCACCTCTGACTCTTTTACCCTGATGAATCAAAATTAAACTCCAAACAACTGTTTTCCAACCATTTTAAAATAACGAATTACAGTATTTAGTATAAAAAGTTGTTTACATTTTGTCAATGATGCAAATTATCTCGACACATGCGTCATTATTTATTATGAAGAGCAGCTAGATATGAAAAGTTGCACAAACAAAAACAATGGTACTGAGATGTATACGTTTTAAACTTTAGATCTCTTACTCAAACCTAGTGAAAAATCGTTTTTTCATAATCACCCCGGTGGATTCCAAAACTTCACCGGTCAATGAGAAAGGGGTGTTATATTTGTTATACCATGTCTTCCTTATGTCCCATGTCAAATTACTAAATGTATTGAACCGCCGTCATTTTGGTCATCAAACAGACAATGATTCTTTCCAGTGTTCCACAACGATATTCTAAAAATTTCACTTTTCAAAAAAAGAGAGAAACAAACAATAAAAGCTATCCTATATAAATAACTTGAAAATTTTGAAGTTAAATTGATTTTCCCTGTCTGAACTGAGATTAAGGGAAACGTGTTTATATAATCAACTTTAAGCGAAGATTTTCAAATTTCAAAAAGAATTTCCTTTTTCAAACTTAAAGCTTGTTTTTGAAACCTCTTTTCCTGAATTTGATTAGGTCTGATCAAACTACTTCGCTTCATAAGGCTGAGGAAGTACCAAATACATATTTAAGTAAGTAAGTATATTAATCTGGTGGCTGTCGGTGGAACCGGGAGTGAGGGAGTCTATCCCCTTTTCTATTTGCGCTAGACCTGAGAGATTGAATGCTGAGGTGGAGCACCATACCTACTCTCAGCTCCCATCCGCCTGATCAAATATTTGGTGGCTAAGAAATCAATGGCAGCTTAAACTTCCAAATTATGGATTGCGATAGCCTTTTCTAATGCACTCAAAAAATTAACCTATATAACCAAAATCAATCAAAGACAAGCAAAATAATTTGAAGAATTGTTTACAGTCTCGCCTTGAAATTTTATCAAAAATTAAAGGAACGATGAAATTCCTAGCCGTATACACGATCTTAAATTTAAGACCGTTTTAACACTTTGATAAGAATATCAACTTTCGAAACCCATACCCTTTTTTACTATTCTTTTATCATAGCCTCGGTAGAGTCAGGTAAAAGTCCACCATTATGTATAACTAGAATGGAGTCTCTTTAACTAAAAACCTCTATCACTCAAATAACTCCTTAACTCGAAAAAGTTTTATGTTTTATTTCTTGTGGACCTTGCTATATAAATCGAAATTTCCTTTAACTCGGACAAATTTGTATTCCCCGTACGTGTTATGGAGACTCCATCTCGTGGTTTAGCAGAGATTAACAAAAACAGAAAGATGTGAATTTCCCTTAATATCCTTACGATCATTGCCAGATCATCGTTTAATTAGCAAACAAACATGAAACATTTTGAAAAATCAATCTTTTGTAATCCAATGCTAATACGTAAACATCAAAAAAAGTTAATACCACATATAATTTCAGTAATTATTCTAATTTTAGAGCAATTTGTTTATGTATCTCAAACAACGATAATAGAGCACTTTTTACTTCATCATCAAATGTATCATACCACCACCGTTTCATTTTCTGTAGCTAAGAATATTTCAACGATGAGCACTTGATACGCTGATACATTACTGAAAAGCTGCATAAATTCCAACAGATGCAATCAATACTTCCTGTTTTGATTTAGTAAGGATAGAGTATAATTTTTCCCTGGGGACCATATTTTGGCCAATTTTTCAAGTGGGAATGGTTTCCAGTGGGTCTGTCAGAAGGGGGTGTTTCAATTAATACTTCCTGTTTGTATTTATTAGAGATTGTGAAAATCTTACCATTGATGAAAGTGATAAAGTCTGTCTCAAATTAATCCGCAGTGGAGACAAAGAAAGACTATAACTTTTGATAGAACCCAAATTAAGCAGTTGTGTACTCGTTGAAGAAATAACCAAAAACGGAATATCACCCAAAAGAAATGGATTACGGGGGGGGTACTTAGGCAAATGGAGGATACGGTATGTGCCGCTCTTAAGGGTAACTTTTTTGGACTTTCAAAGTCCCGCTAAGGGTCGGAAAAATCATAGGAAAATTTCAACTTTTTACCCTCTAAAAGATCGAAATTTGGTCAAAATTGGTCAAATTTGTCCTGCTAATTTGTCCTTGAAAAGAATTATTTTCCAAAGCCAGAGATTCTCCTAACATTTGAAGATTTTTCTAACCTTCAAGGATTCTTCAAACCTTAATAGTGAAGATTTTTCCAACCTTAAATAATTCTTCCAACTTTGAAAGATTCTTCTAACCGATCACGGAAAAAAAATTTGCTCTGCCGATAGCCACCAGGAAATGGAGGGTACAGCCCTTTAGGGTGCCTTTTTTGGACCTTCAAAGTCCATGTAAGGGCCATAAAATCACAATATTCTAATTCCAGTCCTCCTTACGGTTACAAAAGAACCAAAAACTCCAATATATAACCCTAAACAAAAAAGTCCCGGTATAAGTCCCAAAATTCCGTTTCCTTCTCGATTTTAGACACTAAAACTTCCCATTTTGATAAATCGGATTGCACCCCCCCCCCGTCATTTCACAAACCTAGTACCCCCGGGAGATTTCTCCTTTTTCCATACCGAAATCCAAAATACTTCCTCATGCAACTGTCCAGGCACCGACGATCATAACCAAAAAGCAATAGACGATATGAGGAGTTATCTAAAGGTACAGTGTTTTATTTCTAATTTACACCACGTCAGTTCAGAAACAACAAAACAAATCACCATTTAAGTACACTGCCAATTTTGTAACACTAATGAAATAAAAATTTCGAATTAAAAGAGATAATTATTTAGTTAATCAAGAGCTAATTGTCCAATCAAATATGTTTGCTCGTCAAAAGTCCCTTAAAGGCGGATCCTAAAATTACTCTTTTTGTATTTTCCCTTTTCTTAAATGCACCTACTGTATTGTTGTTGAGTTTATGTGTTGAAATAGGGCAGGTCTTATGCAGCATACACCGTAGCTTAGGGTAATACAAGCGGGAATCCCATTTAGAGTGGTCATAGCATGACGGTGGAGGTTATCTAGCAACGGCGCGCAAGTTGAAGGTTCGACCCCTTTCCAGGTCATGACAAAGATTTCAAAATGGTGTGTTTACTACTTTACTACTTGATGTTCAGCGATGAAAGAGATGAATCAAGGGTTACTGGAGAACGGAGGGGAAGGAGCCTTTGGGTCGCCCTCGACGACGGTTGCAAACTGACTTACTAAATAAAGAGCAAATAGCGAATGTCTTAAGCTTCAGCATCATAACTGAAAGTTTAATTCGTAGAAAATTGAGCCAGTTCGCCATTAACTCATATTTTAACCTCTTGATGAGTATTGAGTATAAGTTACCTTTATGGAACATGCGCACTAAACTCTTCTAAACTTTGACAGCTAAAATATTAAGATACTGTACAGATTCTCTCTTACGAAAACTTGACTGCACAAGATTTCATATTAGTTTTGACCATAGATTGACAAACTAAGTCAAAGATCCATGGCAGAGAATCGCGCTTACGTTTTGTGTCATCTAAAAAAAGAAGATGTTGCAGTGTTTTTCGCGCGTGTTCGAATCCCCGCCAATCAAATTGCGTCACGCATTCGAAAAACATTACCAAGTGGCAGATATTACACCGTTCATCGAGAATCGAAAAGTAGGCCTTCTCGCTCAGCTAATGAAAAATTGTCAAACTTCAAAATATCTTCTTCACATTCTGGCTTGTCATGACCGACAGTACTCGATTATCCCAAGTATAATGCAGATTTGTGCACGAGAAAGTATTAATATTGTTGAGCTAGTGCTTTACTACCAGAAACCCTTTAGAGTTTCTAATCCTGGAGATTCAATGATTAATGAAATTGGTCTAGACTTGGTTGAAAGATTGAGAACCCTTATTGCTAATTGGGATGCTCATGAATGCAGAGTTGAAATGCGTGAAATCATTAACAGAAATATTAACACATAATACATATATAATCTTACTTATTTTATGTTAACTTCAGAAATTTTATCCTATAAATTACCTAGCCATTTTCTCATGAGCCCAGCTTCTTTTTTTTTGCCTGAACTTAACTTCATCTCACCTAGCTCTCAGTCTATTCTCGCGTCATTTAGCCATTAGCTATAAGCTTTCTGTCCTATCATCCTATCGGGGTGTACTCTTTACAGAGGAAACCAATTTTTTGCAACCTCAGTCCCTCAGCCTAGCTTTGCTTCTATGATGTGTTGGTAATAATTCAGAAATTTAATTTATTCTATTTATCTTAAAATCTATTATATAGATATAGTGATAATGTTTGAAATTAATTCCTTTTTGATATGACCCTATAACCTTGAGGACCAAGCCCTAATTTAATCTAGCTTCCAATCACTACACTCCACTCCACTTTGTCCAGCTTCCTGCTTTTCGCCTATTTCGTTGTTTTTGGTTTGTGTGTTTTTTGTGGATGGTTTGTTTACATCCTGCTAGTCTTCTGTCCGTCTAGGTCCGAAATTATCTACTCCAAAGTTCTGGCTCTTCTTAGTGGCCAGCTCGGCTATATCGGGAGGTCCGCAACTTTGGCTCTTTTGGAGGATGGACCGGTTCCGAACACCGGATAGGCCCCGCTTAGTAAGACCGGTCCTTCTCCACAGAGGGCAAGCGGACATCCCATTCTACAATTTCAGTGAGATCTTATTACTGCTACTCTCTGTTTTTAAATGAAATTTTTAATCAAAAACGAAAATATATATTTGTTTATTATATATAGCAGAGTAGAGGAACTTGTAAAATATATACCAACTGTTTTTTTTGGTGATAAAAGAGAATTAGAAAAAAAAAAAAAAAAAAAAAAAAAAAAAATTCGAAATGTTTCATGAAAACAAAAACAATTCGCGTCAGTTATTTGTGAGTGGCTTTTGAAAAGAACACATCAACTTTTCAAAACAAAAAATAAAACCCAACTTTGTTCTTGATTTTATAATTCTTTTTTTACAAAAACTTGGAAAAGGTTTAAAGAGAAAGTTCTGTTCTTAAACTACTTTTCATTCCATGTTGAAATTTGATTGTACGAAAGGTAAGGATTTGTAATGCTTTGCTTCAGTTTTCACTGTAAACATATTTCCCTTCGGTTTTGGAAGGATTGTATTTATCTTAAAGCTTAATTTGATCAATGGTAATTCATTTTTGGATATCAAGAACTCCCAAGGAGAAACAGTAAGTCTTGTTTTTTGTTTGAAGATGAAAGATGCCAAAAGAAAAGGGATAGAAACATTTGTCTGTACCTTTGTGAAAATAAGAAATTCTTTCAAACTTTTTGTTTTGTTTTGACTCTTTTTCTATACAGCCAAATCTTTAAATTTTTGCTGCTAGTTTGAATTAAAACTTGTCCGATAATTCAATCTCTTAACTTTCAATCTTCAATCCTTTTTATCATTGTAAAAATATTTTTTGGTACATCAGACATTCAAAACAAAACCAATTTGTAAAAAGTATCTATGTCAGCGACGTCAAACCTTGAAATTCTAACTTCGAAAAATATTTCATGAAACTTCAGAGGACAAGTGCGTACGAAAATTCTCTTACAAGCTATAGGTTTTTACACATCATTTTTTGGCATTTTTTATCTACTTTCTCCAGGGATAGGTGCCAAATTTAGGTCCAGCTGACCCTTTCAATACAAGCTTTTTTGTGAGTAACGTCAATTTTTACAAGCTGGATTTTTTTGGGCATCTGAGGAGTGACAAATCTTTTAGCCAAGCTAGCGTAAAGAAAAAATATTACAACCAATAGATATTTATACATCGTTGGAAAGAAGGAGAACTGAAGTTTCTTCTGAGAGGGGTGCCAAATTACAAAACGAATATTTCTTACATTAAATACACTTAGAAATTTGCCTTTTCTTAAGATATTGTAAGAAAAGTTGTGTTTGTAAAATAACTTTTAATTTTATGTCATAACTCATAAGTAATGTAAGTTTGATATCAATCGAAAGAAGAAAAATTCAGGGTTTCAAAAATACCAAACTTAGCCCTTTGAAATAAATTTAAAGACTGTAAACTGATGATACAAAAGTGCTATAAAACATAAAATTCTAAAAAGCTTCTCTTTTTGACGTAAAAAAGTGACGTCAAACCCCCGGATTCAATGCATGACACAAAACGTAACGTCAATTCTGCGCAATGCGGTCATCAAATAATGTCAAGATAAAAATCTTAAACATTGAGTGAAAGAGGAAGCTTTTAAATGTTTTTGAATTAGCATTTAAGAAAGTGTATAAGCAATTTAATGCTCTGCTTATTCTGAAAAGCTATCTCTTCAATCTATTATGATCTCAATCGACTATTTGTCTCCATCTACCTTAAAAATGCTTGTTTCAAAAGCTGACACTGAGCAAAAACTCAGAATAAATTAAAATGTACATCTACCTTTCTCTATTTTTAATAATCTATATGAAATTTATAATCTAATTTCCATTAAATCAAATGGATTTATCCACTAATCCATAAAATTATGGTACACTTTTTTATCCTATCTCCAACTTTTACTATTGCCCCTGCAAAGCAAAGGTATTAAAATTGTCTGTGTAACCTTTTTGCTTTTGCCCTCTATAGTATACAGTTCGACCTGCGCATATATTCTTCAAAACTACAATCAGTGCCATAACATATTGGCAATTTTTACCATTTTTCGAAAATTGAAGTTCGAGTGAGAATGTCAATTTCGGGCCTTCAACTTGGTTTCATCGAACATTTCGATCTGGGAGGAATTTATTGGTTTCTAGGCTATTTTGGATCCCCAGATCCTAAGGTCCTAACTGTTAAGTCTAGCGTTAAAACTCAGAGTTAAAACACTACCCTTCCAACCTAATTTAGAGCGCTTCCAAATTGTTTGTGGTTATAAAATCTTATGGAGAATTTCTCTTTTGTGCCAAGTATTTTTGCACTGATTGTGTAGTACCCCCGGAATTAAGTCGACCTGGGATTCAATACTTGATAGGGTTGTGTTGGTGGACGGAGCAGTGAAAGTAAATGTTACTTACTAAACGAAATTAACATTAAGACATTGGAAACTGCACGAGGTAATGTCTTAAGAAGTAAATTTTTCAAGGCGCCGATTCAATTGGTACAGACAAATTACTTACTTCCTCGATGTTGACGATCTTGTTTGAACCATTTTTTTGACAAAAGTAGAGGAAATTCATTAAATTTCAAATATCTCATTTTGATTGCTAAATCCATTACCACTTTTTGGTGGGCCAGAAAGTATTGTCCGTGAAAATAACTGGGTGGACTTCGTTTCGTAAATGAAATATAGGAGGGTACTACCTACTTCAAAACATTTACGTGAATTTTTCAAATCTTGTGAGAAATTCTGAAGACTTTTTAATTCATAGGTTATATTTCAAAGCGACATTAACCGATGGTTTACATCGTTCAACTTCCTTATCTTACTGAAGGTATCAGCCGAGAGTAAACATTCCTGCCTCAAAGTGTGAAAATTAACAGCCCTGTTTGGATTTAGATCCATTTACTCATCACCACCAATATGAAAGATTCACACAGGTCACTGAGACAGAAATGAAACTTTTACCTAAACAGCATCATTTTTGCAATAATATGACGTTATACCAGCAAATTTCACTTCCCTAATAGCTTAAATCTCTCGAGCTAATTCGTTAACCATGTTTTGCCATTTAAATAACCAACCTAGATTAGGTCAAAGTGAAAACAAAATTCGAAAAAAATCACTTGTAGCTATAAAATTTTGATGAAAAAGTATGTGGGTGTCTAAGATTGATAGAGAAAATTTTATAAAAAAGAAAGCAAAATAGATGTATTTGAGCAAATCACATGAGACAATTTTCGATATGTTCCATATCTTAAAAAATGTATGAAATCTCTTAAAAACCGTATAAAGATAACATAGGTTTTACAGGCCATTATATTTACATTATTTTCCCAAGTGACGTCATCAGTGATAAACAAACTCTCCTGATTAAGTAATGAACTAAACATCTATTTCTTCTTAAAATTTGAACATGTTTTTAAAATTTATTTTCCCTTTAGGACATAAATGAAATAAATTTCGATGGTTCAAAAGGAATTCTAAAAGAAAACCAATTAAAATTTGATTAAACTGAATGTAAATTTTAAGATAAATCCTTAACCACGCCCAACTTATTATTTAAAAAAAGGAAAACAAAGATTTTTAAATTAGTGAAACAAGGAAACTCTCAAACCCCTTCCCCAACCACTATCAAACAAAAATTTAAGCTTTAAGATACCAATCGTTTACCTACGATCCAAACCAAAAATATTTCTTAATGGAGAGATTTGTTGAATACATATTTGTCAGATCATTTTTGGGTTGAAAGTACTATACACATCATTATTATTTTGTTTGTTTCTAACAGACCCAGTGGAATCCGCTTATCAACCGAAAAATTTGACCAACATATCGCTTCAGAAATAATGATTCATCCCTATGAGTTATAATGCTGAACTTTCATCAGCCCTAGGAACTAAAGACACACCCATCTCAAAGACCTGGTGGGACCTCTCCCCACTGGAAAAGTTGGACAGAAATATCGTCCCTAGTGAAAATTATTCTCCAATTTATGTCCGTACTGAAAATAATCAAATAAAAAAAAACCTCGCTACAAAATATTTTGCTACTTTTCCCAACCCCAATGAATTTTCTGACTTGAAAACAATGGATTTCAAACCCCCTACCCTAAAAAACTTGGGAATATTATAATCCCCATCCAGTTTCAGTCCGTTATTTTAGCCCATACTGGCCTAAAAAATCCTCCCGGGTGGTGTCTAAAAATTTGCCAGCGCTAGAGTAACTGAAAGTTGATCCTATCTCATTATTTCCAAAAACACATCAATATCCTTGTCAGCATCAAGCATCGGAAATAATCAGGAAATCGTACAAGAATCTAATCTAATACACCTCAAACAAACTATTGAACTATCCGTATTACACTGTAGGTTCTTGATTCAACAAAGACGGTTTAAAGTTTTAATAAAGAGTGTTGAATCTTTTAGATATTTCCTTATTCGGAAGTCAAAACTCTTCACCGTAGACTCTCCTTAGTTAAATCCGTTTGCCAACTACAACATCAATTATCAAACCTACAATGAGCACCTGCAGAGAACTACAAAATAAGCTTACACATTTTTTAATGTAAGAATAAAGTATACAAGCGTATTATATGAACATTCTAAGGCTTTGTGATATCTAGAACATGCAATCTTTTTGAAAATTTACAGTAAAAAAATTTCAAATTGCTGAAAAATAAGAAGATTTTAAAGAACATTTTTTGGTTTCAAATCCAAAAAATTAAGACACCCGATGACATCAAGAGTTTTTTAAGGTTTTTCTTATAAGAATGGTATACTAACAGAGAGAATAATAACTGATAATCCCTTCTAATTATCTCTTTGAAAATATCCGATGGTTTATATCTTTGACTTCCTTATCTTAAGTGTCAATGTGGCTTAGAAAGCAGGGGATATTTAATGTCAAAGTGATAATCGTTTATAATCTTACCCCACTCGTATTTTAGGTTATAGGAAACATGACGCTTTCTTTATTCATTTAATCATTTCTACGATGGTTCGCATGGGCCAAAACATTGAGAATTCCAGCCAACGCAACATTAGTTTCTTATTGGAAGTTTATCGTGGCTTGGACCCGGGGGGGGGGCACTCGATCTGAAAGCGACCATACGTTCGGCCCAAAATTTGGCTTCTAAAATCGGACCCTTACAGTGCAGTGAATTTCCATGAAAAATCATACCCTTACAGTGCACTTTTTCAAAATTTCTCGCCCGTAAGGGCGAAAATTTTTGCAATTTTTCAAGAAAATGTGGAATTTTTCCTCCAAAATTGACCAATTTTGAGGTAATTTTACCAAAAAATAATTTCCTACCCTTACAGTGCAGTTCAGTGCAGTCTTGTAATTTCCTACCCTTACAGTGCACTAGCTGAACTATGAAAAACCTACCCTTAAGGGCCGAACGTCTGGTAGGTCATTTACCTTGAGTGCCCCCCCCCCCGGGGGCTTGGATCACGAGATTTACGTTTGGCTACGTTTCAAGAGATTCTTCTCCCATCATCGGGCAATTTTGAGAATGTTTTCCCCACTATTTGTACTAATAGACCTTCTGATTACCCATAATTATCAAGTGTAATTTCCTTACAAGGTATGAATCCCCATGTTACCATAGGAGTAAGGTAAATTATGATAAATTTACGATATTACTCATTACTCTAATTACCATTTCGCCTCTCTGTCTGGATGTTAGGCACCCAAATATTGGGTAGATAAACTTCCAATATGAATATCACTGGGTCGATAAACGCAAACTTATTCAGATTTGTTTCTTATCTGGGATGTAAAACTAACTGGGGGCGAAGTCAAAAAGCGTGTTTGAATAAAAAATACCGATTGTTGAACTGCTGAAAACCTTGAAATGGCGAAGCAAAACAAGAAGCCAAAGTGGTATGAAGTGTCACTGAGCACATTTGAATTGATCCCGAATTGACAAAGTACTGCTCTTTAAAAAAACGGACAGTGACATGCTATTGATAGGCCCGATGCTTGGTGGTCGCAAAGTCAACAAGACATCTTAGAGTCGAAAATTTCGCAAAAAGTACCAATTATTCAAAGATGATAGATAGAGCATAGAATGAAATAATAATATTAAACGACTTAAGATGGTTATTTTTGCTATTTCTGGTTATTTTTGGCTGTCTTAGGCCTACTTTTATCCAAGAAAGATACGAAAATCTGAACACAGATTGCATGAATGACGGCTGTGAAAATGTCAAAAAAAAATTAAGATATATCAAGAAAGTTTTAAAATTTTTGGATATATACACATACTTTTGAAATGGACTTTAAAGAAAAAATTTATTTTAAGATTATCAAATTTCTTTGTCAAAATAAATTTGCTAAATATTAAGGCACTGGATATATTCACCAGCCAGAAAATATCTGAAGTGACTCCAAAATTGGGACAAAAAACTCTGTGAAAGACTGTGAAAAAAACACTCAAGGACTACACAAAAAAAGAAAAATAAGTGGTATCGAAAATAACTATAAAGTGAAAGTTTGCCTAAAATTTAAAAGCTCGAAGTATATATTCTGCTATATTTTGGTCATTTTTGGGTGTTTAAGTCCTACTCCACAGGGCTCGTAACTTTTTATCTTAGTAAGGTACGTAAAAATTGTGCAGAGAGAGAGATCCAAAAGTCATCGCAAGCAAGATGTAAGAATCTTCATTTTCAATCTTCTTTTACTTTTCCTCATTTTCTCAAAATTTCTCAATAAATTTAAAAAACCTTTAATCTTTTAGATTATTCAACCCTCATATACTGTATATCTTTCCAACGATGAATAAATTTTTACTTTATAAATGGGTCCTGAGAAGATGATTAAAAAGTAAAGTATGCACATACTTTTTAATAATGGTTAATGACATTAGAAACAGTACTACCTCAATCGAGCAAAATCAAACACGATCAACTTTGGTAGGTATTTAATTTGGCTGACACCTTGAAAAAGAAATATGACAGGAGTTAAATTTGGCCATCAAGGGGTATTATTTGCAATATATTGCTAAATATAATAAGAATAAGTATTCATTGAGAAATGCAGGTGCACCTGTAAAAGTAGTGTTTAGACTCCGTAAAATCAAAACCATCTTGCCATCGTTGAAAACCGAAATCGAAAAATGTTACAAAAGCGGTGTAGTTTACCAAATTCTATGTCCATGTTGTAAAGCATGCTATGTCGGGCAAACAAACCGACACACTCTGCAGCGCATTAAAGAACATCAACGATCAAGCAGTCCAGTCGGCCGACACCTACAAGCATGCAATACAACAATAACAATGGATGACGTCACAATACTAGCTCAAACTAACAAATCTGAAGACTATCTAATGACATTGGAAGCTTTGTTCATTAATGAATTGAAACCAACTTTAAATAAAAAAGATGAATACAAAAGTAGGGCCTTGACAATCAAAGTTTAATTATCTTATTCCCTAGTGAATGCACTACGGAATTCTGATAGTTAAACTTTGATAGTTCATTTTTCAAACGTAATTTTGTAGAGAGGAGCTTGTATGTGTTTTGATATGAGTGTGTATGAAATGTTTTGAGTGTAGATATGGATTTTAACTGTTTTTAATGTTTTTATATATTATTTCTTTTAGACCTGAAGATGGACATTATGTCCGAAATATATAGTCAAAAATAAAATAATATTAATTGTTGGCTCAACTTTACTTGATAATAAGAATAATGACTGTTTTCCAGCTCAACAAGCACAAGTTTGGAAAAATACATGAAATATTTTAAATTTACTTATGGGTGGGAATTAAGTTTGGATTTCGCAGGACAATTTAAAGCTTAAACCTTTTTACTGCTGTTACTTGCCCTGGATTCATATCGTCGTTATATATACCTGATTGTATCTTAAGGGAAGAAATTTTTGTGGAATTTAATTTTGCGGTTAAATATTCTCGCCTATTTAAGGAGGAATGGGCCATATTTTAAACGAAAAATCCTCTCAACTGCACAATTAAATTCTGCAAAAACTTCTTTCCGCAAAAATCTCTTCCCTTAAGAAGATTGTCATTACGGCACTAAGATTCTTGTTAACCAGAATCTTTGAAGATTAATCTTCCCCAGGATAATCGGGAATGATAATCTTTAATGAAATTGCCTAACTTTTAGAAACTTGTTTTTCAACTCATCTAATTCCAATACCCTTCTTTAAACCTGGGAATAATAAAATAATGAAAGGTTGGAATCGCTGATAAAGGTAAAGGGTCAGAAAGGAAAACATCTTTTTAGGGATGTTGACATTAATAGCCCATTTGTAAAAAAATAGCTTGGTTCCTGTCACCACGACTTATTTGTATCATTGACTGATTGAAATGATTGATTGAATTTGGAGCCGTTTAACAAATCAATCTGTTAGAGCTTAGAGCCAACCGTTGAATAAGCGATCAGCTGGTATATAATTAAGCTTTCCTTAATCACATCCTGATTAAGGACCTGATGAACAACCAGACCTGTATGAAACAAACTTGCCGAAAATTGAAAAATTATACTGATGGAACCAACCCATTGATCAAACTTGAAACAAACACTCACAACTTTTAAATCTTACAGTTCAATTAATTTATTTACTTGAACTTTAATCGTTCAATGATAGATGAGTTCAAATTGTTCAATTGGTTTTCGACAAGTTCGATTGATCCGGGTGGTCTGGCTTAAATGTCATTAGATTATCGGATATTGATTAAATATTGCTCAAATGCCCAAGTACCCCCCCCCTCCGGATAACCCCTGCCATAAATCCCTCTTTTGAAATAATTACTGTAATAATAACTGATAATCTGTTATACACAACTAAATCCCACACCTATATTTCTACCTGTAAAAAAGATCATACCTGCTGTATACCGAACTGGCAAAAGACGGGGGTAATGTTATTATAATATGGGTAAAAATACCCCTTTTTTAAACCTGATTGAAATTCGAGCCGTTACTAGCAACCCTGACCCTACCTAACTGTTGGTGAATCAATTCCAAACAACAAAACCCCCGGAAACACAGATTCCGGGGTGACAGTCAGCGATCCGTGGATAAGAAAATAAAATAAAAAAATGAAGGTAACTTTGGGCAATCCGATATAACTCACTCCCAGCCGGAAAGCATTCTGAAAACCGCCATATTTAAAAAACGAGCAATGTTTACAAATGCTTGGTTACGTATACCTGGACTTCAATCGGTCCGGAATATTTGCTACAAAAGGGGAATTCCCTCAAAACTTTGAAACCGCACATGATTTTTAAGTGCTTTGAAGTACAGTACGGAAGGAGAGTTCTAACTCTGAGCTTTAACATCAGACTTAAGATATAAGACATTAGGATCTCAGGATCTAAAAACTCAGAAATGTTCCAATAAGGCTGAAAATATTGCCTGAAAGCCACGTAACCCCTCCCAAGTCGCAAAATCCAATGAAGCAAAAGTGGCAATTCTTGCCCGACCTAAGGGCTCTGGACATACCCGATTTTTCGATTTTACACCAACTTAAATGGCAATTTCTGAATTTTAAAAAGATTAATGTATAACTTTTTTTATGTCCTGTTAAACCTACCTTTTTAGAATTTAAAAATTCACGATAAGTGTGCACTCTTTTTTCTTTTACCTATAACTTTTGAAGGAATTCTTCAATCTTTATAAATTTGGTATTGTTGGAGAGATATTTGTGAGTGGAACAATTTGAAATAAAAAAATCTTCAAAAGAATTCTAAAAATGAAGATCTCGTAGAAAAGTGCTATAACTTTAAAAATATTTATTCAATACAAAGTTATGATACAAAGTCAATAAGTGATTGACCCCAAAAAACAGCAGAAAACAGCAGAAAACAGCGTATTTAGACGTCAATTAGCTTATAACTTTGTTTGATATCTTTTGACTGAATAATTGGTTTTGAGAAGTTTTTTTACGGTGATGTCGTTCGATAATCAAGGTTTCACTTCAGTGAAAATGATCGTTATAGCATTTTTCTACAAGATCTTCATTTTTAGAATCATTTTAAAGATTTTTTTATTTCAAATTGTTGCACTAACTAATATCTTTCCAATGATACCAAATTTATAAAGATTGAAAAATTCCTTCAAAAGTTATAAGTAAATGAAAAAAGAGTGCACATTTATCGTGAATATAGACTTTAAAGTTTCTTGGTGTAAGCATAGTATAAGAAAGCCACGGTGTAAGAGACTTCATCAATCGATTAGCTTTCAAATTTATTACAAGCAGTTTTGAAATAGAGTATTTGAATTCAGGTCAGGTTCCTTTTAGTGTTTGAGCTTCGTTGGACAAAAGGTCTCATAAAATATTTGGTCAGATTTTTTTTCGGCTGAGTTTTTTCGATTTGTAAACAATTGAGTTTGAAAGCTTAACCCCAAACTAATCCTAAAACAAGAAGCCGAAGCGGCATGAAGGCCCAGCTGACGTGGCAATAACCAAATGTCGTTTGTATTGGGTATATACCTTAAGAGAACCAATGTTCGCGGAATCGTATTTTTGCAATTTTAGGGTTTGAAAGAAAACATCGAATCTTAGAATCCTAATGCACACATTTTCGGCAGAGATTGAAATACAGAACATTCAAAAAGTTAAAAAAGTTCGAAAATTGGCTGAATGAAAAAAAACAAAAAAAAAACAGCTGCCCTGGAAGGTCAGTAATGATAAATGATACGCAATATATGTATACATATAATAGATTTACTTTATGTTTTTGTTACTAGTATGAAAGAAAAAATCGGTTCAAATAAATTCACAAACTTCAAATGTCTAATGTTGACCGTCAAAGTTCAGAAATATCAATTTAACGCGTAGCATCATGAAAAACATTCCAAACTTATTCAAATTTACACTCACATGAGCTGCATTTTAGTATCCTTAAATGACTTACAACATAAGTTTACTTGGGAAAATTCTAATGATAAATGATACGCAATGTATGTATATAATAGATTTACTTGATGTTTTTGTTACTAGTATGAAAGATAAAATCGGTTTAAATAAATTCACAAACTTCAAATGTCAAATGTTGATCGCCAAAGTTCAGAAATATCAATTTAACAAGTAGCATATCATGAAAAACATTCCAAACTTATTCAAATTTACACTCACATGAGCTGCATTTTAGTATCCTTTAATGAGTTACAGCATAATAGTAGGGGGAATTTTGTTCGATTTTTTGGAATCGCTTGACTGTTTTGTTAGAAGCACTTGTTATACATTTTTGGAAAGCTAAGGGGTAGGGGAATCGAAATTACTATGTTTCCAATTTTTTTTCGGACACTTTGGTGTGATTTTCAGACAAATATGACGGTCTCAGGCAAAAATCATAGGGTTAAAAATTAATGAAAATTTTAGCTCGAGAAAACGGAGACCTGTTGTATATTTTTGGAAAGCTCTCAAAAAATTAGGATTAGAGATATATTGCAAGTATAGGTGATTTCAGTACCTAACTCGAGATATTGAGCTTCAAAAAGCGCAAAAACTGGACAAAATAGCTGTTTCTGGCTGAAAAACACGGTTTTCAAGGGTTAATATCTCGAGTTAGGTACAGAAATCACCTATACTTGCAATATATCTCTAATCTTAATTTTTTGAGAGCTTTCCAAAAATATACAACAGGTCTCCGTTTTCTCGAGCTAAAATTTTCATTAATTTTTAACCCTATGATTTTTGCCTGAGACCGTCATATTTGTCCGAAAATCACACCAAAGTGTCCGAAAAAAAATTGGAAACATAGTAATTTCGATTCCCCTAC
Organism: Clytia hemisphaerica; assembly: GCF_902728285.1. NCBI lineage: Eukaryota > Metazoa > Cnidaria > Hydrozoa > Leptothecata > Clytiidae > Clytia > Clytia hemisphaerica. Next base: position 158,803 of record NW_027104402.1, on the reverse strand, counting down.
CCCTTAGCTTTCCAAAAATGTATAACAAGTGCTTCTAACAAAACAGTCGAGCGATTTTACAAAATGCCCTCTACTATAAGTTTACTTGGGAAAATTCTCTGTCAGGTTTGAAAAATCCAGCCACCGTCCGTCCAGTATGGATTCCACGAAATCTCGCGCCGAAGATATTTTTCCGTACAGCAAGCCTTACGCCAAGCAAAATTTCTTTTGTACCAACATTCAATTTTTCAATAAGGGTGCAAGATGGGAAAAGAGGCGCATGCGCCAATGCGCCAACATAATTAATAAGCAAATTTAGCCAAATGAGAGCTAAAAATCGATGATTATGGAGTCATTCACGCCGAGCTGGAATTATTACTTTACGCCAACTGAAAATCATAAACAATCTTTGTAATACCCTTACGCCAATGCGCCAAAAACGTTTCAGTTGTACGCCGAAGATCTTCAGCGTTAGTTACACGAAATCCATACTGGCCGTCCGTTTAGAGCGATAAATCCAAAGTTAACCATTTTCACGGCATAGCATCATGAAAAACATTCCAAACTTATTCAAATTTACACATGAGCTGCATTTTAGTATCCTTTAATGAGTTACAGCATAAGTTTACTTGAAAAAATTCTCTGTCAAGTTTGAAAAATCCAACCACCGACCGTTTAGAGCGATAGATCCAAACAACTCCAAAATTGACCATTTTCACGGGTAGCATGATGAGAAACATTCCAAACTTATTCAAATTTACACATGAGCTGCATTTTAGTATCCTTTAATAACTTACAACATAAGTTTACATGGAAAAATTTTCTGTCAGGTTTGAAAAATCCAGCCACCGACCGTTTAGAGCGATAAATCCAAAATTGACCATCTTCACAAGTAGCATCATGAAAAACATTCCAAACTTATTCAAATTTACACATGAGCTGCATTTTAGTATCCTTTAATAACTTACAACATAAGTTTACATGGAAAAATTTTCTGTCAGGTTTGAAAAATCCAGCCACCGACCGTTTAGAGCGATAAATCCAAAATTGACCATCTTCACGGGTAGCATCGTGAAAAACATTCCAAACTTATTCAAATTTACACATGAGATGCATTTTAGTATCCTTAAATGACTTACAACATAAGTTTACTTGAAAAAAGTCTCTGTCAAGCTGGAAATATAAAACTCCAACATCCAAATGCTCCCACTTGCTCCCTGACGTGACTCCATCCATCTTGAAAACATCAAAAAATACTTTGCCATAAAGAAAATGAAATTTGACTTTACTACCAATTCAATCCAATATAAGAATAGGTCAAACATCGTGCGGGTAGGCGAGGCAAAAATTCTAAATCGGCCGCTGGTTTAGCCTGGACTACTGGACTTGTTAATTTATTGCGCGCACAGGCTCCGACAAAGCCAAAATCTTTTTAGTCAGTTGCTTTTTAAAGGCCCACTTGCGCTGCGCGGCTGGGCCAATTATCGTAAGTTTACTTTTCTCCTAATAGAATTTAAAAGGTTGGGGGAAAAGAACCAGTATAGTGCGAATTGTATCAACACTTCAGACTCTACCTAAGAATATTATCACCGGATCACGCCTCTCGGACAGGGTTTTTAAACACAGGGCAGTTAATTCTAATTTCTAGAAAATACTGTAGTGAAATATCAGCACGTTCTCTCAGTTTCTTTTTATTTCATCGAGTTTTCGCGAGGTATTAATATTTACTGAATATCGCAGCACCAAACTTTCAAGTGCAAAGTTACAGTGACTGTTGCATGATGGGTCGACCAACATTTGGGCAAACTGAAGAATCAATCAGAAATTCTTGATTTTGGCGCGCCCTATCAAAAGTTAATAGGTTATTGTAAAAATTAGGTGAGCAAAGCGAGCACGAAAATGTTTGGGCATTTTCTCTTTTTGGTCTAAAGCTGGCAATTCTGAGGTGTTAAAAAGCAAAGGGGCGCCAAAATTAGTAATAAGAGGCGTCTTTTTGCACCCTTTGTATTTCGGTGCCCCCCCCCCCAAAAAAAAAAACGACGCTACAGTCAACTACTTAAGTATTGAGGTAAGAATTAATCAACAAGGATTTTCCACAAGACGCTGGTTCGACGTTCACAAAACGTCTACTTTCCCCGCTTTACGGATTCGAAATTCAGTTCACATGATCTAAGGCGATTAAAAGAACAAGTCATTAACATCAAAAGTAAAAGCGGGAAAGTGCAAAATATCAAAATTTCAGACCTAACCACAAATTCTATAGGAAGGAAATAGTTTTAAATGAAAAACAATTCTCTGATTACTCTGTCAAAACAAAAGTACTTCCCAAACACAAAATAACTGGCTTTTTTTGTCAAAATTGATCTACTAAAGATTCTTGATCAAATTACGGTAATGGTCAAAAAGTTGTCTTGACAAAAGTATACCACAAGTCAAAAGGCTATTCTGCCAAACCAAACTCATCAAATTAATAGATGTAGCTGTTTTCTTAATTGCTGTTGAAAATTAAACGTTATTTTCTAATTCGTAAACTAAACGAAGATGACTTTATTTATTTATCAGCTATGGATGGGGAGAATCGATTAAGAAATACAATTATAATAGCACGATTTCTTTTAATTCCATCACTATTCCTTTGTAAGTCATAATTGATTTTCTCTAAGCTTTCTGCTTGGTTTAAATTCTATTACAGCTAGAATCCGAATATGGTTTTTTGTATATTCAACCGTCTATACATTTCAACTGGACACCATACAAGTTCATGCTGCATAGTATAAGCTTGGTCAAAAAAGTAATTTGCTTAGTTGTCATCATCTTCATCAAAATCATTTTCCAATTCTTTACAACTTTAAAATGTATTGGAAAAATCGTTTACACGATTTCTTTTCAAAACTTAATGGATCTTCTCCTCGTTACGTCCTTTGTCTTAAGCAGAGGTACCCAAACCTACCTCTTGTAACAATGGCAATAACGAGGGGAAGGTCGATTATGTTTATAAAAGAAGAAGCGATTTTGAGCTTTTGTTGCGTTTATGCTCTGAATTGTTATTGACAAATCGATTCTCCCCTACAGATGTAAACCCACCCTATTAACACTTCGTAAAAATCGTATCATATTAATCCCCTGCGTGTAGTAAATAAGATAAAGTATCAATATTATAGCGCTTAGTCAGGCACAAGAAAACGCTCCTCTAAATAGATTGACTGCAATAAGGCACACACATAATTCTACAGAATACGTAGATGGTGTAAATTTAAAATTTCTACAGATGTCTGTAGATTTACGGGTAGAATTATTATTCTACAAAATATGTAGATTTATATTTCTACAGACAGCTGTAGAATTACGGCAAATTAGTAGATTGCTACACAACAGAGTCTATATTGTATAGAAGGGTATATAGGGTAGAATTATTATTCTACAAAATATGTAGATTTCATATTTCTACAGACATCTGTAGAATTACGGCAAATTAGTAGATTGCTACACAACAGAGTCTATATTGTATACACCACAATAAGTAATTTAGCGCTGACAAGTCGGGGTCGGGGTCGGGGTTGTGGATGGCGCAATACCGGATAAATAGCGATCTAGACAGTTAGCCTTACTCGTCAGTTAGACTGTTTACTGGTCACTACAAAAGTTCTTGGGTCAGGGGTTTGGAGCTAGAGTCTCGAGCGCGCACAAAGTGAAATCGTTCTATAATATCTACAAAATCAGTTGAATTCTACATTCTACATCATATGTCGATATTAACGAGTGCCGTAATTCTACAGACATCCGTAGAATTAAGAAAATTTATACATCTACTTATTTTGTAGATTTTCTTGTGAGACTGGCCTGAATAAGGGGTTGGTCATAAAGTATCTCCTAGAGGGGGTGGAGGATTGTTCTTAATAAATCGGGAAAAAAATTTGCACCCTTCCTGTACTTTACAATCTCATTTATATCCTTTAATCTTTGTGTGTTCTTTTTGGGAAATTATATCGTTGTGAGTGTTATAACTGAGGCACAACCAGTTTGCGCCGACAGAGAACATTCTGAATTTTTAAACGTCTCATTTAGCTAAAACCTGAAAATTTATGTTCTTAAAAAGTCTATCACAAAAATTTAAAAATTACTACAGTGCAGGGACAATGCACCTCCTAGATTACCCTAGTGCTTCCTGTTCGTGCGGGAATAAGACTAACATTTCGAGCTATATTTCTTAAAAATTGAGATTTTTGCAGTATGCAAAGACAAATAATAGATCATGATTGGTGTAAAGTTTTAAAGTTGATAAATTTTTTTCAAAAAAGGCTCTGATAAATGATTAAAAAAGACTTTATTTTTAAATCAACCTGGTGGGATGTCAAAACAATTTCGTACCCCCCTGCTAAGGATGGCAAAAACATTTCGAGACACCCCCCCTAAGGGCGGCAAAGATTTTACGCACCCCCTCTAGTAGATACTTTATGACCGCTCCCTAAGGTAATATCTCTGAAACGGGCGAGAGGGTGGTCATCAGTGATCTAACAACCTATGAATAGTTTCGCACAGCGACCCTTTCTTAAAGTCTGATATCATAGTGTGATTATAGAGCGCCGAAAGAACTACAATAGTGGTTGATTTTGATCTAAATGGCTGCGAGGAATACTTCTATAAAATGGGTCCACTTTGTCATCTGCGAGCCAACAAGTGAGGAATGAAGCAGTAGAAGAGAAGACAGCCTTCTAAGGTACTGCGGAACTATTAGAGCAGTCGGTCTTGCTTATAGGCCAATTTTCTAATGCACTGATGTACGATAGGAAGAAGTTCTATTCTATATTTTTGGAACATATATCTGGTATCAGCCATGTTTAAAGAAGAAAGAAATCCTATAGAGAAGAATGGAGATGAGGTTTTGTTTTGAAAATAATTTAAAATACAGTCAAAGGAATGATTGAAATACAAGAAAAAGTCCAGATAGGCTTTCTATAATTCTCAGGTGAATAATTGCGTTTTGCTGTTGAATTAGGATTTCGTCGGCCCTTTCGGATGGGTCCTCCCATCCAAAAAAACAGCCAAAAGGGGCAACTGTGGAGGGCGTTATAAAGACCAAATTTTAGTACAAAGATAAGGTAGCAAGGATCATTTGGTACAAAGGCATTTTTCATTTTATAAAAAAGCACCTATTTACACAAAGTCTTGCAGTACCCATCTTCTTCAAACAGAATCCCAGCCTTTGCCAGCATGGCTAAAGCACTTACTAACAGTCACTGGAAAAGACATTGAAATTAGCTCTGGTGTAGGGGCTCAGAAGGGGGATTCTGAGCAATATTTACCTAGTCCCCGAAAAAGTTGGTCTAAAGGTCAAAGAGAGCATGTGATCGACCTCAGAGAGAGAACAAGTTTTGAGATTTCTTGAAGGACGCATATTTCAGCACAACTCTTGAGGAGGGCTCATGCCGGGGGGAGGGGGGCACTCAAGGTTAAACGACCTACCGTACGTCCGGCCCTTATAGTCCGGGAGCCAAATCCTATATCTCCTTAAATAAGCACTTTTGCTTAACCCAAGATTCTACAAGATAAACTATATATTTTTGGAATCCTTAACTATCCTAGTTTAAGAAATGGTCGGTCCCCAAAGCTAACTCCTGGTCAATTTTTCTCACTGGGTCCAAATTTAAAGGGTACTTTTTACCCTTTGTAAGGATTTGGTAAGGAAAATATCTTTCCATGTATGATATAATTTGCTATATCTCATGAATAAATTGACCAATTGCTTTGAAACTTTGCCCCCTGGTTTGTCCAGTTGCACTCTGAATGTGATAGTTTTAAGTCAGAATTGTAATTTTCCAGTGTATATCACTTTAAAATCAAATTAAAACAATTTTTAAAAACATTTTAGGCGGGATAAGCAGTGAAAATTGCTCAAATTAGGTAAAGTTCAATAAAAATGGGCAATTTTAACCCTGGTTTCTCCAACTTCACCCTGTATGTGAGAGTTGCAAGTCAGCATTGTAATTTTCTAGTGTATATTACAGAAAGATCAAGTTAAAACTATTTTCGAAGATGTTTTAGGCGAGATAAGCAGTGAAAATTGCTCAAATTATGTAAAAGTTCAATAAAATGGGCATTTTTACCCCCCTGAAGCGTCGAAAATGATACTAAATACTTTTGACAAGAAATTTTTCTGGTGTATCGCAGTAAGATTTATCATAACGCAAAGTTTGTGCCTCATTAAAAGTTGTTTTGGTAGGTCCCAGTCTTATAAAGTGTCAAAATTCAGTGGAATACCCAAATTTTCTCTATTTTCCCCCAGGTAAACCCCCAAAAATAATATTTCGGAAAACCTTTTTGCCAATGATGATCACCAATCTATCTTGAAACTTTTGGCAAAGTTTCAAAGCAATTGGTCAATTTATTCATGAGATATAGCAAATTATATCATACATGGAAAGATATTTTCCTTACCAAATCCTTACAAAGGGTAAAAAGTACCCTTTAAATTTGGACCCAGTGAAAAAAATTGACCAGGAGTTAGCTTTGGGGACCGACCATTTCTTAAACTAGGATAGTTAAGGATTCCAAAAATGTATAGTTTATCCTGTACAATCTTGGGTTAAGCGAAATGCCATTTTTCAGGTTTGGCTCCCGGACTATTATTGGTCCTTTTTCCAAGCTACCCAAATTGCATTATAAGAGTCAAAATAGGAAACAGTTTATGCTAAGGGTGTGAAATTCAGAAATTCTAACCATATTTTGCCTTAAAATATTCAAAAGATTTCAAGAAAATGCAGCGTAAGGGTCGATTTTTAGACCAAATTTACTCAAATTTGGCTAGATATTCTTTTCACTGTAAGGGTTAGATTTCAAAGGCCTAGTTTTGGGCTGCACATACGGTCATTTCTTAATCGAGTGTCCCCCCGGGGGAGGGGGGCTCATGCAAATTGGTACGATTTACGTGGACTCTACGAATTCAAATGTTTATACTTCGATCTTGGCCTAGCTTCAAGATAATTTACTAAGCTTTCTAAAAAAGTCCCTTATTTGCTGAGACGTGGATGAATATATACCTGAACGAGATACCAGCCTACCAGGGATACTGTAATTTTGATACAGTCCGAAAAAATGTGCGATGAGACTTACTCAAGAGATTCTTTTCTCGAAGGTGCTAGTCAAATTGATATGTATGACTTTGTCATTGACTCAAGGAAAACTGGACAAAGTGAGGAAATTTCTGTGGTCGATCTAACTCGTTTGCTGTGGCTCCTCGTGAACATGTCCAAATGTACTCCCAGAAGAGTACCCCGTCAGAAAATAATTTTTGCTGATATACGTGAAGCGTTCAAGCGAGAGTAATCATTCTTTTGTTTCTTCAGCGTAGGTTTGAAGCAACTTGAAACGTTGAAACAATGAACTTAAATTACTTAACTTTTTGAAATAAAACGAATTCACGTTGATATACACTTCATGGTTGTCTTCTCTCTGATCAAAGGAATGTATATCATTATTAAAACAAGATCATAAATGGTTTTGGCTTGAAGTTTTCTTGAAATACTTAAGTCACGCACTCGTGCAAACTTAGATAATAAGAGACAAAAGAGAAGATCTTGCAGTTCTTTGCCCCTTCTTTGTTCCCATGTTTTCAAGCAACCTTCAAGCAAAAGTGTGAATACACCCTAATTAAGGGCTCTGGCCATAGTGAATTTTTGAAAGTTGTCGTGTCTACAATGTGTTTTCTGACTGGTGTAACCAACAAAACTATGGCATGTTGTACATTTTCTGTTAAACAAACTATTCCTGAATCTGAAAATTCAAAAATTACAGAACAAAGAATTAAGAAGAACACAGTTAAGAACAAATTTGATGAAGAAAAAAATGAAGACATTTGCGAAGCCGAGTATTTCAAAATTCTTTTCTTTTTTAGACTTTCCTCGTTCCATCAACAAAACATTTTTATGATTCAAACGGTTGTACTATAACGAGGAACAAGACGTAACAAGAAGTAACGAGTAGGTGACGAGTAGGTAACAAAAAGTAACGAGTGCTTAAATGGAAGTAAGGGCCAGGGCAAACCAGTCCAACATTTCATCTAGCATGATTTTCCAATGTTGGATGAAATGTTTGATGGAAAAACTTGCGTTGGATAAAGCGAAAATCAAGGCCGGGGCAAACCGATCCAACCAAGTATAAGCCCGAAGGGCTAGAATCGAATCTCTAACCTATCTCAGGCAAGAAAAAGTGAAGCCTTAAAATATGCGCCGTATTTTTGACGACGGATTCAATCTGGCAAATCCTTTGTTTTCGAGTGATTTTTTTTTCGAAATTTAGCGGTAAAGTTTCAATCTACCATTTGTGTAAAAACTAGATGGGCCGCATTAGGCCGCGCAACTTTGGTAGGATTTGTTGGCTTCAAATCCTACTAAGGAAATTCGATTCTAGCCCTTCGGGCTTTTACTTCAATGGATCCAACATTTCATCCAACATGACTTAGAAAAAAATGAAAATTCAAAAAAAAAAAGTACCACCAAACTAGCTAGACTCCTTCAGAGCCTTGGGGAACTCCAGCGTTGATCATCTTTTGGAAATACGGAGATGGAAACAGGACGGCCGTGTCGTCTGCATATTCGGAATCAGGAATATCAAATTTCTCACAATCTCTGACGGTGTTGTATCTCCTACCGGTTAAGATGTCGTCTATTTTAGTGTGAAAGATACAGACAGAACGTTCGTGGTTTACACGCCAAGTCAGCATCACTGCGGCCAAATAAAATATGAGCAACAGGGGACCGAGGATATCCCCCTGTTTTACACCGATTATACTTTCGATTGATTTAGTCACATCATTAACAATAAATTTTACTTGAACATTAGCATGAAGCGACTTTAGGAGTATTATCAATTTCTTTGAACTCCCAAACTTTCCTAAAACTAACCACAATAGTTCCCGTGGTACTCGATCAAGCTTTGACCAAGTCTAGAAAAACAATCCAAGACTCTTGACCGTGCTCCCTCCTCTTTTTCATGGCCATTTTGACGGTGAAAATGCTGTCTATACATCCTCTGCTGGGTCTAAAACCACACTGGGTCTCGTGGTCTAAGCTTTCAGCGATTGGACGGAGACGATTATGTAATATTATGCCAATTTCTTTGTAAGCTGTTTCCAATAGCATATACCCCTGTAGTTCCCTGGGAGTCTGATATCCCCCTTTTTGGGGAGGACATTAAGTAATCCGATTTCCCATTCATCTGGTGTAACTTCCTTTTCCCAGAAATCTATTATGACGGATTTCAGTAAAAGCATCCAATTTTCATATTGTACAAGGGTACCCTGAGTATCAGAGGTTAAGTTTTCAAAGAATATATCAACCTCTGAAGACCAATAATAGAAATTTTATCGCACACGTGTCAATATAATCACTGTAGAAAGAATCAAACATGAAGAGCGAATATTACCTTATTAATGTCTAGAAGACTGTATCAGTATGCAGTTTACTATTTACAAATTCCCCAGAAACCTCCAAGTGTAATTGAAATGAGTTTCTTTCGAAAGAAATCTTTTACATGATTCCCAAATGTATAACAGTAATCATTAAACTATTAATCATGGAAATGTCACTTTAATTGAATCGAAATAATAGACAGACTTTATGTTATGATTCTCTACCACTGACTCTTTTTAAAAAGCATCGATGACATTCTTTAGTTGTGTTTTCAACGATGGGAATGAAAATATCAACTTTGAACTTCATCCAAGATCTTGGATGGTCATGGTTACCTTTGTCTGCGTTGATTGTGCGCCGAATAGAATCTCGATTGATCGGCACAGCGTCGATATATGATTTCGACCTGTGCTTTTCACGGTAGTACAAGGAATTTGCATACTTGCGGGCAAATTCCTGAATCTCCAGGCCCATTATCTTTCAATTTCAAGGCTGCTTTGAGGATTTCGTCCTCATCGGGGGTGTGATCACAATTTGAGAAGGGCTCTTTTTGCTCAAGAGAATTAATAACGGATCAAATGAAGGTACCCTACCGTACAGTTGTTGAAAATGACTTCGAAATACTTCTGCATTTTCTTCAGGGGGTTTGCAAATCGACCCATCACTCTTCCTCATGGCTCTATTGTTGCTAGATTGAAGTTTTTTTAATCGACAGCTTTGAGCTTTTTGACAATGTCCCAAAATCGTTAGAGATACAACCATCGTTTGCAGACTTGCAGTTTGTGGTGATTCATTCATTTTTAGTTTTTATAACTACCTGCTTTGGCAAGACTGAGATTTTTAACGCAAGAACGAGTTGGATACAGAAACTTCTAGGTCAGAGTTTGATTCCTTCAATGTATTAGAGGTAACAGGTTCTGTTTCGAGGAGTCAAACCAGCCTTGTGACGGTTTTGTTTTACGGCCGAGACAAGTTTTTGCAGCAGATGTAACAAAGATTGCCAAACGATTGTATTTACTTTTATTGTCTGATTGCTTTTTAAAGTTCTCGAAAACTCTGTTACAAAAATTGTCTTTCACCTCGTTAAATTTCAAATCGTTTCAATTTAGATGTATAAGGCGTCGACTAGCTCCAGAGGATTTCTTCAATTTGACGATCAAACGAAGCTTACAAATAACAGCTTGGTGGTCAGAATCAACAACACTTGTGTAACACCAGCGTCGATAAATAAATTTGACTTGTTCTTTTTTATAATGAAGTGATCTATCTGATGACCGAGTTACATCTTAGATGAATTCAGGTAGCGTACCTTCGTTTACGAAAACATGTTGTAATTGCCAATAAGTTATTAATCTCAACACTGAAAGTTTTAGCGGTTCATTTTAGTACCTTTTGGGGTTCTAATTATCGTGTTTACCTTTAGATAACAAGTTCGTCCCTTTTTGGGAATAAATATATTCCTTTAAGGGCTCTGACTATAGTCCAAAAATTGATTTTGGTATTTGAACATAAAAGTTATATTTCAGGTTCCTTAACACTTCTAACAAAGAATTGCCTTTATAAATTGATTTTTAATCGAATCCCTTAAGAGTAGTTAAGAATTTAATTGCAAAAATGACGTTATGAACTTTTAAAAGATGTTAATAATATGTTGCATCACCCTCTTTTACAAAAAGTGCTTAGTTTTAATGGGTTATTAACTTTTTGTTTCAAAATTTCTTTACACTGTCCGCAATGAATTGAACTATTTTAAATTTTGCGGAAAATTTTTCTAAAAAGATGTGTCAAAAGTTATGACTGTTTTTTTAAGCAAAATCCAGATGAAAAATTGATGAAAAACCACTATTTTGAAGATTTCGAGACAAAGAAGCATTTACAAAAATTTTCCGCAAAAATTTTTATTGTTCGGTAAAAGATACACCATCTACTGCAAAAATTTTTTCAAAATTTTTTTTCTTCGCCAAAACTAAGCTCTTCAAAGTTGAAATACTCTTCCTCGCAAAAGTCTTCATTTTCTTCTTCATCAAATTTTTTCAATGCAATTTTTGAATTTTCAGATTCAGGAATAGTTTGTCTAACAGAAAATGTATAACATGCCATAGTTTTGTTGGTTACATCAGTCAGAAAACACATTTTAAACACGGCAATTATGAAAAATTCACTATGGCCAGAGCCTACCCTGAGTATCACAGGTTAAGTTTTCAAAGAAAATAGTAACCTCTGAAGACATATAATAGAAATTTTATCGCGCATGTGTCAATCTAATCACTGTAGAAAAAATCAAAGATGAAGAGCAAATATTACCATATTAATGTCTAGCAGACTGTATCAGTATGCAGTTTACTATTTACGAATTCCCCAGAAACCTCCAAGTGTAGTTGAAATGAGTTTATTTCGAAAGAAATCTTTTACATGATCCCCAAATGTATAACAGTAATTAAACTTTTAATTATGGAAATGTCACTTTAATTGAATCGAAATAATAGACAGACTTTATGTTATGATTCTCTATCACTGACTCTTTTTACAAAGCATTGATGACTTTTTGTAAGTTGTGTTTTCAACGACGGGAATAAAAATATCGACTATGACGCTCATCCAAGATCTTGGATGGTCGTCATGGTTACTTTTGTCTTCGCTGATTGCGCGATGAATAGAATCTCGATTCGTCGGCACAGCGTAAATATATGATTTTGAGCTGTGCTTTTCACGGTAGCCAGAGCCCTTAAGGATTAAGATAATACCTTCCGTGGCACGATTTTTTGAAAACCCGTTCAGGTAATTTTCGAACACCCTATAGGAATTATTTTTTACCTTTTGAGTGATTTTCGGGATTTCCAAAATTCAAAAGTTAACAAGGTATAATATAATAACCGTAGGGACAGAAATAAAGCCTTCGAAAGAATTCTGAAGATCCCCTTAACTCTAAAGGGATTTTTATGTAACCTCATAAACAATTTTCATTTTTTTCTGAAATTTCAAAGTATAATAAAATACCCTCCGACGGTATAAAATTCCATTTGGACTTAATTTCGCAGATGAGGAAATACGGGAAAAATACAAAGAATTCTTATTCTTTCGTTTTGAAATGTACAGCCATAAATCTTTTATAAAGTAGATTAAGAATAAATGATAATCAATTCTTAAAATAAATCATTGGAACTTTGAATATAGTTTGAAATTTTAGTTTTGCAACAAGTTTAAAAGAAGTTTTCGGAAAAATCAATATTATATTACTCCGTCAATTCGTTGCAGATTGCTGTTAATGATGATCGATATTTCCAGTTTTTATAAGCCACTGTATTCTTTATGATCTTTTTGAATTTTTGGTCAGCCCCGGTGACCCTTCAAATCTCTTTTTTCCAGCGTCTCCAGTCTTGCTTTTTATTCCGATTTATTGGTATAATTCCGATTTTGGATTATTTTCGGAAACAAGTTATCAGGAAAACTAACTTTGGCGCGAAAAATATTTTTTCTTGGAAGAGAAAAGAAACACATAACTTCAATAAATAAAAGATTTGCGCATAATAATAAAAGATCGCTATAATTAAAAGAAAAAAGTAAAAAATGATTTTTTTGTTTATTCAATAAATTGAAAGAAGCTATTGCATTGTAAATAAATAGAGAGTGTAAAAGAAAGTTTTTTATGATTGGTTGTTTTGAGGCTTTCTTGTCTGGAGAGTTTTTGTGTGTAAGAAAGGAACGTCAAAGTGTGGCGTAACATAAACTTAGAATCGTCATAACTTTTGATTGAGTTATCGAAACTGGACGGAATTTCCTAAGCAGCTTCCTCAATATAAAATGCCCACGCTTGAGACGTAGTACTAAATGTTAAGTCTAGTCCTAACCTAAAAATGCTATAATAATATTTTAGGATGATTTTCTCAAAAAAGTTAAGAATATCCATGATGAAATGGATTTACACCATTCTTATAAAAAAAGCGTGTACTAGACAGCTAACTGTGCCTGGGGGAGGCACTGAGGCAAAATTGGGAAATTTTTAATTTTTCGTTCTGACCAGGGTCCCAATTTTATCAAAAATTCATATCTGACAGAGTCCAGTTTTCAAACTCCAGCGGCACGTCCCCGTCGGCCGCCAAGGTCAATGCCCCCCTCCCTGGAACCGTGCACACTCAACTTTAAACGAAGGGCGGCTTTGACTGGAGAAAAAATACATAAATCAACATAAAAATGCCAAAAATGAACAAAAGTGACGAAAGCCGCAGTGAACATATTATAAAGCGGCCGCCTCGGATACTTTCTCAGAGAATAAAGAACAGGTTTAGGACATTCTAACGAAAAGATTTACGTATGTGAAATAATCTATCACATCTCTGTCTGCTTTGGACAAATTCAACTTTGTGTTAAAGTTTTTTTTGTCTTAAGTTCAACCAAAATGAGCTTTTCAACCTCTTTGGCTTTAACATCAAATTAGGTTTCTTGATTGTACTTCCTTCTATATTCGTTTTAAGCTTATTGGGCTGACCTTCCAGCGCAGCTGGTTTATTAGCTATAAGCAAAAAGCTCGTACCAGAATTTTTGAAAATTGGGAAAAATTGAAGGTCCTCAAATCTTTTGATAACCTATTTTTATGGATAGGTATATCACTCATGGACAAAGGGCAAAAAAAATCAGAGCTTAATCTATTTTAAATTTTTTTTAATGTTGCGCGGCATACACAAGGGTAGACGCAAAATTTATGAAATACACATTATGGTTATGTAAGGTATAAAACAACATTTAATGTTTTTTTCTTTTCCAGATTAACTTGAAAATGATGGAATAGTCCCACAATAGCTTACCAAAACAAAAAAAGTGAATAAAAAAAATTTTTTCGTCGAAAACGAGCTTGCATACTCAATTTTTTGTCAATTTTACAAGATTTTTCGCAGTTTTTTCATTTTTCAATCCTTATATTGTGAGAATAAGAGTTTAAAAAGGCTTCAAACTTGCTTCAGAGGGAAGAGGGATGATTGTAGAGTAGAAATTATCACGAGTTTGTTAGTTTCATAATGGATTTCATCCAATACGTCAGTCTTTCAGGTTGCTCATATTTTCCGTCACGCCGTAACGAAAACTATTTTTTAACCCAGATAGTAAAATTTTGAGACTTTAGACCTTTTTCTCACTCTTGGGATGTTTTATAATCTTGATCTAAACTGAAGCATGCTGTTTATGACTTTTCAATGCCTATCTCAGTTTCTGAAGTCTCTCCCACATCCCACTATAAGGCAAAAGTTTCGGGTGAAACGTTTTGACGTTTTCGTCATTATTGATATTAAATATATTGATGTTTGTTCTCGTTTAGACTCTAAGAAAAAATTAGCAAAACAGAATAAGATATAGCATTGTAAAAGTAAAATACTATGGGAAGGCCAAAGAAAGAGAACCCAACAAGTAATGCAGAAAGAATAAGAAAAGTGGAGATCAAAAAGAAGGTAATATGAAAGGGAATTTTTGTAATAATAGAAAAATTGACTAACTGGCCTGCAATAGTTTCAACTCTTTAAGCAAATTTCCATTTTATTCAGTTAACAATTTTTTAAAAGTCTAAACACATTTCTATTTAGAAAACTCTTTTTTTCTATTAGATTAAATATAACTGATTTCCTAATTTTCTCTAATTTTGAAGGTAATCGGGAAGCAGCAAAATTTGAAACAGCGCGAGGCAAGAAAGGCAATTGCAGGAAAGAGAAGTGACGAAGAACGGATAAGGAAAAGGGAACAAGATAGAGTACGGAAAGCTAAATGGAGACTAGATATTTCTAGACAGAAGAAATATGGGCTGAAGGTTAAAGACAGGCATAGAAAAGCAAACAGCAAAGAAGGAGCCAGCATTGAAACTTCGACAGAGCGTGTCAGAGAGCATAGAGCTCTGAAAGTGAAAATGAACTTCGGAAAGAACAGAATTGTGAAGGCTAAAAGGTCAATAATGAGTTCGTTATCTACTCTCTCTCCTCAAAGTAAAGTTAGTGCAATAGTCGATTGCTCAAATACACTAACTCCAGGCTCAAAGATGGCAGTTGCCAATCAAGTGGACACTGAAAAAACTCTTTTTAATTCCCTTTCAAAAAACCGTGACCATGTTTCCAACGCAGCCCGACGAATGTTAATGAGTGATATTGTACAAAAGTCTGGCTCAGTAAGATCAGCGAAAAAGTCGAATCGTAGATTGAGTTGGAGATCACTCAAAAGTGCATCCTCAATGGACATTAATGACATCACAAAACATTACAAAACAAAAAAAGTTTACAAAAAAGACTCCAAAAAACACAAGCTTGTTGTTGAATTTTTTAACCAAGACAATATTTCGAGACAACTTCCGTATAAAAATCAAACGCGTAAAATAAAAGATGCCAATGGAAACATTACTCGTGTACCTGTTCGGGTAATGGAGGTAACCCTTGACAAAGCTTATAAGCTGTTTAAGTAAAAAAATCCTAGCTCCAAAATTTGTAAGCGCAGCTTTGAGTCAATGAGGCCCAAATACATAAGACTCCGCCGATACGCTCAGCGACTTCAGTGCTGCTGCACTTATCATACCAATATGGACTATTTGCGCCAGTGTATTAATCTTCTCTTCAGAAAAAACAACAAGCCCAGCCCATTTCCCAATAGTGAGGCTTTAGTTTCAGCTGCCATTTGCAATCCATCATCTACAAAATGTATTTACAGAAGCTGTCAAAATTGTAAACATTTCGAACGCTTGGATGAATTAAACATCAATCTCCTGAAATGCAGCAAAACATGCTTTCAGAACAATGCAGATTGCAGCAATCATACAATCAATGTTAAACAGTTTGATCGAGTTACCTACCAGCATAAAGGCAAAGAAAAAAAGAAACTTTCGCTTGTAGACAAAACACCCACCCCAAGTGAGATTGTGGTAATTCTGAAGAAACAACTTGAAAAGTTTGCCCTGCATCGATTGAATGTCACACTATTTTAAAGATTCACGATTTTTCCGAAAATTATACGTGCTTGTTACCAGAAGAAATCCAATCGTTACATTGGACTCAAGAAACTGCAGTTGTTTATCCAATAGTCGTATTAAGAAAGGTCGATGAAAGTATTCGTGAAGATCACATCATGACATAGAATTTGATTTTCAAAATAATTTGATTCCCGTTATTTGTCAAAATTTTGAGTTCAATCGAAAATCGTTGATACGAATTGAGTAATATCTCTAATTGGCTTGATTTTTGACCCCTACTTGTGATGTTTTTTGAATTCAGCATTAAATTTTACACAATTTGATATGTAACATGACCATGTTTTGAGAAACTTGATTCTTAGCTATATTGGCTGGCGCCTTGAAATACCCTGTAATATAAAAAAGTGGCATTTTGGAACCTTCCAGTTGATAACATAGGAGATATTTGATTTTAAATTGATATTTACATGTTAAAATAATATTTCAAAGAGCATAGACATATTTTTTCAAGCTTCATCTACATCAAAATCGGTCTAGATACAATTAGGAGTTTTCGTTACGGCGTGACGGAAAATCTTTGATGACTTCTTTATTTTCTCAATGAAACTTCGACCCATTGGTGGTAACCACATACCTGAAAATAAATGAAAATACTCACTAAGAAAAATTTTTATGAGGTCATTGAGTTTTCGTTACGGCGTGACGGAAAATTTAGAGCAGTGTCCAAAAATGCGTAATCTCAAAAAAATTGATCCGGATAGGTCTGTTTTTTTTGCTGTGTTAGACTTAGCTAAACTGAAACTTCGAAAAAATAGTAATTTTAGATTTCAAGTCTTTAAATTCAAATAAATACAGACCTTTCAAGTTGTGATTACCTTTTTTTTACCAAAATGTTTCATTGTCGTTTTTGGGATATTATCGGCAAAATTTCCCGATTCAGTATAGTTGGAGCTTTTTACCTTCATTTTTTCATTTCTGCAACTTATTTATGACAATTTCTTGTATGATTATGTAGATGTTCAAAGAAAGCAAAAAATAAAATGTTAATTTCCATTTCAGATTTTTAGTGTTTCATCAATTATTTGGCCAAAAATGGCCATTTTTTGAGCGAAAAATCCTTCAGAACCGATATCATAGCCTGAGAATAGCCCTATCATGTTATACATCGTTAAAAGCGGAATCTTGAGTAGATTTTGAATTTCTAAGAGTGAAGGCTTCAAAAAGAACTCAAAAAAATTAAATTATGCTTTAACCTTAAAAAAAAATTCTGGTGCGAGCTTTTTGCTTATAGCTTATTCTGACTTAAAACCACATCTGACTGTTTGCTCCAGCATGTAATCAAACGAAAAGATGTCAGAAACTATTGACTGGGCGTCTCGACCTTCAATCAGTTCTGGTGCAACGTGGCGACGAGTTTTTTTGTACCTCTCCTTTTCTTCTGCACTCAATTGAAAATGTTTACCTCTCTCAATTAAAATCAATGATAACGGATTGTATCGTAATTCGATCCCCGTGTAAAATAACGTTATCAAGCTTTAACTCATTATTAAGTGGATGACATTAAGTGCTTCTGCTATCTGAAGAAATATGAAATGCATTTTATGAATATCAACGGGAACCTTTTCCTTCAAAAAAGCGTACAAAGATTCGGGCCACATTCAAAAGAATAAAATTGCATCACCAATTTCAAAGGACTTATCAACACAGACACCAACCAAAGAGGGCAGACCATTATGGAATCGAAGATTCGCGATGATTTTAGCCTCCTTTAAAACCAAATTGTGGTGCTGTTCGAAAGTGTATTTCTCATTTATTAACAATTTTGCTGCAATAATTTCACCCTTAAAACGGCGAAGCTCAACACTTCCAAATGCTCCACTACCGATTGTCAAATTCGATTGTACTGCCTCCAAATGGTCTGATCGTAAATAAAAACATGGTGGTAGATGAAATTCTTTGATCTTTTTAAAACTATCTAAAAGCTCTTCTTTTTCTTTTCTCTCGCTAACAAACTCTCTTTGATAGGTTTTTAGTGATTTTTCCAATACCGAATTTTTTCGTTCAAGCTCTTCTTTGTTCTTCTTCAAATCGCTTATCTCCTCATCTTTATCCATTATTTTCAGCCCACAATAAACAGTAATGCGTTTGTATCCAATTCGTATTTTCTTAATGGAGTTAGGAAATTCCGATTTCAAGGCGCGAGCGAGTGACCTTTCGGTTTTGAAAATGTTGTCTTTCGACGCTTTATCGTATAGGCTGTTGAATATCTGACGCATTGGTCGTGTTTTCCATCGCAATTAAATGGTGATACGTTACTTCGAAGCCTGTGAATGGAGAAAATAAGTTTTTATTCTCAGTTTCTGCGCTATATCTTTTGGATAAATTTCCAGATGGACAGGGGNCATGTCATGTTAGCCTCCACTGATGCAAGTTACCCAATCTCACGGTACATGTGGTTTAAAAGAACGCAAAATTATGTATGCGTGTAAGTCTCTATTAGGGTGAGCTGTAAAGATTAAATGAATTAACTCTCATATAAGCAACAAAAGTTTTTCACATTTTAAATAGATAAATGTGGAGGAAAATTTTTATAGTTGACAACAAAAAATTTTCCATGTTTTAAAGGCTTGTCAAAAGTGTGTTGACAACAAAGGTTTTCCACGTTCAAAATGCACAAAGAAAATTTCAAAGTACTGTAAGAAGTTGTGCAGAATCTGGGTTCTGGGTTCACCTCGATTCAGCCGGTTTACCAGATGAGTTCACCTCCGTTCTTCTTGGTTCTCCTGGTTCACCTTTTTCTAATTCAGTTAAGTCAATATTGCAGAAGAAGAAGATTTTGATCTAAGGTTGAGTGAAGACTAACCTAAGTCATTGAAAATTACAAAATTGTCCTTTTTTTGCAAGAAATTGGGATCTCTCATTCAAACCGTCAAAATGGAAACAAAACATTCGATTCAGGAAAGAATGATAAGTACACTACAACATAAGCCATTTCTTGTGACAATCATACAAAAATCTTGATCCAATTCAACTCATTAATAGCATGAACACCAAAGACAACAAAGTAAAAGAGAATAGCAACAACCTTCCATGTTTGTTTTGATTTTTGAAAAAGCATAATGGCATCACTTTCGCTTTGCAATAAATTCAAATAATATCAATTTACTATAACGGAGGTAATTTGTTTTATCATTTCCCTGGATGTTCTTCGTGTTTGTTATCTCCTAAACATTGGCGTCACGGGTTACGGAGGGATTACTCGTTCTTCGTATCATTCTGACGTATACGTCAAATTTGATATGACGGAGGTAATTCGAGTTACCATTTTGTTGAATATCCTTTGTATTTTATCTCCTTTATATTTTGGTATCGCGCAACTCGGAGATTTGAAACGTTTTTCCCATCTCCTGCCTTATAGAGAGTTGAAAGGAATGGATAGTTAAAGGTACGCACACACGATAGCAAAACTGGCAAAAATGGCTTTTACCATGGATTTGACCCTTGTTTATTGTGAAAATCATAAAAATACGTCTAAAAGCTTTACCATTACTGTTTCTAAAATGCTGACCGAAATACCCAAAAACTGTGATTTCCGGCATATTTCCGGTATTTCCGCCCGGAAAATTCCGTTTTAAAGGAATCAGACTCGGCTCCGTCACATTTTGGGCATTGCCATTTTACATCATTGTGCGAAAAATCATGAAAATCTGTCGAGTATAAGTTGAAAAAATGAAGGAAAACCGTTTTACGCCGGTTTTCGCCTGTTCCGGCGATTTTTAAGGAGTTCCGGATTCAAAGGATGATTTTTTTGGAAATCAAACAATGCTAAGTTTTGGGCATCATCATAAAGAACATTTTTCTGTAAAGAAACAATTAAATAAGTTGAAAAAATGTGACAGAAATGTGAAAAAACGACGATTTCCGGCACATTTCCGGTTCTACAGACCGGAAAAAAATTTTTTTCGGCAAACGGTTTTCGACACTTTTTCGGCAGTACTAATGTGCATCTATGTGCAAAAAATCGCAAAAAACTAATGATAAAATCTCGAGAAAATCTCAAAAAACCGCTTTTTTTGGGACAATTCCGGTTCTACCGGCCGGAAAATTTTTTTTTTCGAAAATCGGGCTCCGTCACATTCGAGGGTTTATAGTAATGCACTTTTGTGCAAAAAATCAGAAAAAGAAAGAAAAGAAAAATTGAATGAGCCAATCTCGAGAAAAGTTGGTAACTAACGTACTAACGAACGAACTAACTAACGAACACGGGTTAATTTATAGGACACTACCTTAAAGAACCTATCTCCGACCACAGTAATTTGTTTTGGTTGGTCTTGATAACCCAGACGAAAACGCGCCCGCATTTGTACTGTCGAGCCGAGCGAGCGAGTTAACAAATTCTGGTAAATATTTTAAAATGGCGACGGGATATCAGTTCGAGATTTTTGTCAAAACTTATGTTTTGAAATCGAAAAAATGCAGATTATTTGGAGTCGTATACTACACAATTTTGCCCTGGAAACATTTTGATGAGCTTTTCACAGCTGCATCTTAATTTTCTAAGGATAAATCACAGTGATTGGAAAGATATTTGTGGATAAAGTAGTCAATCTGGAAAAGTGCAAAATGGACTGTTTTAGCAATACAGATGTATGCTCAAACTTTTCACTTTTCACTCAGCTTTTCACTTGCATTTCAGAAAAGATATGTAAAATTTAATAAAATGACAAAACAAGGCAAGAGGATTTGGTTAGTTGAAACCACTTTTAATGTTTGGTTCAAAAGGAAAATTGAACATGGTTATGGGGAAAAATCACACAGTCAATTTGCTGGACATCTGCTCACTTTATTGCCATTGGATCAGTCAGCTCTCTGGAGTGAAACAGAAGAAGAAATTACAATGGTTGAATCCCAAAACAGCGAAGAGGATGATGTTGATATCACTGGACTAACTGGGAATACTTTCTGTTGACCAACAACAAAACACAAGACTGTAAGTGTGATCATCTCTCCAGATATTTCTGAAGACTTTTGGACCTGAATGTGTGTTGTTTTGTAGAATAGCCCAGAAGGTCGTCATTGATAACTAATCTATATTCACAGTTCTTTTGACCTATAAATCAATTATTCCAGACTCTCCCACTCGATACAATCAATAACTTTTTTCAATCGATCGATTGGATATCGATTGGTTCCGATAATCGATAGGTAATCGAGCCTTCTTTGAATTTCCCAGACGATCTCAATCGAACGGAATTGACGATTGAACAAATCGAACGCAATCGACCGATTGAATTTCGATTGTCGAACGCAATCGAATCTCAATCAAACGGCGAGATTCTAGGTAATATTCGATTTGTTCGATTGCCATTTTAGCGTTCGATGTTATTAGATATCTGTCGATTACGTTCGATCTTGTTCGATTACGTTCGATGCCTTCAATCGAACCAATCGAATTTGAAAATTGCGGTAATATTCGATTGAGATTCGATTGCGTTCAACAATTCGATTTGGTTCGATTGGTTCGATCGTCGATTCCGTTCGATTGAGATCATCTGGGGAATTCAAAGAAGGCTCGATTACCTATCGATTATCGGAACCAATCGATATCCAATCGATCGAATGAACAATGTTATTGATCTCACTGTAGCTAATCGAGTAAACTTTAAGAAATTAATATTGATGAGATTCCTCAATTTTTTCTGATTTTTTAATTTATTAGATTTTCCATTTTTTCAGGGGATATAGTCAAACTTCAGCAGATAGCCTTTGTTTATCGAAAGATGATGAATTGAGCAGTAATTTGGCACATATCAATGGAAGTATTAATACTCCAAATATTCAAGGTATATAATCTGAATTTTTTTGCTTCTGATCTAGCCTGGGAATCCAAGCTCATAATTTTAGAAAAAACAAAAAAAAACCTCACCTCACAAAGTTCTAAAATTATAGAGCTTGGTGCAGGTAGATTAGTCTGACACAGAATGTTATAAACAGTCTGTGTGTGAACCCTTGTTGACAGACTTGCTGAACTTTGGAAACCCAGGCAAACACACATAATCAACTTACCATAAAAACTCTTTCACAAGCTCTAAAGACTTTCAAAACTACTAAAAACCACATCAAAACATCAGCCACATGTATTTAGACTTCCAGTCAACAGCCATTTTGTTTCTAAATGAATCTATGTTTTCATTTTCATTTGTTTTCCTTTTTTCTGCAAAGTCAGCTTTTTCCATATATTATGCGCGCGCATCGAAATCATCAAAATGTGCGCGAAAGTACTGCTAAGTAATACGCCGAAAGCTGGCCAATCAGGCCGAACCTGCATTGCAGGGGAAAATGTCCCTGCAGGCGAGTTACCTGCACCAAGCGTTAAACCAGCAGCAAAAATATCATAAACTAGACTGTGAAAAAAGTTTAACGCTTGGATTCCCAGGCTACTTCTGATCCCTCATTTATTCGAACCTAATTTTTCTAAATTACAAAATCATTTGTAAGGCTTTTTTGAAAAGAAAGTTATTAAAATTGAAAAAAGCGTATTTTATTGACACACTCTAAAGTAAAATGTCTGAAATTTTTTGTTATTGATTTTTTACAGGAAGTACATCGCTGCATCTTGAATCAACACCCAGTGGAAGTAAATGTCACGGTAGTCAAAATGCGTAAGTTTTGTTTTGTCCATTCTTTCTGAGAGTTTAGTGACTTTTCAAGCGGTTTGTTAACAAGAGATTTGTGTGTCAAACAAAAAATAAAAAGATATCCCTTCTGAATCTTTTACTATTTATTCAAGAAAGTCTTCCCCTTTTTTTACTTGGCTTGAATTAGAATGTTCATCAATTCGATTTTTAGGAAACAGTGCTTGGAATTTTTTGAAGAAACAATGACAGCTTCAGAAAATGAGGACGTTCTGACTGCATCTGAGGTTTCTGACAATTCTGCAGATGAAGCAACTGATACAGCCAGTGAACATTCTGATGAAGTACTAGATTCTGATATTGATAATTTGGAAGAGTACTTGTAAGTAAATTTTGTTGTGTTAAATTGTGCTATCACCCACCCATGGCTTGGTAAACTAGAATTGTGGCTTTTAACATTCATAAACAATGTCTCTAAAAATGAAAAATTTATCCACTCATTGATTTCTCAAACAATTTTAGTACTTTCAACCAGAAATAAGCATACTGAATACGTTTCAATATTCAGGTCAGCAAAAAGAGAAGCTTCAGATGTCGAGATGGATGATACTGATGCGATTGATTTCACGATCTTACCTGAAGCAATCGTGGTATTGGACCAACCTGAGGGGCAAGATGAATCATGCCACCAAACAACTTTTGCAGCTATTGACATTGATAAATCTATGAATGATCCAACAGACGCAAACATAAACCAAACAACGTACACAAATCTTGACATGAGTTTATCAATGAATGAATCCATTAATGCAAATATAAATCTTATTGGTAAGGTTAATTTAAAGTACTGTTATGATCTAGAGAGAAAGTAAAGTCAATATAATTTATCGAAATTTGTGCTTGCGTGGCACTGGAATGAGAGAAATTTGCTCTCTTTTTGTTTAAAAGCTTGCATTTTAAGCAAAAATACTCTTTTTAAACTTATAAGAATGTCCTCAACTCTCACCTGTCATACATTATCATTCGGTTCTTTGTCTCATCCCCCTACATAAGAGGGGTGCTCAAACTGTTGTGGCCCCTCGTTGTAGCCACAAATTTTATTGTGTTTAAATTTTATTTTTTTCAGAAGCGCCACTGGAAGGTAATGCTGCCCATATCCGTGATAAATTGCAGTCTTGCTTTGATGACCTATGCTCAACAGGGGGTGATGAAGTATTGGATGTTGATAAAGAACGAGTAATTGTTTCGTTGGAGAAGTTGGTCAAGCTGCGTGGGGATGTTTGTCAACATCAGTTAGAGCATGGGTTTTGCAACGAGAAAGTCTCTTTCATGTGGATGAAGGGAAGAGGGACATGCAAAACGTTGAGATGGAGTTGTCCCAAAAATCATTATGGGAAATGGGAATCTTCTGAAATAATTGCTTACAGAGACAAACGACCAATCTATCTGAATGACCTCCTTCTTTCAAGTGGTATTGTCTTAACTGGCAATAACTGGACCAAATGTGATGCACTCTTCAAAGCATTGAAAGTCAATGTTCTTGGTAGAAACGCCTTTCATCGAATGCAGAACCTATTCATCTCTCCTGAAATACGTGAATTCTGGGATTCTATGCATTCAAGTATATTGAAAGTACTTGGAGATTACGATGACGTAGGGCTTAGTGGTGATGGAAGATCTGACTCTCCAGGACACTGTGCGCGCTATTGCACTTATGTAATGATGGACCATGTTTTAAGTATAGTGGTGGACTTGGCTGTACTTGATTGCAGAGAAACGGAAGGAATTTCCACAAGGATGGAAAAAGAGGGTCTTGTAAGACTCTTGAAGAAATTACAAGATAAACTCCATATCTCTGAAGTTACGACAGATGCTTCTTCCTCAGTTATAAAAGCAGTCAGGGAACTGAAGGATCAATACCCGAGTCTTTCAAAATTAGTTCACTCTCTGGACACCTGGCACAAAGCCAAGTCTCTGCGAAAGGCACTTTCAGCCGCAGGCAAAACCAAAGAAGGTGAACCGTTATCAGTTTGGGCCGAGCCTATTGTCAATCATTTCTGGCACTGTTGTCAAAACTGCAACACTGACTTGGACAAATTAAAGGTAATTTACTCGTTTCAATTCGAATTTTATTTTGATTTACTTTCATAGGAAAATGTACATCACCCGGTAGGTTTACTCAGATATTTGACTTGGGATGGTGTGACAACAATTTTTAGAAGGTTGAAGTTGTTTTTAAAAGTTTTTGACTGTTCATAGTCTCTGGAGGAGTCAAGACTCCCTTACATAGGAAGACCCCCCCTCCCTCTGCTGACGTTACGCATTTTGACCAAAAACCTGGACTATCATTTCTGTTTTATACATTGCAGCAGCCAATGATATAAGTTTTCTTCCCGCAAAAAGTTTTACAGCAACATTTTAGAAAATTTTCATGGATTTGGATATCTAACTAGATTTCAATTTTTATATTTTAGGATATGTGGCTTGGTGTCCTGCACCATGTATGTGGTGAGCACGTATTGGCAACAGGTGAATGCTCCCATGGAGAACTTCATAAAGATGACGAAAAGAAAACTCCCTTGGCCAAAGATTCTAAAGCTATGGAATTGCTGAGAAAGATCGTATTGGATCGTACTTTTGTAGATCATTTAAAGTTCTACACACGATTCAGGTGAGGATCTAATTTTACTATTTTAGGTAATCCATCTTGTCCATATCAGAAAGATCGCTTTGAAACTTCACAGATTTTCCAAGCCTCTCCCCCAATTTCCGCTTATATAATCCTTGCATTAAAATGATGAAAAGGAACTCACTGGGAGTAAATTCTGAAACTGAATTTAAAGTCATGATTTGTTTTTCTTTCATAGACACACTGGCCCAATTGAGAATTTCAACAGTATGATGCTCAAATACGCTCCTAAACGTAACGCATTTGAATTTCAGTATTATACTGACCGGATGTACCTGGCTGCTGTGGACCATAATTTGCACCTTTTTCGTGAAAATCTGAAAACCAAAAGTGGACGACAAATTTACGCAAGGAAATATGGCAAAATGACTAAAAGGTGGCACGCACAACCACTTAAGGCACCTAAATCCTACCCTCACACCTCTACAATTATGGCTAAGATTATCAAAAGACGGAAGAACTATACAAATCCTTTGCCACCTCGAGCAACTAAATTACCCAATGATCCAAAGCTTATATTACCAACCATTGGTGGCAAACCTCCGAGTACCAGGATACTTATAAAAGAACATATATCTAGAGTAGATCAAAGTAAATGATGCATCAGTACTTTTCATTTTATATTCTATTTAACGTATGACACTGTATGACATTTAATTTTTTTATTTTATTCTTCCTTTAGTTCAATGAATTGAAATTTTTAGAAAACAATTTGACACTTTGTTTGAAAATTACTAATAAAGGGCTTCTCAAAACTGTGTTACAACATCTTCTAGATTTTAGTTCGGACAAAAGGTTTAATGGGTAATTTCTCATTTTTATATATTTTTGTAAATTTATGTATATGTTAACAAACATTGTATAAAAACGAAGGTGTAAACTACAGTAAGCACAGTGTCTATAATTTCATACTTCATCCAAAATCAATTTTCTTCGTTTTCCTTCAGTCCTGCCAATATTGAGAAAAATCACCGCGGATTATGGTATCCCTAATTTTTTGACACTCTTTTGGTCTTCTTTGAGTTAAATTATCCTCAACAATAAAAGCTTTTCAGGTCTTACCGTTATTTCACGAGATTTCTGATACCCGATTACTTTTGAATTTTTTGTATTCCACTGCGCATTAGTTCGGCAAAATGGGTTTTTCCAGAAAAAAATTGTATAACGGGGGTGGAGAATATAACAATTTTCAGTGATATAACCCTCCCGGACAACGTGAAATTACCCCCGGACAAGGCAAATTTAGACGAATTTTTACTACGGACAATATATCCCCCACCCGGGGTGTACGAACATTTTCTGGGGGTGTCCATTGCAAAGATCCACAACGTTGCGTACACAAACGCCGGTTGAATTTACCGCCAGATTTTGAAAAAATTTACAACTCGAATACAAAGAAACCGCTCTATTCAATCCGTCGGCAAAAATGTGGCGCATATTTTGCAGCGTTGCCATTTGAAGTGCGCGATTTTGAAAGGGAAGGGTGAAAATTTTACTTTTGGGTTGTACTTCAAAATACACATGCTTTAGAATACCCGTCAAGGCCATGCGATCTTGATTTCGGTTCAAAGGCAAGAGCCGCGAAATTATGCAACGGTAAAACTGCGGAATTCGACAACGCAAAAGTTTCGCAATTTCGCAACGTTTCGGGTCTATGCAATTTTCCGAATTGTCAGGATCTTATTCTTTTCGTGTCAAGGAGGGCAACCGGGAGGGCACATTGCTATACATTGTAACAAAAGATACTATATACTGACTTGATACTGACAAGAAGTCGTTCATGAAAACAAAATCTCTTCAAAAATTTGATCACGATATTTACATAAAAACACAAGAGAAAGAAATAGAATGAAACCCATTTCATAAATGAAACCATTATTGATGTGATCTTCTTGGAAAAGGTCATTGGGCGAGCCAAAATGCATTATTTAACCTTGTTCTTAACTTTTCTGGATACTAAAAAGATCTGTAAAATATTCATTCTATATAAAAATCAAAATAGCAAAAACTTTCAAAAATACAGTAATAAAAATAGCAATGTACAAAAATAAGCATGTTCAAAAAATGTAAATTCAAGAGTCATAGATTTTAATGTTCAGTTAGGTTTATATCCAAGGTAAATACCATTAGGACTTGGAAACTCAGACCTCACCTTTAAAACACAGCAAGATGGAACCACTCTCCTATTGTTCTTTCCAAGCCGACCATACTTCCACAGGGTAAATTGACGATATGCTGCTTTTCTTAGTTCTCGTGTCTCAAAATTCCATACGTCTGCACGGACATCACACCTAGCTTTGATATTTAGCACCAACAAATCTTCATCCAAACAATACTTATTAAACTTTGTTAATTTGGAAACACAATGTTTACGCATACAGCATTTATTTTCTATCAATGTAGGCATCTCTTTGCACTTCCCACATTTACACCAAGAAGGTGCCAAAATGACTGGCTCACCAGGCTCTGGTTCTGGTGTTTCATCCTTGGCTTCTGCAAGATTGTCCTTCAAGGCTTGGAGGGACCCATTCCCATGGTTATTAGCCACAATTAGCATCTCCATGAGGTCCTCTCGTGACAATGAATCTAAGAAGGCCTAAAAGGAATTGAAAATTTATGTGAAAAGCAATAAACCAGAAAAGTGAGCATAGTCATTTTTAGTCACAAAACTTGATTACCCCCTAGTGGCAACTTTTGAAAATCCCAAATTGAAGCTCCCTACTCCTAAGGGGGATGAAGCTATGAATATATTTGAGAATAGAGATGATTGTGGTTGTTTTTTAGTTAAACTAGCGTCACAGCTTTCCAGAAACATAACTGGTGGTGGTAAAAACTTATAGATACTAACCCTAATTTTTCGTTCTGCTATTTCCAACTCCTCTTCCATCAAAATAAAGCCATCTGATCGATTTTGAACAGTTTGATTGGAGTTGGCATCACCAGCTTGTTGATTAAGGTTGATCTGGAAATGAAATTTGAAAAGATTTATAGTCTACTGTACGAGTTCTCTTGCTAAAGAACTTCTAAAATGTTACCGTGAGATTGGGTAACTTGCATCAGTAGAGGGAAACTTACATAGCCATAAAATGACTGACCAATCAATTCAGCAAAATTTCAAAACAAATGAACGCAGCTCTACTCTACCATTTTTGTTTTGATTTAACTTTGTATTTTAATGACCAGCCAGGTCAATCATTCGAGGACTATGCATGTTAACCTCCACTGAAGCAAGTTACCGATCTCACAGTAGATCACTACTAGTATATTCTGTTTTGAGTTTTAGTGTAATTACGTTTAAAAAGATCCTCAGGTCAGCTAGAACAAACTAATTTACAAGAATATAGAGCTTCTAACCGTTTTTGTGGTGCGGACTGTGTTTTGCGTCATTGTAGGTCCTCCATTCTTGCAGCCAGCTACAAGTTCTTTCTTGCGCCATACTCCACATTGACATAATTCATTACAGTTCTCTCCCCTCGTCTTACAAGGACAGCCACCTTTCCCTGTCTTTCCTTCTTTTTTGCTGCACATTGATTTGCATTTGCAGAATCTCTAATAAGTAAATAAACCATGGATTTAGAAAACATACAAACAAAGGTTATCTTTCTTGTTTCAGTGCTGTGTGTCATGTATCTACTACACATTCAATTCAAAGAAAAATGTGCTTGACATGTGGTGTTGTGCTGCACACTGAACAAAAATAATTCAATGTGAGGGAGAAAATAAAAAAAACGACAATTTGCACATAATAAAGCAAGTGCAAGGGGTCAGATCTTTTATATAAAAGCAGCAACTTTTTATAGAATCCCTTCTTGTCAAAAACATCAAAATAATACAAAGTAAAGTGAAAGTACCTTTCCATTTGACACAGTTTCCATTTTATTACAATAACAATATCACTTCAGAATTTGCATATATAGATTTGTTATTTGAATGGGGGCTCTATCTATCATATATCACTTCAGATTATCTAAACAGCTTTTTATCTTATCCTTGTGTTGTAACTTGTCTCCTCGCTTCCCCGCCAAAACTGAGAAATCAGAGCTAGTTTGATGACAAAAACGGCGCACAGACTGGGTCGAGTAATAATGCGCCATATTTGTTGATGTTTTGATTTTACAATAGAAACTCGCTTACACCCGTTTTGACAATTCAAGTGAGCGCGTTTTCGTCTGGGCTATCGAAACAAACCAAAACACGTTACTGTGGTCGGAGATAGGTTCTTTAAGGTAGGTCCAAAAAAGGGAACTCCAATTACAGGACTTATTCCACTCGATACATGTCTTACTAATTCGCAAGCCATTTAGCCCATAAAAATACCACTGGCATCCTATGAAATCCGTGGTACTGTACCAATAGGTCTGGACCTAGGAGCACCACAACCCATAGTGTCCTTCAGGGTCTCTTCCCCCAATACCTAGAATGACAATTTTCCATTCCCCCCTCATTTTTCCCCACACTGCCTCCAAAAATTTCTCTGTCACCCCCCTCAAGCATAAAAAGCTGTAATTTGATGAATTTAACGCTTATTGTTTTCCCTAAGGTAGTTCTAATTCAAGAATAATAAATGGAAAGGATGGTTGTTTTCAAACCGTAATATTGCTAGTTGAAATAAATGAAAAACTAAGCATATGCTATACACCCAATTGAGCGATAGTAAAACCAGATGTTTTTCAATTTTGAATTGATTTTGGTGAGTTCCCGCCCATGCCTAGAATGAAAATTTTCCATTCCCCCCCCCTCGTTTTCCCCCACCCTGGCTTCAAAAAAAATTCTTTCCCCCCTATACGTCCTTTTGACTTCAAAACCCATTTCCCCCCTGAATCCAGGGGGGGAGGACACTATGACAACCCATGCAACCCTGGTTTTTTCCCAAAAGTCAGTACTGTCAAAAATATCTAAAAAATAATTAAGATCAAACTAAGAAAACAAAAGGACATTAACTTGCATTACTTGTAAATCAAAATATAATCATGTAACCTCATAACATGTGGGATTATTATACATATAGGCAAAAACAGCAATTGAATAAATCCTGATATACCATGGCTATTTAACCATGGTAGCTAGCACCTTTTTATCAATGACTTTTACCTAGTTTAATTTTCTGCTGCTTTTATTGTCGATTCATTTTTGAATTGAATGACTCTCAAAGTAATTAAGAAAATCATTAAAAATGAAAAACATTTGAAAGTTCTATTTAAATGAAGCATTGGACATTGATAATGTGTTTTCATTTAACTTTAATTCATCAGAGTGCTCTATACCATGTCTGGTAGAAGCTGTGTCAAAACAACAAAAATAATTTGTCTTCATTTTCTTATAGGGCATTGATAATATGTATGGTTTGCTTTTACCTCTAGGTATATATTGAAACGGGCAGGTCTAAAACGCCTAATACCTACTACTTAATACTTACTACTTAATACTTAATACAGACCCTGACTCTCATTCGCATGTTATGGTATGCACCCTAAGTTTCGTGGAATTTGAATGCTAACAGTCTTTGCTTTATATTTACCTAAAGTCTTTCAATGTGTTATCTAAAAGAATATTTAAATATTTGCACTAAAGTAAATATTTTCTTCGCCCCATTTAAGTACAAAGCAAAAGGTCATTCTGTATCTTAGTTTTTTTTATTTTTCCTGGTGTTTTATATGACTTTGATCTAATTATAAGAAAACATATGTAAATATTCAAATCAGTTATTCTTATACATCCCTGTATCCTTTATAAAGATCCAATTGGCTAAAACTTTATTTAAACGCTCTTCGAAATTAAATATAAGTCATTAATTGTATCCTTTTGTATTATCTGCATCATATCGAGTAGTGTCATAATACTTCTTGAGATTGGTTCGTAGGCAAAAGTTCAATTTTCACCTCCAAAAATCTCTCTTTTAGCATTTTCTACTAGAAATTTCTATCTAGTGATATTTAAAGCATCTTATTCAGCACATTAATAATTCTTACTATAATGAAGTTTCGAAAGGGTCATTTGTAATCAGGTTTGTAATAAAATCAAGTCAAGCCAAAATATTCTCGGCCATCTACTTAAGTTACCTGCTCCAATGAAACAGGGGGATACTCACTTATTTTAAATTTTCAGATCGACTGATTCTTATAAAAAATGCTAATATGAATGAGCAAACGAAATATTCTTCTCCTCTTCTCGACAAAATCTGTGCAGTCTGTAAACTTTATAGAAAAAGCGCGGGAAAATAAAGTGAAGAGAAAAAAAGAGAGAAAATATTTTCATGTCTTCAAAACGCTATAAGACAAAAAGTTGAAATTTTTTTAACACCAAATTTCCAGATTAGGTCGAGTTGGGCATGCTGATTATTTTAAAGGTGTTTTCGAGCAATTCTGAGGTATATACAGTAAATATTAGGTATTAGGTATTAAGTATTAGGTATTAGGTATTAGGCGTTTTAGACCTGCCCATATTGAAACATATATCGAATAAGCTTTCATTGTTTATTGGGTTTATTTTACCCTCAGTGATGTATATTGAGCTTGACCTCACCTTTTTTAATTATATCTTCTCAGGTTAATAAATCTCATTAACCAAATACTTATTATTCACATAAAAAACATAATGAAGGAAAAGATTGGCCAATGCACAGACTTTTCCAAGCAACTTAATTGATCCAGAACAATGTTTCATCAATAATAAGCCAGCAATTTTAGATATTGCAATGAATTGTAAAATGAAAGACCATAACATCTTCTTGGGCCAGATCTTGAAGATTGATATCATATTTTATCAAGATGTGCAATTGTATCGAAGCCTTTGTTAAGCTCGGACTAAATATGAAAAAAGCTCAGTTACATAACCAAAAAAATAAAATGAAAAAAAGTTTATTCATCATAAATGAGCCTCCAATACTGATCTCTACGAATGTTCGTTTCCCCAGCCTTTATTAAACTCTTTTTCTGTTGCTCTCTCTGATCTCCAGATTGTCATAAAAGTTCATTACAAAATTGTAGAACATATGATGGGTGATATCTTGAGTACAGGCAGATCGATTGCGTTTTTTATTGTTTTTTCCATTGATCGATTCTTGATAACTAGTCTTTATTGTTGAAGTCAATGTTATGATATTCACAAAGCTTCGATTTATGCGGATTCACCTTCGTATGAAACCTATCACCACACACAAATCTGCGCTTTTCTCCTGTCAGAGGGTGGTCAAAAGGTTCCAGGTTTGATGGTGTTGGTAGATTTTGGGGTTGGAATTCCAATGGTACAACCGATGGAAAACTTTGCATCTGAAGAAAAAATACAACTTTGATATTTATTTTATGAAATCTTTTTCAAATTCTTATCGAAATAGAAATATTTACATTTTTCAGTCCCATCTTCATTAATATTAATTAATGAATAAACATTAAGATTGGAAAAAGTCTTGGTTGAGCTCAATACTATTAAATCCAAAATTGGATAGACTAACTTAAATTTTCAGGCATGATAAATTTGGTCCTAATGTTACTCCGAATAGTGAAATGATGTAGATCCGACTCCGCAATTACCTCTTAACTCCGCAAATCCACAATTGACTGTTTCTCCGATAATCCGACCAAAAAAAGGGACAAATTTGTTTCTCCGCATTTCCGAACGCCCCCCCCCCCACTAAATGCCTAAAAGTAGTTTTTAGCCATTCAGTAGGTAAGTCTTGAAATTCTAATGAGAGTTTCTGTCAAGGCTCATTTGGCCCTCAAATGAGTGTTAGTGTAGTACGAAATATAGCTTTTTTTAATTCAAACATTTTGTCTTTCTTTGTGTAGCAAGGAACCAAGACGTATTTTCTCGGACTTAATAGGATTCAATTATTGTTTCAAATACTTTTAAAAATCTTGAATGGGGAGAATTATGATCTTAGAAGGAGAAAAAGGTAAGGTGAAATATCTATTACATCTTTTGGTGGTTTTGCTAGATCTGGAATTTCGAAGCAACCATCATATTCATCCAGTATTCTTCGGCTTTCTTAGGTTCCCTGTTATTCAAGTGCTGTACAAATGTGCAGGGTGTGTCACACACTAACATTACTGGAGGATATTTCAGCGACAAGTATAAGTCGGCTGCGTCCCTGACAGATTCTGTCAGCACCATGAATTTCGATGCAACTGTTGTCTATAATGTGCAAAGGATAAATTAGTCCATTCTGAAATCAAGCAACAAAAGGTTAAACTAGCGGGCCCAGGCCTTCATCACAGACGACTTGTCACTAATTCATTAGTTTTTTTTGAGGAGATAGGAGAATACTCTAAAAAATAATTGAAACGTCCAAGTCAAGGTTAAAAGATGACCGTTGCGTTGCTAACTTTAACCACAAATTAATTGCTTACACTGGACCATTGAACCATTAAAACAAAAAGAGATTCCTTAGCAATTGTGTGTAGACATTTGAGTGTGACTTTGAAAATCTTTGAGAATGTAATTAGTGAAAATTGAAAATGATGTCTAATTTCAAAAATAGTCTTCCATAATCTGACGAATATAGAGGTGCTTTTGAGACTTTTGAGGACATCACAAATTTAGAAAGATGAGGGACTTAACTCAAAATTAAATATGAAGGAATGCGCAAAATTACCGCAGACTATTGTTAAAATCCATATTAGTTCATTAGTTGGATTTTGAATATCATCCACGTTTTGGACAAAAAAAATTGATTAATTAGTTTAGAACCCGGGGGGGGGGGGGGGTACTTAGGCAAAAAGGGTGTCAGGTTTGTGCGAGCCATAAGGGTACCTTTCCTCATTCCTCAAAAGTCTCTCAAAGAGGTACAAATTCAAAAGTTAGTCTCTGAAAGGGTCCCAAAATCACGAGAGTCAAAAATTTCTCTCTCAAAGGGTCACGATTTCCAAAAATTTTGACCAAAAATTGGTGAAAATCAAACCAAGATTCGGAAAAAATGGACCAAAATTTAGGAAAAAGTCTCTCAAAGGGTCCCAAAATCACCAAAATTTTGTCTCTCAAAGGGTCGATTTTCGATTTTCGGCTCGGACATACCCGTCACCTCGCAAACCTAGTACCCCCGGGGTTTAGAAGCAGACTTCCCAAATGTAATTGAAAGAATTACCCCATGTGGACAAACAAAATGATAATATCCACCAGTATGGCCAGCTAACTTTACAAACTGGTGACAAGCAGACTTTCCAACCAAAATTGATGCATACAATTGTCTCCCTTTCAGTTTAAGATTGTCCTAAGTAAAAAAATATTATGAAAATTATCACGATAAAAACTATATATCGTATAATTAAGTATAAACAACACAATATTAAAATAGGTGGGGGGGGGGGTCAGTACTAAAATCTCTAAGAACTAAAATTGATTTTTTTACATACCACCACCCAAATTTTGAACACATAATTACTAAAATCTTTCGAAAAACTTTTGGCATTGAGAGACCACCCAACGTTTGGCGTTTTCAGGAGTAACTGTCTGGAATATATTATGACCAAACCTTGAAAATTTGTTAAAACATTTTACAGTATTGTATTGTATTGATAACTACAACATATCATTTTAAATATATAAAAGGTAATTTAGGTCTTACCATGGATTCGTTTGTCACTTGTATACTACAAATCTTAGCAATTTTCATTACCTCATCTTTGCTCATTTTATCCACATCAGCCATGGTAAGATTGCTCTCTCTCAATAGTTTGGACAGAACCATTGCATCTCCTGATATATAAAAAAGGCATAAAAATGTTCAATTTTCAATACTTTACAGGCATATGGCTAAAATCAAACACTTAAACAATATTTCAGGATTGTAACCAATCACATGCCTAAACTTTAGATTATCCTATTGAAAAAACTCTCCTCACACGCCTGCTATTCCAAAATAAAGAGTTCAGCAGTGTGATATATTACATATATTATATATATTACATTTCATAAATCATGTATCAGTTACCTTCAATTTTATTTACTTTTCTTTTCAGATTCAGTATTGCATTCATCAGATCTTAACATTGGTGCAATAAGAGGAGGAATACCAGAGATATTTATTTTGAATTGTGGAGATTGTGGACTAGCATAAGCATTCCGTTCCAATATATAGGTGGATAGTCTGTCCATCCAGATTGACGTCTTTTTATTCGTGGTTTCTTCTTCAGTTTGACTGATCTTTTCTTTCTCGAATACTGCTTCGGTTTCGTTGGTCTTTTTTTTGTAGATGCTTCTTCAGTTTTATCAGCATTTTCTTTCTTGGTTGCTTCCGATTTGCTGGTATTTTCTTTCTTAGACCCTTTTACATTTACCTCTACCTCTACAGACTTACTGGTTATGTCAATCTAAATTTCCAAATGATTTTAATAAGAGAAAAGAGTATTGTACAACATAAAATACTATTTAGTGGGCAACTTAATCTAAAGAACTTTAAGATAAAAATGTTGATGACCTCAGCAGTTTTTTATAAGAAATTTACGAGAAAATGGCTAAAATATCTTTAAACTGGTAAAACTATTTCTTTGAAACTGGTGGACCATTATGAAATTATGACGTCATCACAAAGGATTTTTTTAATGCTCCTTACCATTATTCCGACCTGCTGTCAAAATTCCAAAGCCCTACTTTTATTGGTTCAAAGATATTTAAGTTTGTATTTTTTTAAAAATCAAGCGTTAAAATTGGGTCATTTTTTATTATCAAATAAAACAGTTCTAGGATTTTTTTTTTATGAAAATGAAGATAAATAAAACTTGCAAAACAACTATTCAAAACAATAGCTCAAAGTCCACAACCTCCACCAAAACAATTTGTGGGGGAGAAAGAGGCAGAGATGTCTCCCATTCTAAATAGGGTTATCATTATTATCAAGTACTAATTTTAATCAAAACTGTGCTCTCTGGTGCCTAATAAACAGGCCCCCTGTTTGTTTATCTTTGCAATTTCATTAAGCCCCCAGACCTTTAAGGACCCCCCTAATTAAAATTAAAATTCTGTTGTTCAAAATTTCAAATTATGAAATACCTGGGCCATAGAACAACAATTCTTTTCATTCCCATCACCATAATATATCCTTCCAACTATACCACAATATCCACAAATGCCATCATCTAAATTTCGCTCTGTCATCATTTCAAATGCATAATACGCATTGTAGAGCGTCCGGACAAGGTATTCCAATTCATTGTCAGTAGGGTGCAACTCCTGAAGTAATTTAAACATTTCAGAATAAAGTCAAAGTCTAAACGAGACATAAAAACATTGAAGTTATAATCAGTGCATAAACCACTGTGTATGTGTCTAAAACAAGCTTGTAAAACAATAAATGTAAAAATTACACAATTGAATTTAATCATCCAACCAAAACTTATCTTTGAATAATCAAATAAATAACCTTTTCTACTTTGGATAGCATTGCTTTTAGTTTTCTATGGATGGTGTTTGTAGGCGGTCTTCCATCTTTCAAATATTCTCTCCACTCAAGCATTATATCTAAACCCACCAAAATCTTGTTTGAAGCATTGAACAACCCTAAAACGAACCAAAATGAAGGTATGTATGGGACTTATGTTTGTACTAACTTTTCTCCACTACCAGAGTTTTGATACCACCCGTTTAGGCCTTTTAGTACACTGAACTAATTTTCCTCACCCAGCAGTTTTTATATTACCCTCCTAGTACACTGTGCTAACTGTTTATTGGACCAAATAATAGTAATTGGCATCATTTACAATACTTTTCCCTTTATAATAACTTGTACAAATCCTATTCTTTATAGTTTCAAAAGAAATTTATTTTGTTATGAAGTGTTTTTAATTTTAGTCTTACAGGTTATTGTTACAGGCTATAATGGTTACAGATTACATGGTTATATTGCTAAGGTATGTGGACACCTTTTTTAACACATTTCCTTTAATTTGCTATATCTTCCGACTGTCATATTTTAGAACTATGAAAGTATACATTTTCTGAAAGCTAATAATATTCTGCATCCATCTGTGCTATTTTAAAATTCTAAGCAATTTCGACCTAGGTGACTTAGCGTAAGTTAAAGTCACCCATAGATTTTGATTTTTTCTAAAAAAAATATACGACCGAGTTTCTGAAGGATCAAACTAAAATAGTGTCTTTGGATTTTTTTTGGATAGACTATAACTCAAGAAAACTTAAAATCTGTTAAAATTTGGGGGAAAAAACCTTCATTTTTTGTCACTTAACTTGAAATTGTGGAGCTCTAACTCGATTAGAAAAAATATAGTTCAATCTTTGGACGAAAATATTTAAAAAAATTTAAGTTCATAACTAAATGCTATGGGTGACTTTAACTTCGTTAAAACTAGTATGGTGACCAAATTTCTAGTTTTGGGCTAGAAACGGTTTTATATTTTAGAGAGATTTGTTGACAAAAATAATTTGTTGGCAATTTGTCATAATCTGAGAAAGGTTTAATTGCATAAAGGTGCAAAATAACACGTTTTCTTTATCAAAACAGATAAATTAATTCAGGACCCCCTGAAATAATTTTCTTTACCGTTTAAAACCTTAGTAAAAAGGGAGAGGGATGAAGGTTGGCTTTCAACATTCGTTTTACTATAAATGGTTACTAGTTACATGGTTAAAGGTTACAAGTTACATGGTATATACTGCACTACTATATTATACAACACTATACTGAGATTTGCGATGGTAGGAACATTTTTGATGCCTGCATATCAAATGGAAAAGGAAATTGAATTTCGACCACACCAACAAACCAACAGTATACCCAACTACACAAAAAATGTCCTTGCACTCGGATACATGGTTAAATCGTTTATGGATGCAAGAAAGTGTGCAGACAGGGAAAGGATTATTCGTCTCCATAAATATTTCATTTTATATTTCACACTCACAGACTAAGTATGAACTAAAATATGCATTATATACCCTTCAACTAATGGCTCAAGTTAACGACAAGCTTTAGCCCATGAGATAACTTGGAACAGGGCGGTCAACAATAAAGGATACGCAAGTTCAAATGTGGAGCTTGACAGAGAGCTGGAGCACCGCAACAAGTGGGCAAAAGAAGAAATTAAACTACTTCGGGGAACAATAACTGAGAAATCGATTCTTCGAATTGGTTGCAGCTATGATATGCTCAGAAGTATTGCATCTAATTTTGACGAGCAGGTTTCTGTCAAAGAACCATCTGAGAGGCATACCACTTCCAGTGGAACGCATACGTGCTAGAGTTGGCTGAGCAGTACAAATAGACAGGTACGAGCCGCGAAGTATCTTATCCATTTGGTGGACTAACTTTCTTGGGGTTTTTCTTGTTCCTTATGGTAATAAGAATATTTTAAGCTTCTGGGCCACCTGGATTTCTCACCTGGGTATCCATAATGGCGGATTTTTGGTCATGTGACCCCCGTAGGCAAAACTGAAAATTCTTCCAACCCAAATATAGGCATAATATATATCAATCGATCGGAAATTTGATACTGATTAATTTGATACAGAGTTGGGTGTGAAAACTTTCCTATCTCGAGATATAAATCACTTTCGTTTTCTCAGGTTTGGCTGCAGTTGTAGGCGGGCTTTCATGGAATGAGGCAATTCTTTTAGTCATATCTCAAGAAATATGCTTTTAAACATATCAAAACTTTATGTGCTC
Source organism: Clytia hemisphaerica (assembly GCF_902728285.1). Lineage (NCBI taxonomy): Eukaryota > Metazoa > Cnidaria > Hydrozoa > Leptothecata > Clytiidae > Clytia > Clytia hemisphaerica. The sequence continues at coordinate 119,547 of NW_027104402.1, read as the reverse complement.
CTAGAAAAGGCATTAAAAATTGTTTGTGCAAATTTTCAATAAGTTTTCAGTAAAAATGTGTATTTTACAGACCAGAGTACACTTTCCTTACCGTCGAAAAAAGATCTTTTTCTCTCAAAATTGGCCTTTTTGTCTGAAATGAATGAGTGAAATGTTTCCCAATAGGGTTTAGAACCAATCACTTCTTCGTAATCTCACTCAGAGGGGTACTTAGCAACAAGTAAGGGCTAAATGTGTCCGGTCAGCACTTTACAAGTATGATTTACGGTATATGACTACCGAAAACAGTGAAATTTCCAAATAATTAATGAAAAATTCCCTCATTGCATCTCAACATTAAACGAGAACCTTCTGTTCTTTAGATTGACTAATGCAAAGAATTATGAATAATGTAAATCGTTACAGTCCGTATTTTACAGACCAGATTTAAGTGATTCTTGGAGCTTGTCTTGTCCTAAAATGCTTTGGATTACTACAGAAATACCCGATCTTGAGAATTTCCTGAGTTAATCCGTCAAAATTCGCCAATTCCTTTATCTTCCTGTGTTGTCTGTAGGGCTAAAAAACGTCGGCATAATTATGGCTTCGAGAGGCGATAATCCTAGGCCATTGTAGGAAGCCTAGTGATGGAGCCATATTTGTGAACCTGCTTGGAGCTATTCTGGTTACTGTTACAATTATAAGAGGCGTATAATGGCCCAATGCATCATTGTATATCCGCTTTAACTACATGAATGCAACACAACGCCTTCAGCTAGTTGAAGAAGCCAGACTGTAGGAATTTTAACTAAAAGCGCTTTAAAGAAGTTATTGCCATATAAAATAATGTTTTAAGTTACATGTCCAAATTATCCCCGTTTTCTTACAAAAATATAAGTGTAATATTAAGAAATCTTAATTTTAAAATTCTCATTTGTTTCGGATATGGCTTGCTGATGTTGATCCCATTTTCCTTTCCCTTCATGAGGTTTTAAAGTTTTAGAATCATCTGGTGGTCTCTGTGGCTTCGTCAGAAGATGAACAAACGACTGGACATCCTTCTCCTTCGTAAGCACTGCTAGCTTCGTAGCCGCCTCGTTAAAACATAAAATGAAACAATAGGTTTTGATGATCTACCTTGGGAATACCTTGCAAACAACGTCAAAACTTACACAAAGTCTCTGTTGTTCTACTCTTCTCCAGTCTTTTATCTATATCATAAACAAAGATAACAGATGCGAAATCATCGTCATTTTTCAAAACTCCGATGATATAATATCGAGTATACAGTATGTGGCTCCCAGAACGGCGATCAAATTTGAAATTTCTCTCAAATCTAGAGGAAAAGAGATTTTACAGAAATTTTTGCTGCATGAAAACCTTTAACATCTCTACTTTATTTCCTGGAAATTCTTTTTCAAAATTTTCAATTTCAACAATATTTTTCAATCGCTTAAAGATAGGTAGCTTTTTTCTAATGGCCCCTAAAACGGGGGTTTGAAATTTTAGCGATTTCTCGAGATATCTTTAAGATATGAATACAAAATTTTGACCATAGTTTTGAAATATGATTTAGAGGGTTTTGGGCATAGATTTATTTGATAAAAATTTTACAGTATACTCTTGGTTGTGAAAATGCAGGTTTGGGGCCCCCAAAACGGAGGTGTAGTTAAAATTAAATTATTAAGCCCAGTGGTAATAGTGGGAAAAACTATGAACATATTTGTGTTTTCCCTTAAATTTACGACCCGATGGGTGTAAAATTTATGATTTTTATGAAATATTTCAAGATTTTCGATATTGCAAAGTCCAAACTGAAAATTTAGAAATTCTCAAAAAGACAATTTTGATTTAACAAACAACGTCTTAATCAAGTTTTTGAAAACAAATCTCTTTTGAAAATAGTTCCATTCATGTATGGAATAAGCTGTGAAAACTTTAGAAAAAAAGTCTTAACTGAAACTGAAAATATTAAGCTTTAAAGATATTTTTATCCTATATTTTGCAAAAATATGACAGAATTTGCCGTTTTTGCTGATTCAGTGAACATTTTTATATATAATGTTAATTTTTTGTTATAAACTATTAACTCAAGCTTTTTCTTTTTTTTTTTTTTTTTTTTTTTTTTTCATCAAATGAACACACTCAACGAGGAGGTGGTATTCACTCATTGGTGGGTATAGGACCTAGCCCCGGTTCCTGACCAGGAACGAAAAGGCTAGGAACACGAGTATAAATGATAAGTGATTCTACTAAAACGAAAAAATATATATATAAAGTAAAAGGATAATTTAATTCTCAGGGCCCGCCCATTCGTTATTTATATAAAAATATGCTTTAAAAAACCGTGCTAAAATATCAAACAAAAAAACAACAAAAAAAAACAAACAAGCAAGACATTTCATGAGTTCAAAACTTTCTTTAATATTGCAGTGGTTCCTATGACTGCCGATTTTTGCATACAAGTTTGGATGTAGTTAACTCAAGCTTTTTCTCATATTTAGAATTTTCGGTTTTGTCAATGCTGATTCTAGGGCTCCAAAATACTGGTTGACCTACAAGATGCTATATCTTTTACCCAGCCTCTAAAGTCATAGATGTATTTGCATTTTCTGAACGGCATTAGGTGTAGAAAGTTTCCTATACCCCGTTTTCATAACTTATTTTCAATATCCAAGGAGCTAGAGTGAGTTATATGCAATTTTTATCTAATTTTGGTGTTAAAATATTTCCTTTGAATCTGTCTCAAACCAGCAAAAACATGCTCATTTTTAAGTATAACCATCACTGTTTCAAAATAAACAAAAATCGTTTAATTCTGATAAATATACATATCAGAATCTTCATTTTAATGAAAACCTCCGTTTTGGGGGCCGTCTTCGTTTTGGGGGCCATATACTGTATAGGATTGAGAGTATAGGATTCAAATTATGATATTCTTATGACACAGGCGCGCAACTTTGGCATACTTTTTTTTTCAAGTCAATAAAAAAACTAATTGGAATGACAAAAGTGAAAAATAATTATTTTGTGACTTAAGAGTAACTAGCCGTATGCGCAGCGTCACACGCTGCGTGTCCCAATCCAGCACATCACTATACATCTAAAAAAAACCCAACGGAAGAAAGATAGCTGCTGATTGATGACAAGATTTTGATTTTATAAAAGAAAGGAGAAAAAAGTTCAACGCCATGAAGATAGGAGGCTTTGTAGAGCTTTGTTAGATTTTTGAAAACTGTTTATAAAACGTTGTAAACACACAGGTTTTAGCATATTAATATACAGATTTTCAGACTATCAAGCTATCTATCAATCATTTAACCTAAAGTAATTCAAAGAAATAGCATTGTGACGGAATATCAACGGATTTTTTATACCAATTTTAAAATACAGGCGGCAACGAAGCTCGCTTCAAAGATACAATGGAAGATAGACGTCCAGATATGATTTATCCCATGTGAAGGCGCAGTAGTGTACCAAGTATTGACCGTCGTCTAGGAGATCAGGACTAACTCCAACTCGGTGCTGTGTTTTACTTAATGAAAAATAAATGCTACTTTGCTAGGACCAACCCATACCATGTGATGGTCGTAGGGTGGACAGAAACTCTACAGGCCGTTCAGCGACTGTGCGACAAATTTGTGCTAGTGTCTAGCAAGCTTGCAAGAAATAAAAACTTTGGGGCTTTGTTCTTTTTTAGGAAAATAATTCAAAGTCTGCCGTCTGGCGTATACAAAGCTATCCAGGCTTAGTGGTCTCAAAGCCAGACTAATTTTATCAAAATTTTATGCTTTTGTAGCTACGCAGTTCTGGAAGTTATCTAAGCACTTCTCGAAGTCTCAAAGACAGGCTACATAGATTTCTCGTTACAAGCATGAATAATAAAGATATAGAAAATAGAGGATCTTGACGGATTTTACTCAGTAAAATTCTCCAGCTCGGGGTTTTTGCGAAGCGAATATACATGAGCGAAGCAGTTTTGCTATCGTGTATATGTACCTTTAAATCTCACCTACGCTGGGGAGCGCAAATGAAAAATTACTATATATATCCAATCTTTCAAACGCAGAAATGATTGAAAAAGCCGTCCGCCCTTCCTTAGATCAAACCTAGAATCGCGGCGGAGAGACCTGGAATTATGGATGGTTTAATTCGTTTTTTTCAAAAAGTGTCGCCTCGTGCGTTTAGATATACCAATTCTTAAAAGCTACGGAGATAACATTGACCCCTGCCGTTCCGGTAAATAGAAATTGTTTTTATCTCCCTAATGTTAAATTTCTGCAATTTGGAGAAAGTGTCGGATCACACCGCCTCAACCCTGCTCGCTCAGAAGTGCGGGACTTGAAGTAGTGACTTGCTCAAAGTTTTCGATTGTGACTGAATCATCTGATTGGCTTATCCCTATTTCCTCATCAAAATGATTGGCTAACTTCAATTAGTTGTCATGGTTCCTATCCTTCTTCCTCAAAACAACTCTCTCCAATTTTTTTTCCCACTGAAAAAGAACAATTTTTTATGATTGCTGGTAATTGAACCATTCATTTTGACTTTATTTTCAAATTCGTTCTTCATTTTAACTGGTAAAGGAAGTATCCTTTCTTTTAAAAATTGGAAAAAATCTCTTTGTTGTTTTGGAAAGATCAAAGACTGTTCAACATTGCCTTTCCTGTAAGCAACGATTCAGTTTTCAGGTGTCAAGGAAGTATCTTTGCTATCTTTTTTACTCATTTTCCCATCACAGGTTTGAGTATTCACTAATTCACTAATACCTGTCATACCTGCTGTGCCTGTGTTGAAACTTAAGGTATGTGTACACCTTTTTTCCGATTTTTTGTCAAAAAAATTTTTTTCATTCAAAGTGGAAGAAAAGTTACTGGATTTCATTTTGGTAAAATCGCGATCTTAAAATCTTTTTTAGATCCAGAGTTATAACCATTTAAATTTCAAAACAAAGTTCGTCTTATGATGGATTATTTACTCAAATAATTGTCTCTTTCGGAAACAACAAAGACAAAAGAGAGAATTCAGCTGATGTTTATTCTCACCTCTATTGAATAGTAATATTTTTGACACATTTCACTGATTACTCAAATTAACAGCAATCATCTCGTTAAAAATTTCAAATTGATGTAGAAAAAAACGAAATTTTACCACACCATACTAGTTTTATCGAGGTTAAAGTCACCCATAGCATTTAGCTATGAACTTAATTTTTTTTTAATATTTTCGGCAAAGAATTGAACTAAAAAAATGTCTTAGGATTTTTTTTCTAATCGAGTTAAAGCTTCACAAATTTCAGGTTAAGTGGAAAAAACTCGAGAAATGAATGATTTTTTTCCAAATTTTAACAATTTTTAAGTTTTCTCGAGTTAAAGTCGATCCAAAAAAAAATCCTAAGACATTTTTTTGGTTCAATCTATTGGGAACATAGTATCGAAATTATTTTTTCAAATTTCAAAAGCTATGGGTGACTTTAACTTCTTTGAAGTAGGTAAGGTTAAAATTCTTAAGATTTAATTATATCCTGCCCAGTTTTTTAAATTCAGCTGAAACTTTTACCATCAGAAAGAGAATATTATTGGCTTTCAGAAAATATATACTTTTGATGTATAAAAATTTGTTGTTCTAAAGATATGATCAATTAAAGAGAATGTGTCAAGGAAGGTGAACACATACCTTAAAATTAAAATTTAAGTATTAAAATCTCCCAAATAGATAATTGAATTATTTTCGTTGTAAACAACACTTTATTTAATCTAATACTTTTTGCCATTGCTTCGGACAAAAATTATGTCACATGAATCAAGAAAATTTCCATTGGGACTAGAAAATTTTGGTCAAAATGTGTGTTTTTTTCAATTCTGTCATTCAAGTTTTATATTCGGTTAAAAGCTTTCGGGAATTTGTGTATCAATTTGAAACCAATATTGGCAATTCAGGAAAGTTAGCAATCAAAGACTTATTTTCCTCTATCACATCATCTGCCTTACCTATAGAAACTTACCATATTATTCCTTCTTTTGACCTTGGGCCAAGTTATAATGAATATAATCACAGCCGATTCCAACAATTTGACGCTCATGAATGTATGACATATATTCTCAATCAAATTTTTGCATCACATTAAAATAGCTCATCTGGAGAATCTATTTTCAAAACAACTAGCATACAGTCAATATTATGTCAAAGTTGTTCCACTGCATCAGAGATGAATGTGTTTGATCAAATATTCTCTATTGAATTCACTGATCGTTTTAATCATAATTCAATTGAAAATGAAATTTCCAGGCTGGTCAGTGACCCACATGGAGAGTTGCTTGAAAGTCTGTATAACTGTGAAAATTGCCCTACTCCAACAAGGGCTACAAAGTGTAAAACAATTATTAACATATCTGACTATTTCATTATATCACTGGTTTTATTTCGCCATGATCGTGCTACAAACACTTCGAGAAAATTTGTCCCTAACCTACACGTTGAAAATTCTTTTGAAAATGTATTGCTAGGTAAGCTAAATTTGCATGCTGTAGTCTTTCATCATGGAGATGTAGTCTCAGTAGTGGTCATTATACTTCCGCTGTAAAATATGAGGAGAAATGGTATAGGGTCAATGATGCGATAGTCTCAAATATTCAAAACCCCAATTTCAACTGTGTAGTCAATGATAACATTGCTCCTTACATTCTTATCTATAAAAAATCCAACCATAAAGGAAGTGAAATCTCCCTATCAACCAATAATCAAAACTTAGGTCTTAGTTTTTTTTCAAAAGAAAATAATGCAATGGACTCTGAAAATATACAATATTCAATGTCATCAAAAGCCCAAACACAACATTTGAAGATCAGCAAGAAAAATGTATTTCAAGAGGAAAAACCTGATAAGCTACAAAAAAAATATGATTTGCATAATGCCACTTTTTTACCTCCTTTAAAAAATGAATCAGAAAGGCAAAAGAGGAAACGTAAAAAAACTATGCGAATTGAAATTACAACAAAAAAACTTTGCACTGAAAAAAAGAAGTCTTGTGGAGACAGCTTGAGAATTGATTTTGAAAAAGTTGCTGCAAGAAAAAAAACTGACTTCAAAAAGTATGAGCATCGTAATGCTAAAGAACATGTCGAGCTTGATAATATCTTGGGCAGTATATTTAAAACAAAAATCACTTCATTTGAAAATTTAAAAAAAAATGATTTGTCAAAATCAAATGAACCTATTATAACTGAAAAAGCAAAAAGCAAAAATTACGTATCTAACATAGACTTTTCTTTACTACCAACAAAAAGTATAGAACAGCAAAAAACTAAAAATAACATTGTACAGGGAGATATTGAGATGTCAGAACCAACAGAATCACAAAATGCTAACCCTTTAGTTGAACATCATCATGGAGATCTTCATATCCATGAAAATCATTTAGTAAAAGAGGGTATAACAAAGTTCATCGAAGGGGAAGATTTGCATACTGTTGCAACTTGCATTACTTGTCATGAAGTTAGACCAATTTTCTTTTCTCATGTACCTAAAAAAAAAATGATGAGTCTTGGAAGGTTAGGGATCAAAGATGTGTTAGGTGCTACAATGAACTCAACAAAAAAGTTAAAGGCAATCTTAATCAAGCACTCCTTTTTTCTGGAACTTTTTCCCAAGCTACAGATTGTTTCAATGACCAAGGTATTAATTTACACAATAACCAAAATTTTCTTTCTGTACCACCATTTTTAAGAGGGTTAACTTTTATTGAAACTTTACTAATTAGAAAAGTATCAGTTGCCATTTATGTTCACTGTTTGAAATATGGCATGTTAGCCTCAAAAGGCCATGCCGTTGCTATTCCCTCAAATTTAAAGATTTTCACCAAATTACCTCAATTACCCTCTGAAATAGGCATTCTTTTGATCAAGAGTGGTAATGATAGCTCACAAGCCTATATGGCTTCAAGACAGAGAATACAAGAGGCACTTAACGGTTTAATCTTTGGTTATCCAATATTTGGTTTGTATAATCCTCAACCTGGTTATACCCAATATCAGGGTAGAGATCATATATCTGGTAGAATTTTAAAGGGAAAATATTTTTTGTATGAGCCTAATTCGTATCATTTTGATGTTAATATTGACAATGACCGTCTCCTAAATATTCCTGAGCATCATGGAATTATTGAAGGTCTTCCTATTGTTTCTAAGGGTAATAGTGCTACAGAAAACTCTGAGGAAGACAGAGGCCCAGCCCCTGGCCAGTTTGAAAAACTTGCTGTAGATGAAGAATTGACAACTTCTTCTGGATTTGCAGCCCAACTTAAAAATTCTGATGCTGATGAGAACATTAAAAATGCATTACGTTCATTCCTTGGGGAGAATACTAATATTGAAGAATTTATTGCAGCAGGTGGTGTAGCAGATGTTGGGAAACTATATGAAAACAATAGAAGAGATAAACCTATTCCTGAACTCTCGACAGAAGGATTTTTTACCATGTGCTATCCCCATATATTTATTAATGGGTCATGTGATTATACCATCAAGGCTGCACGGAATTTGAAATTTGAGGAATGGATAGAGCATATCTATTACTGTAAAGATAACAGAGTGCCTGCACACAGATTCCTAAAATTTCATCTTATGAATATTAATTTGCGTCAAAAGGCTTTAAATCAAGGAAGTTTTTGTGTTAATCAACAAGTAAATGAAAAACATCTAACAAGGGATGAATTACTTGAAAAGCTAGAAAATAATGACCAATCTATCCCACGAAAGTTCATATCTATGGGGGCTAACCTTGTTGACACAGCCCCATATTGGCGAGAGAGAAAACATGAGTTGGATTCTCTTTGTTTCTTTATGTTAAAAGAAAACAATGTTTATCCAACTTACTTTGATACCAATAGTTGTGCAGAGCACCATTGGGTGCCTCTACACAATCTTTTGATCAAATACCTTGCCCAAATAAATGGAGAACCAGAAAATGATATGAGAGCTAAATTCAATAGTGATTCTAGGTTCCGCCACCAAGCCATTTTGCAGAATCAACACATTATTACAACATATTTTGATGTGAGACATAACAATTATAAAGAAACAGTGTTAAAGGAGTTGTTCCAATATGATGAGTGTTGGAGTAGATATGAATTTGCTAAATCACGTGGACAAATTCATTCACACTCCTTATATTTCTCTAACTCGCACTATAATATTGTCAAAGCAATATTAGCACAAGATGAAAATGATCCATGTGTTAATATTGCTAAGGATCTAGAAAGATGGTTGCAAACAAATGAATTGAATGAAGAAAATATCTTCTCACCTCAATTTGTTTCTATGCATCCAGCTGGAGGACAGGAAAAAAACTTTGATGATAAACCATCAGAATGGATTCCAAACAAAGAAAATTGGCCTCAACCTCATGGAACGTTATCTAACATTGACAAAGATATATTAAAAAATGCCTGTTATGTCAAGGAAACCAAGAGGAACTTAAATCTTTTCATATCAATGTAGTTAACAAGGTTTTGTTACATTCATGTAGTTCATATTGTCTCAGACGTAAAACTATTACCACCAAAGAAAAAAATCAAAATGGTCAACCGATTGAGGAAGTCATTAGATATTGTAGACATCATTTTGGTAAGTTTGATGAGGAAACTAAAACATCCATGGGAAAAGAAACAAATCCTTTCACTCCTAGACTAACTAAAGGTGAAATACAAAGATATGAAGGGAGAAATGATCATCCTCGGATGGTTCAGCACATATTTCTTAGACCATTATCTTGGCTTGCCCAATGTGATACCCAAGCCCTTGTAACAGATGATTTGTTAGCCTTGATAAAGTACATTACAGGATACTGTTGTAAAGGTAATTCTACTACCGAGGAGCTCCTTGGTATCTACAAACAAATTCTTAACAAAGCAGACCCAACAATATCACTACAGTCAGTAGCTCAAAGGTTGATTTTGAAAACAGTTGGGAATGTTGATACCCCATCGTCAGCTGCTGACTTCATAAATGTTAAAGGTAAATTATATAATTGTAGTCGGAGATTTAAGAGAATTGGACTGAGTGGATTTAGACTATTTGACCCACAGGCCAAAAATGGTGAGGTCACTAAACAGAACACCTTAGACAAATTTCTTAGTGATACCAGAAGAGAACAAAATCCTAACATTAGTTTGTTTGACTGGGCAAAAAAGTGTGATTGTCCCAAAAGAACATCTTGTGGAAAAGACCATGTTCCTGTGTTTACAGGCTGTCAACGCTTTTGGATTTGGCCAACAGGTGAAGACTTTTCAAGAGAGCTTTTGATGAATTTCATCCTGGTACTTGGAGAAATGTTGAAGATCTGAAAAATGGCTTTGAAACATACACCGAATCCTTTGCTAATTTCTTAGATACAGATTATTGTCCAGAGTCTGTCAGAATGATGTTGCAGTTTGCTAAAATTGCATATGATAAAAAATTGGATAGAAAAAAAAGATTACATCAGCAGTGCGTAGTACCACAAGAAATTGATATTTCTCACTCAACAGTTTGTAGCCAAGACAGTCAGGATAGTCAAGCTTCTCAAGAGTCTGTTATTGACACTATGGGAAATCGCCTCCTAAGAGATTTTGCAAGAGAGAACAGAGCATCTATTGAAGAGGCCCCAGTAGATGAAGAAGTACTCTACAGTGGTGGAGATGATTTTGACTGGCATCAAAATGGTTTGAGATGGTTAGGTGTTCAGTCGTTTTCAGAAGAACAGATGAATGATACAAAAAAACTGGCTGTCAGATGTATCTAAACAAGCAACTGAAGCATATGAGAGAGAAGGAAGGCTTTGTAATTTACCAGAAGTAGACCCAAAATTGGTGAATCACATTCAAATGTTAATAGTATACTACAACATCAAAACTTTATTGGAATATGCCAGAGGGAATTTTAATGTAGGATATGACAATTGTAAAAGACTCATCATACAGGGTTGTGCTGGTACAGGTAAGTCTCAGGTTGTAAAAATTATTACACGTCTTGTTCGTCGAATTTTTCAATGTAATCGTGCTGTATTGAATGTTGCTCCCACTAGTGCAGCCGGTCTGTTATTACCTGGAGGAGGTACTATACATTCATGTGTCAACATTCCACGGAAGACTAAAGAAAAATTTACTCTAGCAGATCGCCCAATGTCAGCAGAACAAAGTGGCCTTTTGAAGAAATTGACCCTTGATAACGATAATAGCAAACTATCCCTCATGTGCCTAAATGCAGATGAAGAGGAATGGTTGGTCAATATGTCTTAGCATGGTTCCATCACCGGTTTTCTGAAATGTCATCGAATCTTTTAATATACAGAGAGTGATGTCCCTTTTGGTTGTATACCAACATTCAATTTTTTTGGTGATATATTTCAATTGAGAGCCATTGGAGAGCGCAATCTGTATGATAAAGTGCTTGAATCGACAGATCCAATTGATATAGCAGGTGGACTTGTCTACAAGATTTTGTTGATGTATTTATATTAGAAGAAATTATGCGACAACAGTCTGGTCAAGCAGCTTTGCTGAGACGCTTGGATAATCTGCGAACTGGTAATGTTACTAAAAAGGATTGGGAGGAAATTAATAATCGTTGTTATGCTAATCTACCAGCTGAAGATAAAATTCAATTTGATAATGAAACTTCGGATGTTATTTGCTTGACAGAGACATGGAAAGAAGCCAAAAAGTATAACCGTTCTGTTTTAAATACGAAAATTTACAATAGTGAAAAAGTGGTATGCGCCGAGTTTAAAAGTATTGGCCATGGGGCACATCATAATACTGCAAAAGAGTCCTTGTCACAAATACCGAACAGAACAGTCAATCGCTGCAGGAAGGATGTAGAGTAATTTTAACAAAAAATCAAGGGTGTATGACTAGGCTTGGTTGAACAATGGTGCAATAGGAACTGTCGTTAGTATTATTTATAAACCTAACGTTCGACCACCCCAGATGCCAGAGTTTGTTATTGTTGACTTTCCAAGATACAAAGGCCCGTCTGGGACGAACTGCACCCCACTTGGGTTCCAATACGGCAAATGTTGTCACTTGTGAGGATGTCAGAAAATGTTGTAGACGTACTGGTTTTCCATTGATCACAGGTTATGCTATCACTATAGCTAAATCGCAAGGTATGACCATTGGACCAAATCAACAAGTCACAAATGTCATTATTAAGTTATCACCCCGAACTAGGATGGAACAGACAAACTGTGGAACATCATACACTGCTTTCTCGCGTGTCACACAAGATAAGATTGGTGTTTAGCAGAACCGTTCCTTTTGAACGTTTGGAATACATCAATAGAACCCACAACTTAAACTGAGAAAGGAAGAGGAAAAAAGACTACAGAAGCTCTCCGCAAAGACAATTGCTGACAATTCGTGTTCAATTGAACAATACCTAGAGATGTTACGTGAAGTTGATTTATTCTGTGATGATGGTATATCAGATTCCAACTGCATGGACCCTTGTTGCTCTAGATGTTTGATTCATAAGAATCAGCTATAAATAATAGAAAATACTAGTTACGAACAGTAGTATAAACAGTTGCCAGAGAAAAGTGATGTGAAATATATAAAAAATATGTAGATTGTACAATAGTGTTGCAATAGGAAATGGTGTCACTTGTATAAGTTGTTATTGGAGTTGGGCATTATGTTTAATGCATGTCTGGAAGGGTGGTAGGGAGGCCCAGACACAATGAGTGTATGTTCCACTCACATTTCATGAAATGATTCCATCTGATATGTTAAGCAGATGTATATATACCACACTTTTGAAAATGTTGATGTTATGTGTGGAAGTAACATTCAGGCAATCTGATAAGTTGTAGTCATATTGCTGATGAATGTGAAAATTATTGAGTGTATGTTCCACTCACATTTCATGAAATGATTCCATCTGATATGTTAAGCAGATGTATATATGCCACACTTTTGAATGTTGATGTTATGTGTGGAAGTAACATTCAGGCAATCTGCTGATGAATGTGAAAATTATTGAGTGTATGTTCCACTCACATTTCATGAAATGACTCCATCTGATATGTTAAGCAGATGTATATATGCCACACTTTTGAATGTTGATGTTATGTGTGGAAGTAACATTCAGGCAATCTGCTGATGAATGTGAAAATTATTGAGTGTATGTTCCACTCACATTTCATGAAATGATTCCATCTGATATGTTAAGCAGATGTATATATACCACACTTTTGAATATTGATGTTATGTGTGGAAGTAACATTCAGGCAATCTTATACATATATCATTATTTTATTATTTTAAAGTTATTTATTTTATTTTTCAGCAAAAAATACTAAAATGAAAGTGGAAAAAAGATTTAACCGATTTTATTGTGAAAAAAGCCCCAAAGCTGCTTGTTCAACGGGTTGTTCAACCAATCAGACGACAGACTTCGTCGTGAATAAAGAGCAGCAGGTTAGAGAGGAAATGGAGGCGCGCATGAATGAAATGAAAGAGAAACACGAGAGAGAAATGAACGAGTTAAGGGAAAGTATCAAAGAACACCAAGAGGAAAATGAGGATCAAAACCAAGACGAAAGAGACATGCTTTTAGAGGAAGGAAACGAACTGGAAAACTCGCCACCAACAGAAGTAATTTCAGTCATTTGTATTGTATTATCATTCACAAACAAGGGAACGATATTCTTTAAATTATCAGGAATTCTAATAGTTTAGCCTTCGAAAATAAAAGATACTTAAAAAACAAGGAGGTTTCGTTAACCTCTATAGGAAGTATTGTTCGTCAACGAAAATCCAAAACCAAATAATTTTCTCCTTAACAAAATTATATTTTAGGAACTGACACGTGAAGCCTTCGATTTGTACAGGGTCACTCACCCAGGACCTGCATCCAATAATGCATATCAAAAATGGAAGAGTCTCGGTGGAGAAGATGCCCCGTGGTTTGTTTGGCATGTGGGGAAGCGGGGCAGGGGGTTAGGCGGGGAGGGGAGTAGAGCGAGAGGAGCGGGAGGCAGAGGGGGCGAGAGGGGGAGAGAGCGTTTTGAGTAGGATAGGAAGGAGTGATCGGGGTAGAGGGAATGTGGGTAGAGCTGACAGGGGTGGTAGTATTGGTAAGAAGGTATGGGATAGGGACTTTGGTGGGAGGGTTGTTTTCAATTTTCAGGTTGAGAAGGGTGGTGTTGGTATTAATCATCTATGATAGCTGATTGGTAGTATGTACAAATCAATTCACCAAGACTGCTCATTGCATGCATAACACAACCAGGGCGAAATCATACGATTTTAAGAAAAATACAAAAATCTAGTTATAACTTTTCATCTGATTAGCGATTATACAACATCCCATTTATCAACTGAAATTATATATTGTGTTATATCGTTTACTTTCTTCCCTGGGCGTAGTTGTAGTGTTTAGACTTTCATAGATAGATGTAAGTTCTACAGAATAATACCAACGATCCATACATTTTACAATAAGGTAGGCAAATTTCATATGTAGCTTTAAACCATTTTACCACTATTATTCCAAAGACCCTGTTCACAAACCGGTTGGGAACTCACCCACTGAAAAATCTAGCCAAATTTTGTTCACATGGGAAAAATAATACAGTTCAGCCTCACTGGGAAGTTTTATATTCCTCCCCATTGGAAACCTTTCGACTTCCAATTCCATGGTTTGAGGACAGGGGTGTTTCAAAATCACTATCTTACTCCTCTCTTTGAACTTTTCTTCTTGTTGGTTAAACAGTTTAGTATCCTTTCAGGGGGAGTTCAACAATAGTTTTTACAAATTGCATATTTTATAGTCTCCTGTGCAAGGTTTACACAGGTAAAGAAGTAGTTGTAGTATTCTTATTGTTATTATTATATAGTCTGCTGTGCAAGGTTTACAAAGTTATAGAATAGCTTTATTATGTCTCTAAGGTTTATGTGTACCTCTACCTATAGGCAAAAAAAGATCCAATCACTTCGCATTAAAACTGACCGACCTATTTCCTTAAGCGTCCCTGTTTTTGAACTTTTGTACAATCAATACTTGACTTTGGATTACAGAGTTTACTTTATGAAGGTAGTCAGTTTTTTTCTCTTCTGATTAATCTTACTGGTAATAACTGGTCACTTTTCCTGATTTTTCATTAGTGTGTAACAATCAATGGTGATGAAAGGACAGTATTGAAATCGGTCAATTACACGCTACGAAAAGGGTTGTTATTAAAAATCTTGAATGTATAATACTTTATTTTTAATACAAAATTAAAAGCCTAAAAACATGTTTCTTTATTAGGTTGTTTCATGCACGTATAAAAATGACATTCCATAAAAAATTTTTCCTTATGTTGAGATAATATCAATATCCAAACGCCTACGCTCACAACCGTGAAGAAAACCTCACGGTTGATCCTACTTACCTTAAGGTGATTTCGCGGAACTCATTTCGGCAAAAGAGGGCGTCTACGCGAAATTAGTTCCGCAAAATACGCCAAATTAGAACCCTCGCACCGCAAAAATCAGTTCCCTTAAGGTATTAAAGACTTACCCAATTTACATTTCAGTTGACGCTATCGAGTATTGGATGCTTTCCTCTGTTGGAAAATCGTATGGATTCGTAATTCAAAAATTAGTAGTTAGAACACGGCAAAGAAGAGAAACAGCGGTAAGAAACTATTAATCCGTTATTTGGAATATAGCACTGGCTTACAAAATTTTGCCCCCACCCCTACGAACAAATCCATCTGAAATATTATAATCATTGCTCATTATAATATGAGGAATATCAAATGAATCGTTGTCACTCCATTTTTTTTGTCAGCCGTTTATTTCAAGAATCATTAGGTTGTCTATTTTTTTTATTTTNGGAACGGAACAAAAGCCGAAAAACAATGGATTACAGTATGGAGTATTTTGACACTGGGGTGAGTAATTTCTTTACGCTGATTGAAGCTATAGCAATAAAAACATCCTGTACGCCACTGCGCCCAAACACACTAACAAGAAAAAGCCAAATATACCCATAAAAAACAAATCAAAGACGCATAAAAATGACAGGATTAATTATTATACTGACCATGGAGACTTTCAATGGTTCCTGTTGATAGTGTACAAGTAAACTGCTTCGTCACCTCTGACCCCACATTTTTCTCTTCCCCAATCAGTGTATCCAACTTTTCGTGTGTTGAACTTCCATCTTTCCAATTGATGACAGCAAACATGATTTATTTTAAGACGACAGACAATGAGATATAAACAATACAAAAATTCCAAAACATGCTATGACTGTATAATGATAACGCTGAGATGACGTTTGACCCCGAGGCGCTTTTAACACTGGAGATAGAAAAAAGTTTCCATGCGACTTTGGAGCTACCCACAATGCATTATTACGATTATTACACACGGTTGTACCTTTATTGATTTTTACAATCCGGTAATTTTGTTTATAGTGGGTGCATTTAACAAACCTGAGACAGATCTCTTCTATCCAATAAGTATAAAACCGGATTTCTTTTTACTCCGCGCGCGAAAATAACAGCATGCGCACGCCGATTGCGCCCGTTTTTCTTTCATCAACAACTTTTTCGGTCAAACAAATGCACGGGGTTTCTATATTTGAAGAAAAAAGTCGAACATTAAATTCATTCTCTGCTCTCATATCATCTCCTAGCCTGGGAGTCGTTTATGACATTTATTCATTGTTAGCGGGAAATTTTTTATAGTCGAAGGTAGTCAAAATAAATATCTAAACATTTGTTTTGCACGAAAAGTATCTAGACGACTATATCAGCAGACCTTCCTTTATTTTTGCCAATTAGGTGCCTTCATAAATAAGTCGTCTAGCTTACTAGACTAATCAACACCCGAACCGAAAAGATCTTTCCGCAAAGATATTTTTATTTTTACATTATTAATATTACTCAACCCCGTTCCCAGTGTATCGTCAGCCTTATGACGATTTTGGATAGCGCCAGATTATACCATGGCGTTGGCTGATGCTAGTCCCCCCTCTAAGATGGGGAACTCTTCAAAAATTGACGTAGTAATCGAAAAATTTGGCGTTAGGGAAATGTAAGCACTACAATGACATCCCCGAATCGATTGACAAATGAAAATTGACGTTTTCATTTTCAATTACGTAAACTTATGAGTTCGAAAATCAGCCGATTCCAGGGTATTATATGGCGCCATCAGTAAACGTCGAAGAGCCGATAATGCGCTGGGAACGAGGTTGAATATCACTACTTTTCAAAATTTGTAGAGAAATACGCCGTTTTTATAAGAATTCTATTTATAAGAATCATAAGGCTCAAATTTGCAAAATTTTAAGAAATTTTTTAAGAATAAATCGGAGTCATTGTAGACCCGTAATTTCTCGTTAATGTAAAGAAAAAAGACGAAAATAGGCTGGCTGTTCAGAAGATTCATGGTATGTCAATTACGGTCATTTGTTTCTTTTTTACATAACAATTTAAAATGAATTAGCGCTAGAGAAAAAAAAATAAAACAAATGATTCTCACCATTGACGTCGTTAAAATATGCTTTTATTTATTATTTTTTTGCAACCAAAAAGGTTATTACCCAAAAACATGGTTTTGACGGCATAACGATGACGTCATAAAAATTTAAAATTGAGTATCTGCAGAAGTACTCACCAAAATCACTACAAATTTTAACCGAAACATAGTCTCAATAAACTGAAAAGCTAACTTAATAAAAGATGAGTTGAAAGCTTTTCGACTTTCAATTTTAAAAAGCTTCATGTGCCAACAGACAACAAAAAAAGAGGTAATTCACATCAAACAACTCTTAAAAACGAACCTTCGATTTTAAAAACCTCACCAAGAAAATGCTTGAGGTATACCTCTCTCATTTTTACTTGGTTCTTTCCATTTCTTCTGTCCACTGTTGAATATTCATGCCATAGCTCAAAAATCGCCTGACGAGTTTCAATATATAATGTAGGACGACCCCTCCTCTCGTTTTTGTTTGCTTCAAAAGAATGTAATAATTTCACGTATCTTTTGCCTGTCTGTTTACCAATCCACTTTAAGAAATCACTATCATTGTCACAATCATCAACACCACAGGCTTCCAATAATTGAAAATACATCTTTCTATTCTCTGCTTTTCTCAAGTCCAGTGATTTCCAAAAATTTCTCCTTGTTTTCTTAATTTGGTTTGCTTAAAACTGATTCTAATATGTAACTATTCAAAGAATTTTCCTAACTTTTCCTTATGATTTTTGCTTGATCATCTGGTTGTATGTTGTTTTTCATTATGTTTGGAGGATATTGCTTAGGTTTGCAGTCTTCCTAGCTACGGAATTTATGCGAATATTTGTTGGAAGTTCGTTTTAAACATCTCTCTGTGACCCGGTCTGATCCAACCCCCTGGCCATCCCGCTGTAAAAATTTGTGAAAAATAGGGCAAAATTTCACCCCACTGGGAAAATGTGCCACCCCAGTGAAAAGAGAGTCAAAAAAATCACCCCTCTAGAAATCCCGAAAAAGATGCTCCCACCCCACTCAAATTAATTATATTTATAGCCACCCCAGTCATATTTCCTGAGTCAAATAATCACCCCACTCGAAACTGTATAAATTTGAGTATTTTGTAAATTTAGAAAGCTTTTCCTTGGAAGAGCTGATCACTTCAACTTTAAACACGATTAACATTCATCTACAGCAAGTTTTCCCACTAAAATCATATATCACGCCTTGAGCGTCTACCATGTTTGTATTCCTAGCCTAGTAGATTTACTTACTCTGAAAATAATCAATCCGACATGCGCACTTCTGATTCTAAAGAAACTGCTGACTCCGCACAAACATCAAAACAACTTTCGATTTCGGAAGACACATAAAAACTGAAAAACGTTTGAGCGCAAGCAAAAAAAAAAAGAGTGAGTGTTTTTATGTTCTTGGAAGTCAGAGTCTTTAGCTTTATAAAAATGTAGAATAAACAATAAATTGTTATTGACATTGATAGAAGAAGATTGTTTAGATTCTTGTTTTTAGATTCAGGTATAGACTAGGATTTTTTTTGAAGAGTGCACAACAACACAAATGACAAATAAATCTTTTATAGATAATAACAACATTCTTTCCTTTATGAATGAAATGTTTGGCCCTGGGGAAGTGTTTGCACTGTTGTGTCTGATAAGCACCCAGTCCGTGTAGTGTAGTATGTACTTATTACCGTGGGATCTTCAATATCAGATAGTGTGTTCTGATTTTGTCATACCCTTTTTTGTACCAAAGCCTTGAGCTTGTTCAATTTATTTCGAGTTGTATTTGAAAAGAAGAAGGATTCTATTTTTATTTCAAATTTAATGTCGCTTGATGTAAAATAAAAAGGGGTGATAAAATCTAAAATTAGAGCAGGGTATCCGACATTCGGAGAATGATGACAGATTGGATTTGTTTACCTGCCTGTGGGCAGCATTTTTATTGGCGAATAAGAGGTTGGTCCAAATTTCGACCCGCCGCCGACCCCATCCCTCAAAATAGGATTTACCTCATTACTGTCATCAACACATAATAAGAACTTTCATTAGTAAAGTATTGCTTGTGTGCGCTATTTCAAATCCCACGGGAAGAAGAAAATTAAAATGGCGCACATAAAGCCCACTTTTTTTCCATTGCGTAAAAAATAAACAAGGTTTTGGAGCAAGAGCAATATTTTGAGAATGGTGGTAGACGGCTAAATATCTGGTGGAACAGCCTGTTTTTCTTTCCCAGACCCGCAGGTTATTACTTTCACTTTATTGGTCGCATGGAAACAGGGGAGTTTGATCATTGAGACATTTTGCAGCTCTAGAATATGACGTGAATATGATTTGTTTATATATATTTGTTAGATTATTTTTTTGTGCATTATAGGTAGAAAGCATAACACTTATAAGCATATCCAGGCTCAAACCTTGCAAAAACTTAGGCATTGGCTAAGCATATGCTGAGCCTCAATTTTACAAAATTTCAAAGCATTTATCTCTCAAATTACAAAAAAATAATTATATTAATAATGTGCAAATTGCACGACCACATTTAAGCATAGAATAGGCATAATTGAGGCTAAAAAAATTAATTTAATATGTTATTCTGATATTTTTCCACATTTAGATAATGCTCTAATCAAGTGATAATAGAATAAATTATGGGAAAAAATAAAGCTAAGAAGAGTGATGATGATGATATACCAAAAAAGAAAAAGTGTACACCAACTGTCATGCTGATGATCAGTAAGGATGTAGAAGAAGAAGTCTTCCCTTTACATTACAAGCAAGGTACACATTTTTTTTAAGCAAATCTAATTTTCAGGTCAGGCCTAGGGTTACTAAGCACTCTTGCTCAGTTTCTGAAAATTTTGTACTGGACACGCCTAATATTATACCATATTTATGCTTATTTGGTCGAGGGTTACCATTTGCCACAGTTAGATTATCTAAAAAGCTTTTACTTTATGAGATGGTGAAAAAAAAGGACCGACGGGAAATTTTTCAATTTTGATCCCCTGGATTGCTTAAAATTTCAGACCCATTTGGACCAGAAATGATGCAAAATTCACAAATAAATTTTTAAAAGTTTTAAAAGTAGGGGAGCGCCCTGGAAATACTTTGTAATAACCTTTGATTGACTTCTTAATAAGAGGCACAAACCTTAGTTTGATAGAAAGTAGGACATGCAATACAAGTTTAATTTCACTTATCTTCATTAAAGGGATAACCAGATAAAAAATGAAACTTTGGCTAAAAGATTCCTTCCATGGCCCTTAGTAATAATTTTGCTGACAAAAATTCTGAAGTTAAGATAAAATTCTATTGTTTTTGAGCAGAAATTGAAAATTACAAATCGAAATACCTCACTCAGATTTGAAAAATAAGTATAACTCTAAAATTGGGAGGTTTTGGTATGGACCATGGAAGGAATCTTTAGGCTGAATTCCAATTTTATCTGGTTGTACAGTATCCCTTTAATAAAATATCAAGTTCGGTGCCAAACATAGTGTTTGGAAGTATTTGCACTCATTTTATGATAAAATTTTCAGGGAAACAAAGTTGGAAAGAGTTTCAAACTGCTTTAGTTGATCTAACAAACAGCCAAAATCTGAAAATAGCTTACAGCTACAAACAAATTGTTGGAACCAAATGCTTTATGATAAGAGCTTCGAGTCTTTCAACTTATATGTCAAATCACAACAAGGCAAAGGTATTTTAATTGCTTCAATTTAATAATTTTCATTGAAATATTAGCCATGTAGAAAAATACAGGAAGATAAGCTTACTCTGTCTGAAGTTTTGATGATTTGGTAATTTTGTCAACACTTTTTCAATGTTAAATTTCATCCTTATATTTTCAAAAACAAGAAGTTTCAAATTCGATATTGATAAAAATCCAAGAAGATAAGCTATAGATTCAATTTTTTTTTTATATACAACCGATCTACCATATGTCGACACTATATAAAATCATACCTTATGTCGACACAGTTTTTACGCGGTTAAACACACACTAGACGCAAAATTTTGGCTAGAAGAGCGTTTTCCTATTAACCAAAAGAACTGTAGTCTCTGATTTTTTGAGGAATCACATTTATTAGAAAAAATGTCGACATAACGATTTGCATACCTTCCATGTCGCCCTTGCGTTATTGAAAACATTTAATCGACTATAAGTCGACATTTACAATCATGGTCATAATATATTGGCACTTTTGGCTAATTTACAATTTTTCGAAAATTGAAGTTCGAGCGAGAATGTCAATTTTTTTGCCTTCAACTTGATTTCATCGAGTATTTCGATCTGGGAGGGATTTATAGGCTATATTTCAAGCCCTACTGGACCATTTTTGAACTTTTGGATCCTCAGATCCTAAGGTCCTAAGTCTTAAGTCTAGCGTTAAAACTCAGAGTTAAAACTCTACCATTCGAACCTACTTTAGAGCGGTTACAAATCGATTGTGGTTTCAAAACACCCCGGTGAATTTCCCTTTTGTGCCAAGTATTTTGTCCATGATTGTAGAAAAAATCGGAATCAACATTAGGTCGACATAATTGATGGAATGTGGATTCAAAACAATATGCTCTACTGTGCTTAGAGGGTGGGCACTCTGGAAGAAAATTCATAAAATGCTAGGTCATAATAAAATGGGGGAAGGTCGTACGATTTTGGGGTGAAATTTATCTGTAGGCAAAGGCAATAAATCGGAAACAGCATTAAGTCGACATGAAGGATAAGAAGTGTATTCAAAACAATATAAAGTCGACATTAAAATTTTACTCAGAAAAAACTGAAAAAGCATTAAGTCGACATGAGGATAATAAGGTGTATTCAAAACAATATAAGGTCGACATTAAAATTTTACTCAGAAAAAACTGGAAACAGCATTAAGTCGACATGAAGGATAAGAATTGTATTCAAAACAATATAAGGTCGACATTAAAATTTTACTCAGAAAAAACTGGAAACAGCATTAAGTCGACATGAAGGATTTAAGAAGTGTATTCAAAACAATATAAGGTCGATATTTAAACTTCACTCAGAAAAAGCATTATTAAGTCGACATGAAGGATAAGAAGTGTATTCAAAACAATATAAAGTCGACATTTAAATTTCACTCAGAAAAAGCTGGAAACAAAAGTCGACATGAAGGATAAGAAGTGTATTCAAAACAATATAAAGTCGACATTTAAATTTCACTCAGAAAAAGCTGGAAACAGCATTAAGTCGACATGAAGGATAAGAAGTGTATTCAAAACAATATAAAGTCGTCGAAAAGCATTTATAAAGTCGACATTTAAATTTCACTCAGAAAAAGCTGGAAACAGCATTAAGTCGACACGAAGGATAAGAAATGTTGCCCAAAGGTGTGGAATTGAGAGAATGTGTGAACTATGTCGACATCTGAGGGAAAAATTTCTCGTATGGACAAACTTATCAATCGCAGGATACAGACAATATGTAAGTTACCGACCCATTTTGACGTCAAATAAAATTGAGTAAAGACGCTTAGACGGGTTAGAATGAAAATGTCCTGGGTTGAAATTTTTCGAAAAGGAGGCTACTACAACAGAATTAGGGCAAAAGAGGGAACTTTCAATCAAAAGAAAATTCTCCCGAAAATCAATGAGCGTGCGGGAGGGGGGTTGGAATAAGGCACCCGAGCGTACGTTTAAAAATACATTCAACAACACAAGGCAAATGAAAATTCTTAGGTTAAGTGCAGGAAAACCGGTACATAGTGATGTAAGAGAAATAGGAGAAACCCGTTTTCTTTCGTCATAATAAGCTTAAGATTTCCTAAATAAAAATAACTTTGCAGTAAGTTTACTAGAATGATTTCGGTCAAAAATATAGAAATTGTTCTGAAAGGTATCAAAAATAAAGAAAAATGAATAATCTAGTAACTATTAAAGTAAGTTAATTCCGAACAACTTCGATTGAAAATAGCGTTTACAGCCAGAAAAAAAAAACTTAACAAAACAACAAAGGGTACCTTAATCGTACTAATTTTCGCACATTTTGGCTAATTCGCAAAAATTAGCACCCAGGAAATATGATTTGTGGAAAATTTTTGAAAAATTAATTAGTGCACTCCCCCCACGGCTATTAGGTACCCGAGAGGTAGAAGGCAGAAAGTCGGCCGTTTAACCCAGACCTTAAAGTTCGCTTAAAGTTTTCAAGGACTCGCTAGTCTTCCCCGAAAAATTTATTCATTCATTATTATGGCCAATAAAGTTACCCTATAAAAAACTTTTACATCAGGGAACAGCAACTCTTTTTCGTTAAGGTTTAGTAACCAATGTTTATGATACCCATGATGGCAGTTTCTTTAAACAAATAAAACATCTTTAATTTCCAACTTTCAAATTCTTGATTATCATAATCGACGATGCGATTTTTTTCGCACATTGGTAGAAAGTATCCTCGATGGTCGGAAGTATCTCATCTCGACGGTCGGAATTAGCATCGGCAGTCGGAAGTCGGATCTTAAACTTAAAAAAGCTAATTTCGATGGTCAGAAGTATCTTCTCTCGACGGTCGGAAGTTAAAACGTATTATTGCAGAATCAGCCAAATCTTGATTTCAACGGCAGACAAAACGATGGCTTCATTCATTTGCAAGTAATTTTACTCAACGTCGAATGCAGCATCTGTCAATGAGAAAATGTAGACAAAGAACAAAGAAAGTTCAAAGCAAGAATTTATTGTTTTCTAGAAACAAATAAAGAAACTCTAAGAACACTTACTCCTCGTACTCCAAGTCAAAGGTAGCCCTTAATCGAATTTTTAAGTTCTAATTCGAACGTAATTATTTTTTGGAAAAAAATGCCAAAGGAGAGGTGGATTAGGTGCACGTGTGAAAATCTCTAGGTAATATCAATTTTGAGTAAAAACACATGAAATTGCGGGGCCTCCCAGGCTACCAAAATTTTTTCAATTAGGGCAAAGAAAATTTTTCAAACTCTAGGTGGGGGATTTAAAATGGGGGGGGGACCAGAATTTTTTTAAATCTCAAGGGGGGAGGGGCAACCAACCCACAAGGACACTATGGAGAGCTTCTTGATTTTGACGGTGACTTTCAATTTGATCGAAATTTAGCCTCAACACAATTTACAAAGTTTAATTTAACTTTCATATCATACATACCCATGGTCTTTTGAAATGCTTTTTAAAATTCAGAAATCAAAACCTTCTGGGAAAGCTAATAAAAAGACTTAAAGCGAGTAAAGCCAAATTTTCAACCAAATTTGAGATATTTCAACTGCAAACTCTATTTTTCAGCACATTTCGGTCATATTTGGGGAAAAATCGAAAAATTGACCTTTTTTGCCAAAATATGTTGAGTCAGGTTAAGAATTCGGCTATACTCGCTTAAAAGTCTTCTATATACTTTTTCGAAAGCTTTCGAATGGCATATATGATATTCCATGAAAATCAATTTTGAATTCGAAAAATTGGCCTTGGGATTTTGCCTGGGGAAAATAGAAATTTCCCCTTAAAAGGGTGTTCCACCAGTGGGATTTTGGGGAAATTTTTCCTGAGGCATAATCGTTTTTTAAAGGAGGTCGGGTCAAAATTTTAGCCAAATTATATTATTTTCCTGTAAATTATGCTCAACGACCACACTAAAACTGAAAGTCACCAAATTTTGTCCTGACTTACTGAATTCTGTCCGCTAGTGGATTGATTTGATGTTTACTACCCCTCTGCCAAACCAGTCTGACTGCCTTCTAGATCAGGAGATATAAAGTCTGACCTGACAAATTTGCTAAAAACTCAGAAAAAAAGTGCCGAGCAAAGGGTGACGGTGATAATTAATGGAAGGTCGTCCATACAGTACTTACGCAAAGATTTTCCAAAAATTTGATACCCCCTCCCCCCCTTGTACGCAGAGAACAATAGAAATGATGTCAATTAAACAATAGATATATGCTTTTGCTCTCCCCCCTTCACTGCGTACGTACTATATGGATGGCCCCAAGCCAAGGCTAGTTTAAAAAAGAAATGTATAATAAACATGTACGGATGAACAGACCTCGCGAGTAAGGCTAGCTGTTATGATCACCATACCTCCGACCACGATCACCATACATACGACCATCGTAAACTATGTTTTCTAAGTTCAAGATACTTCCGACTGGCGATGCTACTTCCGACTGGCGATGCTACTTCCGACCCTCGAGATGAATACTTCCGACCATCGAGGATACTTCCCACCATGTACAAAAATAAATTCGCATCGGCGATAGGAGTTTTAGATGAGGAAGCCTGTAAACAAATAGAAAATTACCCAATGATAAAATTTCTCAACCAGATTTTTCAAGTTATCAATTGTAACAAAATGATCTGAATTGAATCATGTTCTAGGGTATTGGCAGGGTATTGGGTTGATTTAAATTGGATGCTACTTCATTGGGTTGATTTCTGGATGCTACTTCAAGGTACTTTTTGGATGAAAACCCTCGCATGGTGCCTCTCCCCTTAGAGAAGGGGGGGGGTGGGGGACAAATGGAAATTTTGGAAAAATAAGGAGGGAATGTCCTATGGGGAATAATACGTAAAAGTCTCTGGAAGGGGGGGGGATTTCAGATTTACGTTAATCAAGGCTGCCTAGAAACGTTTGAACCATAGATTTCTAATCATTTCAATAATAGCTCTTCAGGGTCTAAATTTTACCAAATATTCTTTGTATCTAGAGGATCTGTGAGTCCTAAATTAGAAAAATTTTCAGCCGAACCACTCATTGATTTACTTGGCGCTCAAGGGACGAGTTAAAATTTAAACTGATAAGGTCTTATCAGGCATGACTCTACCCCAAGGGAGGAAAAGCTCACATGGGGGGACAAGAAATTCTTAGGGGAAGTTGAGACCCTGAGGACACAATGCCCTGAAATATAGCAACTTTACGAGGCCAGAGACGATATCGGCTTCATACGAAAACTCATATTTGACCCAATGAAATATAAGCCTGAAGGGCTAGAAGTCAATCTCCTTGGTAGGATTTGAAGCCAACAAATCCTTCCAAAGTTGCGCGGCCTTGAGCGGCTCGCCTGGTTTTTACACAAATGACAGATTGAAACTAAAATTTACCAGAATTTACCACTAAATTTCGAAAAAAAAATATCAAACGTAAACAAAGGAATTGCTAGATTCAATCTGTCGTCAAAAATGAAGCGCATTTTTTAAGGCTTCACTTTTTCTTGCCTGAGAAAGGTTAGAGATTGAACTCTAGCCCTTCGGGCTTTAAACTCAATGATTTGACCCATTGAGTTTCAAGCCCGAAGGGCTAGAGGTCAATCTCTAACCTTTCTCAGGCAAGTAAAATTGAAGCCTTAAAATATGCGCCGTACTTTTGATGACGGATTGAATCTAGCAATTCCTTTGTTTTCGAGTGATCTTTTTCAAAATTAAGCGCTAAATTTTAGTTTCAATCTGTCATTTGTGTAAAAACCAGGCGGGTCGCTCAAGGCCGCGCAACTTTGGTAGGATTTGTTGGCTTCAAATCCTACCAAAGAGATTGACTTCTAGCCCTTCGGGCTTATACTTCATTGATTTGACCCCCAAAAATTGTCCACAATGCTTTGCACAGAAAAAAGTTCGCGGTAAAATTTTCTTCGCATTGTGGGGAATTCTCGGGGGTCAAATCTGAGTTTTCATATGAAGCTGATATCGTCTATTTAGAGCAAAATGAGAGATTGTCCTTAGTGACCTAGATTTCTTTCCAAAAATAGAATAGACGGGTTGATCCTAATAAGGTCTTACGGGGTTGAAAAAAATCAAGAATTAACAAAAGTTTCCCCCCAGGACATTCTTATTCCAACCCCCCCCCCCTTGCTCATTAATTTTTGGGAATTTTTTCGAAAGTTCCCTCTTTTGCCTTAATTCTGCTGTATTAACCTTCTTTTCGAAAATTTTCCGACCAAGACATTTTTATTTCAACCCCACTCACTTATTCCATCCCCCCCTCCGACTATTAGTTACCAGAGAGAACGTTATTAAGAACGACTTCGTTCAAACAACAGTATAGTTGGAGGTCACGTTAGGTTTGCTTGTTAGTTTTAAGTAATGTCCTGACCACTCGATCCAGTCCGCGCTTGGAAATAAAACAAAAATGCAGTTCAAAAGGATTTTTATTTTTTTTTTTGAACAATCCGTTTTGAAATATTTTGTTTTGTTGTTTGACTATGAAGTCTTCATCTAAAAAGTAATTTAATGGATTAACTTTCGAGAGATGAGTCCTGAGGCGCAGTAGTGTAAGTGGTCCTCTTCTTGACTTCCTGCGGGAGGTCGGGTTCGATTCCCACTCGGTGCTGCGATTCACTTGGGAAGTGATTACCTTGGCCCAGGTCACCCCAAAACCCTGTGAGGGTAATAGGGTACCATCACTCTGATACAAGAGTATGGGGAGATATGCTGGACATTAATGTGGTGTGGTGTTCAGTACCTGCGAGAACGTAAGGTTCTCCCGTACTGTTCGAACATCATCGATACAGCGCGTCTATGTGTCTGGTAAGCGCTGTGATTTCCTATCTAGGGATAAGAAACTAGATCCAGGGATAGGGCCCGGTGATATCGGAGGGTCAGCTCCTCCCTCTCTTTCACTTTCGCGAATTTTCGCAAAATTGAAACTCGCTAAATCATTTGGTATCGCTAAGTTATAAAAAACACTTTATCTTTTTATTTATGCCCAACATACAATTCTTGATAGACCCCCTTCTAGTGACCCCCTCAACCTCAGAGCGTATACGTAGTTTTTGAATGGTCCCTATGACAGTTGTGCTTTCAGGACGAAGCTTGCGTATCATTTTTTTTAACAATAGAAGCACCTTGATTGCCCTTTGACTTTTCATGTTTCCAGATTCTATAAAAAATCCTTGCAATTCACTGAACGTCAAAGAATCAAAACATACCTATTTTTCAAGTCCCATTGCTTTAGCTCGTTTTGCAGCACGCGATTTTACAGCTGATCTCGCATTATTGATACGTATCTTTACCTTCCCAAACAGACGTTCATCCTCACCGTTGTTTTTCATAAATTCTTTCATTTCTTCAACACCTAAAATGGTATCAAATGAAGAGTAAAGGGTAAGTGAAGGATAAAATGCTCCGAGGCAAATAAGTTCTTGAAAAAGGGTTAATTTGACTCATGCACAACGATGTGGGGAAAACAAAATGTCAACGGATAAGCGCTTGAAGTATATATTTTAAGTCTATGAAAGAATTTTTCTCTGGAAGAGCCCATTAAGCTAACAAAGCTTTCGGGTGTAAAGCAAAACATTTTTTTCGCTTACTTGGCATTTTTTTCTTTTCTTTTCTTTCCACATATCCTTGGAAAGATCTATCAAAGGCTTCTATTAATCTCTCGCTCCATTTGAACGATCGATTGGC
>NW_027104402.1:0-88975 GCF_902728285.1 Clytia hemisphaerica | reverse complement strand
CTGACATAGTTTGCAGAGGGGTATGAACCCCCTAGGTTTATTTTTGTTCTGCATAGTTGCAGGGGTTATGAACCCCCTAGGTTTATTTCATCCCCCCTATATACCCACCATCCCCCCTTTTGTAATGAAATCTTATCCCCCCTTTTTTTTTACAGAAAATCCGTTTCGAAGGAAACTCGCTTTCCCACCTACCAGCAAAATTATCAACAAGAAAGAGTATGAAGTATTATAGTCACGAGCCAACAATGACAGAATATAACTAACTTACTTGTATTTGATTAGAAAATTGACAAAATTCCAACCCCCTTTTTATTTGACCCCCCCTCATCCCATCCCCCCTAGTTTTTCGGCAGATCTTGGTACCCCCCCCTACAAAGGCCCTCCAGAAAGTTGGTATCCCCCCCTATTAAAAAGGGGGGGGTGCAAACTATGTGTTCTGTCCCTATTCACCACACTACATTACTGAAGTGTGTTCACAATAAGTGTGCACCCTTATTTGTTTTCCTTATAGCTTAAATTTAGCACCATTGGAAGAATATCATTGAGTGGAATAATTTGTGATGTAATTGTTGTTCAGAAAAACTCTAAAAAGAAAAAATAGCAAAGAAATGAACTTTTGTAGTATTGATCATGAGTTTAGAAAGACTAAAACTTCAATCTTAAAACAATCCTCTAATCCTCAATCTCTAAAATCCTCTAATACAGTAAAGTTTACATCTCCAAAAAAGGCATTTAGAAATTGTCACCTATTTAAATAATTAGCACATGTTTAATTCATACCTATTTCTCTATGTCCATTCTTTTCATTTTCACTCTTCGAATTGAATGTTGAAAAACTGTCTGAAGGCTTGCCAATTTCAGAAGATGACAGAACAATGTCAGGAGTTGGTACAACGCCAGAAGGTCGGTTAATGTCAGCAGGTTGGTCAATATTTTCAAAAGGATTATGGTTGTTGTCAATAAGGGCCAAAAACTCCCCAGTTCGTGCAAGCTGTTGTTCTGCTTGTGGAATCTGATAAACATATTTGTTCATCTCCTCCGAATGTCCGAAGTGTTCATAAGATAAATTTCTATCTTTCTCCGACATATCAAGGGCACCCATAATAGACGATACTCGATGGCGATTGAGGGTTCCGTTGATTTTTGAATCGATCCCTGCTTTTTTACAGCAAGTTGTAAGTGCTGCCCATCCATCAGTATGTAGAAGGCTGTTTCCCGTGGATGGAAAAGCAAACTTGTTTAGCTTCGATACACCAGCTTCGGCACGCACTTTTTCGTCACAGAGGAAAATCATAGCATCGACCGTGTCTGGTGGAAAGAAGACGCATACCTGTTTATCACCTTTTCCTTCTTGATAGGTGATTCTGTTTTTAGTTTTAACCTCTCGTTTGTATTGTTCCCTCACTTTGGGTCGAAGCCATAACCCTTCAATAGCTTCTTTCCATTGATAGGTAAATAACCTTGCCGGTTCACCTCCTCTGCGCCCATTAAACATGGTTAGTCTGGCACATGTTGCATCTCTGACTTGGACGTACTCGTTGCTTGGGGGATTGAAAATGAAATTTTCTTTTAACGTCACATCAAGGAGGTATTTTTTCAGATCCTGAACGATTTCTTCATCTGGCAAATTTTCCGGGCGTCTCGTTGATTTGTTTCGTTTTTGCTTTATTTTGTAAAGTGCTCCATTGAAAAGTTCGTTCTCAACCAAATGAAAACACTTTAACAAATTCACAGATCATTATAGAAGAGTTATTATCCCCTTCAATAAGAAAATGTGCTTCCAATGTTTTTGCTGCCAGCTTAATAACATTTTGAATTTGCACTTTCAATCCGGACTTCTGCTCATTGGCTTCAGTTTCAGTAAGAGACTCAATTGCATATCGCAAATGTTTCATATTTGTTCTATCAAACATTGACCTCAAATCTGTTTGCTATACCCAAAGGATTCGATAAATTTTAAAAGAAGACGACTCAGGAGTCTCATGTGTGAACGTACACGTGTTTCGACTTCTTGCATCTTTTCTGATTTACACTTGTTGCCGTTGAAAATACGAGCACAACGATTAATATATATGGTCAGTTTTGGCCAATTTGATATTTCATCAAGTTTCATTTTATTTATGACATCTTTAAAATCAGCTGGATACTCGGTTACAATCATGTCTTTCACAGGTATCATCGGAATCATCACTTTTCCTCCTGTCTTTCCACACTCAATTTGGTGGCGCGCTTTGAATGATTTAGAATATGTCCCTTTACACTCGGAACAAACTACAATGTCATTGGCAGTTATTATTTTCGCGGAGTCTTTAGATCGTCTTTCTCTCATGTAGCATGGATTGTCTTTCAACATTTCTTTTTGGTTGTATTTGAATATGCCTTCTTTCTTCAAGTTGTCGAAAAGTTTGTTTTGTAATTCCTTCGGCTTTGCTAGAATTTGGATTATTGCTGGTTCGTCTTTGTGCTGTAACTTCAAATGGCGTGATAAAACACTTTGTTTTCTTACGCATCCATAAGGGCAAGGACGCTTCGGCTTTTTCTTCTTTTTCTTTTTTCCATCCTTATCATCTTTCCGTTCAGCAATGGCTCCTTGTTTTTCCGCACCAGCTCCTTGTTTTTCGTCATTTTCCCTTTGTTTTTCGATGTTTCTTTCATGATTTTCGTTGTTTTTGTCTTGAATTTGTCCAATGTCTTGTTCTTCTTCTCGTATTGAAATCTCCTGTTCATCAGCTGACGTGTCAATGATTTCACCTATACTTGATCCTAAGCCGATGGCAGAATCGTTTTTAATCAGCATCTCATCCACAGGTGATGACGCTCTATATTCATCTTCTTTTTCAAACTGAGCACATAACTCCTATTAATGAAAAAAACAATACATTTAACACATGGGAAAAAGGTACAAAGAGAAAATATAGATATATGGTACAAGTTCAGAAAAAAGGTTGAAATTTAGTCTTATACAGGTTATAGTCGTGTTAAAAATGCCAAACGTCAAAGTTTAAGAAAGCATCAATTCCCAAGAAAGAAAACATGTCTAGGACACTCTGCCACACTACGAGTAAAAGGCTTGTGAGTTTAAGCTAGGAGTGCTGCAACATTTGCCGTTTTAATGTTTTATGGGATTTGACTTAATTTGTTGGGTTGCCCTAGTCGTGTTTTTCTTTTCAACGTTTTCATTATGCTGAAGTCTTTTTAAATTTATAACACCACAAGAATTTAGTCTAACAATCAACACACAGGAATAAAGTCTCCCTTAAGGTTACGGACGTGTTCATTTTAATTCTTCTAAAATTTACAAATCTAAAAATTCAAAACTTTGAAATATTGAATATCAGACTTCAGATCAGATTTATCCCCCCTTGGAGTAACGCAATGTCTGATGTCTCCTAAGTTACAACTTTAACTTGTAAATAAGTAACCTTATGTTGAAGGAACAACTGGATGGTCCATCCGGAAACTTTTCTAATTAACATTGAGAAAAAAAAGGCATAATGTCTGAAAATGCGCTTTGTGAAGAGTTTTTTAAGTATTTCTCCCCATAGGGTATCCCCTTATGTTTCCAAATGTTAAAAATTTAATCACAAAATTCAACATAAAAAATCACTTTGTCCACCTTCTCTTAAAAGGCAGGGATTATCATGTTTTCATTTTTTATTTTGTGCTTAATTGGTTTTTACAAAAACCTACAAGACAAAAAGTAGAAACATAATCCCAAAGCAATCCAAACCAATTAAAGCAAGTTAAGGAACATTAAAGCAGAACGCAGAAATTTAGTTCGAACTTACATTCATTTTAGCAATAGCCCTTTCCAAAGCATCATCTGGGTTAACAACTGCATCTACCTGTAATTCGTCTTCAAAAGCTGAGAAAAAAATGTATAGAATTTGATGAGAAAGGTAAACTTCAGAAGGGGGGTCAAACCTGAAGGGAGGTGCTAATCCTAACCTTATCAACCTTATTTTGCGTTTTCAGGGGTGCATTTTCTCCCTTTTAACCCTCCCCCCCCCCAATATCTGTTAATCCTTTTTTTATTTTTCAGTTTTAGTTGTTCATAATTTATAATAGAAATATTATAACTACCGCACAGTTTTCTATCAATAAAAGAAACAACTGTAATGTGCTGTACTATTTCTATTCCCTCAATTGGTACAGCAAACTATGAGGTATATTTTTTTACTTATTAAAAACAGTAAACAAAAAAGATCATGTATTTTGATGTCATACACGTATTCTCTTTACTTGTACGAAATATCCCCTGAAAGTTTTAAGGATCTTGTTTTAAGATAAAGAATATATGTTATAAGAAAATTCCTATAATTTTACTTTATCAATACCAAGTCAATATTATGCACAATTTCTAAAAAGTGTCCTATGCTAAAAGGGTTGTCCACCACTTTTGATTTTAAATTAAAAGCTAGTACCATGGTACAAAGGGGTGGTCCCCCTATTTTGAACATAAATTACAAGTTAGTACCATGGTACAAAAAAAGAAAAAGTGAGAAAGTACACATTTTGTCCATCACCGCAAACACACGCCTGTCCGCCCAGCCCCGGTTATTTGGTACCTGAGAATTAAAATCACTTTTCAGATATAGCCAAAACGTTTTAAAACAAGCGATTAATTTTTCTTAAATTTTATTTCCTGTTTCATTTTTCATGTGTTCTATATCTTGCATGCATTTTTACGACAGCATAAATCTCCATGATTATGATTTAATAATACTTCCTCAATGTTAAACACAATAAAAGTAGCTTACGGATAAAGTCAGGATCACCAAACGTTTCTAGGCCATCATGTTCTAATTCCATCCCTTTGTAGCTGATCGTTTTTTTTCGTTTTCTTGAGGATCTTCGAGTATTTCCAGTATCATCTGAAACGTAGAAAAAGCTTAGTGGAGGGATCTGTTCAATTTGTGTTATGCAAAGTTCACACTTTGGTGTGTTTTCCGGGGAGAAAAATGACGGTCTCAGGCAAGAATCAAAATTTAATGAACATTTTGGCTTTAGAAAAGAGAGATGTTATAATACGCATACTACTAAGTAACTGTTTAGGAGGTCCATTCGAGAAAAAATGGACTGACATTGGAGCCGAATGGAACAAACGCAGTGAGATTAGATATTACAGGTAATGTATAGATGATTTCTGAGTGATTTTTAGCCAGGAACAGCTGTCTTCTCTGGTTTTTGCTCTCTTTGAAGCTTAGTATCCCGAGTTAGGTAGAGAAACCACCTATACTCCCAATACATCTCTAATCTTGTTTTTATTTTTTGGGAGCTTTCAAATGGTTTATAACAGGTCACTTTCTCTTTGAAGCTAAAATTTTCATTAAATTTCTCTGAAAAACACCAAAGTGACCAAAAAAAAAAAGGTTTGGTTAAAAAAAAAAACACAAGAAGAGGTTGGAAAATCAACTAACAAAGATATCTCAACAACATAATTTATTATATAGCTGTTAGAAGTTTTAGAGAGGAGGTTTCTTTTAAAATCCTCCTTTGTGAAACAGGGGATGCTGGATAAGTCTGAGAGGAGCTATAATGTGTGTGAAACCTGGTGAAACGGCAAAAATCGGTATTTATAACAGTTATTTGTCTCTGGAAAAACAGAGTACTAAAAATGTCTAGTCATAGGAATGTTGGTAAAAGACGTTTCTTAATTAGGCTAAAGGAACTACTGACCCCTGACTACCTAGAGAAAGAATTTCAAAAATTTGTAACTTTTTAACTCTAATATCGCTAATTTAAACAGAGTTTTGATACTTACTATTACTCCACACATCAGCCTTGTCCAGTACAAACAATTCATCACTGTCAGCATCACTATTTTCTGTCAGTTCTTGCTTGTGTTTGACATTGCGAAATTTTTCTTCATTGGGTAGTTTTTCGTTGTTCTGGAATTTGTTGTCCTTTGGTGATCCATCGGTCTTCTGTAAATCTTTCTGTTCGAGTGGCTTTTCGTTCTTTCTTAATTGTTTGTCTTCCGAGGATTTATCGTCTTTCAGAGATTCTTTGTCTTTTGGTAATTCTTCTTTTGGTGATTCATCGTCTTTATGTACTTGAAAATCATTATAAAACAAGATTGTTTATTACGGCCAACTATTAGTACAAAGTACAAAAAATGTCTAGCCATAGGAATGTTGGTAAAAGACGTTTCTTAATTAGGCTAAAGGAACTTCTGACTCCCGACTTTCATTAGGGAAAGAATTTCAAAATTTTGTAACTTTTTAACTCTAATATCGCTATTTTAAACAGAGCTTCAATACTTACTATTACTCCACACGTCAGACTTGTCCAGAACAAACATTTCATCACTGTCAGCATCACTATTTTCTATCAGTTCTTGCTTGTGTTCGACCTTTCGAAATTCTTCTTCATTGGGTAATTTTTCATCCTTCTGTAATTTGTCGTCCTTTGGTGATCCATCGGTCTTCTGTAAATCTTTCTGTTCGAGTGGCTTTTCGTTCTTTCGTAATTGTTTGTCTTTCAAGGATTTATCGTCTTTCAGAGATTCTTCGTCTTTTGGTAATTCTTCTTTAGGTGGTTCATCGTCTTTATGCACTGGAAAATCGTTATGAAACGAGATTGTTCATAACGGCTATCTTTTAGTACAGAGTACAAAAAAACACTCCTAAAACCTTAATTTTAGTAATTTAGATGTGTGATTACTGATTAGTATATATAATCACATGATAACAAGTGAATCCATCTTGCGATTAGGAGTGCTATGCTCAACTTTGAGTTGTAAAACTAATTTTATGGCTTGCAATAAATCGCACTCCTAAGACATTTCAGGTGTGTGGAGGTGTGCGCATACTATCGCACGCCTCAAATGATACAGCCAGCTAGTCATAGGAATGTTGGTAAAAAACGTTTCTTAATTACGCTAAAGATACTACTGACTCCCAACTACCATTAAAGAATTTCAAAAATTTGTAACTTTTTAACTCTAATATCGCTTTTTTAAACAGAGCTTTGATACTTACTATTACTCCACACGTCAGACTTGTCCAGTACAAACATTTCATCCCTGTCATCATCACTATCTTCTACCAGTTCTTGCTTGTGTTCGACCTTTTGAAATTTTTCTTCATTGGGTAGTTTTTCGTCCTTCTGTAATTTGTCATCCTTTGGTGATCCATCGGTCTTCTGTAAATCCTTCTGTTCAAGTGGCTTTTCGTTTGTTCTTAATTGTTTGTCTTTCAAGGATTTATCGTCTTTCAGGGATTCTTCGTCTTTTGGTAATTCTTCTTTTGGTGATTCATCGTCTTTATGTAATTTTTCGTCTTTCGGTGACTCCTCGCCATGTTGTAATTTTTCTTCTTTCGAGGATCCTTCGTTTTTCGGTGATTCCTGGCTATGTTGCAATTTTTCGTCTTTCCAAGACTCTCCGTGTTTCGGTGATTCCTTGGCATTTAGTAATTTTTCGTCTTTTTGTGAGTTTCCTTCTTTTGATAATTCTTTCTTCTGTGATTTATCATCATTATGTAATTTTTCGCTTTGCAATGACTCTTGGTCCTTCTGTAATTCCTCACTCTTCAGTACATCTTCCTTCTAAAAAAGAGGGGTAAAATATACTAAAATGAAAACAAGTTTGTTCAAGGATACGACTGAGCTCAAAAAAGTCTTTAACATTGTAAAAATAGTACGGGTCTGAAATTCGGTGCAACTGGGTTTTAACATAACTTTTTCATCTTTTAATACCAACTTTTTACAAATCTTGACCAATTTTTTTGAAAATAACACCCCCTACTATGTAACTTATACGCACCATTTTAGATACAATTTCTGGTGTGAAAATATCACTCATGTCGTCTCTATCAGATGTCAAGTCTATCAAGTCCTGAAAGGAGAAAGATTCAAAAAATACTATAACTATAGTAAAAAATATCAACAGGATCAAACAAGACAGTTAAATCTGGCACATATGCTATGCCAATAATGAGAAAACTGGAAAAATTGTGAGCAGATCAAAGAATTTCAATATAAAATACTCGCAAAATCTACCGTAGCTGTCTATCAGTTTATAAGAATAAGACATAACTTATCATATTAACAAAACTGAGCTTGTAAACTGAACTTTCCTATAGAAAATGAACGAGTGTTGCAAGCGAAAAAATTTGGAACTAAAGGAGCGTGACAGTTTTCAGTTATCAGTTTTCCAATGTATTTTTTTTTTGAGAAGAGCGACTGGAAGACTCCCTTAGGTACAGGCATCAAAATAAGGGATAGAAAGTGCATCGCAATTTTTTGATAAGCATGATTTTGCATCCTAAAATGGATCAATTTTCAATTTTTAGCTTGTAAGTAATCCAAAGACGGATCGGAATTGCGAAATGCGATACGCTAATTAGACCCCTGAGGTACCCTCTTTTTTCGGCGTCGCCTTCAAAATACACTATGCCACTGCTTTACACTATCAATAGGAAGAATATTAGTGAGGTAGTGATAGCTTTATCAAGATGGTGAAGATATGTATACTGGTGATCTCTTTTGAGCTATTTATATTCTGTTTATGAAACAAAGTACTACCTTCTCATCATCGGCGATGATGTCAAAGTGTACAAGCCCTTCTTCTTCTGCCTGTGTTTTTAAATGTTGATTCAAAATCATTTGTGATTTGATTTTTGGATACTGATTTTCATCCTAAACGATAATGATTAATTAAAGAAGTTGAAAAAATGCCTTTATTGAAGTAATTCTCTGGAATTGAGGGAGGGGTCTTTAAGGACAAAAATCTAGCTGAAGTCCAATTTTTGCCAACTAAAAAAATGTGTTATTTTCTCTATACACTTTGCTAAGCATAGCTTGAATCTGGGAAAATTAATCATCCAAATTTTGTAAAGAAAAAAATGAAGTAAAAATGAAAATCAACTAAACTTGACGATGTTTTAAAAAAACTGTTTTCTAAAATTGTTCGATTTTTATGCAAAATTAAATTAAAAAGGCCTATGCGAAAATTAATCCGACACACGCTAAATCTTCAAATTCTTGTCTCGCAAAAATCTATCCACTTAAGGTACATATGTCATATTGAGCCAACTCGTACCTTTTTCGTCATTTGTGGGAAATTTTCACCATTATGTTCAACCTCAATTTGCTGCATTTCCTACAATAAAAAAAAACTCAAGGAGATAATCTAAGAGATGGAAATCCCTCTGAGACATAAGAACTTTGAACACTGTTCGAGACTCCAATACCTAATAGACAGGGGGTTTAGAATATGTAGGAGGGTTAGAAAAATCCCAAAACTTAATGCTTGTTTGGAAATAATCAAAATTTTAGTCAGTACCTCAACTGATAGGATTGATGCTGTTATAATCACACCTGTTACTGTTCAAGAGATGATCAGAGATTTTAAATCCCTGACACATAAGAACTTTGAACACTGCTTGAGTCTCTGCTCTCTGGTACCTAATAGACAGGGGGTTATATGATGCACCAACCCCCTTTGCTTAGGGCCTTATTGGTACCTAGTTCTTACCTGAGTATGATACCAGGGCTGATCAAATTTTCCATAAAAATATTGAATTTCGTCATACACTTCTATGGTTTTTGTGGCAAAAAGGCAAAGGCGGGGCGGTTTATTTTCCATCTCGAAAATCCTCATTTTTGCGTTGGGGAAATCTTTAGAGTCGTTCACTAGTCTTCCCAAACTACCATCATCATGTGATGCATCAAGACTGAAACACAATAATCGTGCATAGCATTATTAGATTTAAAACATCTATTAGAAAAAAATTAGATTTAACGTGAGTATAAATTAAAAGGGGTCAATTAAAAATATTGTTAAAAACAATTGCCCACCTGAGAGAATGAAAGTTTGACTTTTTTGATAGAAAATTTATATTTTATTTTATATGCAATTCTTTTACCCAATCCTTTTCAAAGAATTGAAAAATGACCCCAAAAATTAAACCAAAAGGTATGGGTTTATTCAATTTGCAAAGATGATTATCAAAGTCTAGAAGTATTTATAGATATTTAAGGATACAGTTTTAGCTCATTTTTTATTACAATTTTTCCGGTATAAATTTTTTTTCCTCATCTGCATCAGCTCCTTCTGATGGAGAGAGTTATATCGGATCACCCAAAGTTACCTTCATTTTTTTATTTTTCATTTTTTTGTTGTTTGGAATTGATTAACTAACAGTTAGGTAGGGTCAGGGTTGCTAGTAACGGCTTGTCACTGTGCCGGGTGCATACTCGGCGCCTTGGGCCCCGCAGGGTTGCTAGTAACGGCTCGAATTTCAGTCAGGTTTAAAAAAGGGGTACTTTTACCCATATTATAATAACATTACCCCCGTCTTTTGCTAGTTTGGTATAATATGTTATGAATTGCGTGAAATTGCTGTGCGGCGATGGCTCAGTGGATAGAGCGCTGGCTTCCGAATCTGAAGGTCTTTCTTTGGTGGTGGTTCGAATCCCACTCGGTGCGAAAATTAGGTTGGTCGAAATTGATGGACAAATGATTGACAGGTATGAAAACTCAGTCAGAAATGAGAAACTAAGTCTCAGAAACTCAGACAGTCAGAAAAGAGAGAGAGACAGGATCAGAGATAAGAAAATAAAAAAAAAACATGAGGGTACTTTGGGTGATCCGATGTAACTCTTTCCCCTTCTGATGAGGTATGTCCCAAAATGTATAAAAATGCAGAAATTGCAAAAAAAGTCTATTATGTTTTACTCCCTATTGACTGAAGTTATTGTACCAGAAATAAAAAGCAGTCTTAAAAGCAAATCTCCACCGTGGTGTGTCTTTAAAAAAAATCTTATGTTAGAATAAAGCAGCTACAAGCCAAGAAATCTTTACTTTTGAAATTAGGCCATGGTCAGTGCCACCAAAACGTTTCACTTTTTTCAAAATGTCTGTGACCAAGCTTCTAGAATTGATTTTGGTCAATTTGAGGGTGCTGATTCGGAATTTGAATGTTACCAAGCTTGAAAACCCGCAGTTTTTGAGTAATTTGCGATTTTTTGCGTTTTTAGGCAAAATTGTAAGCCCTGAAAATTCATGATTTTAGCGGGGTCTTCAAAATCAAAAAAGGCCTATACCACGTGATAGAGCTCTTCAAACTGAGCAAAAAAATGTATTATATCAAAGTCTAAACTTTTCTAGATCAAAAGTTATAGACGATTTTATGGTGAAAAATTGATTAAAAACAGGGAATTTCCCCACAATCTACATAATTCATGCAAAATTATATCACTTTTTTACCTCAAAAAACCCCCATCACTTTTAATCTAGAAAAGTTGAGACTTTGATATAATACATTTTTTCGCTCAGTTTGAAGAGCTCTATCACGTGGTATAGCTATAGGTCTTTTTTTGATTTTGAAGACCCCCCAAAAATCAAGAATTTTCAGAGCTTACAATTTTGCCTAAAATCGCAAATTACGCAAAAACTGCGGGTTTTCAAGCTTGGTAACATTCAAATTCCGAAACAGCACCCTCAAATTGAGTAAGAAACATATAAAAAAGTTGGTCCCAGACATTTTGAATTTTTTCTTTATTTTTGAAACATTAACAATCCACTGGCCACGGCCTAAATTAATGTTTATCTTTTACCATGATGTTCTTGTAAAGAATTATAGGCCCTGATCTTTTAAAAGTCTCCTTCTTTGTGATCCATTGAACATTTAAAGTGTCTCTCTTGAAATTCTTTATTATAATTTCTTTATAATAGAACAATGAAAGAATAGCTTTTAATTTTCTGATTTAGCTCAATAAAGGAAACAAATTTTCGGTAAAGATCAAAGAAGAGAAATCTTGAAATGGATTTCTCAAAAAATGCAGTTAACCTTGCAACTTTGAAAGAATCTGTTAAAAAATTAACTCATCTTCAGCAAAGATTTTAAAGTCTTAACGCATTTAGATTTCAACTAGCAATTGTGTTATATAGTATTTTTTTTTTAGAGAATTAAAACAGAATTGAAAAATCATTCTTTGAAGTTCAGGTTTATGTAGATTTTAGTAGCACGTAAGTTTTGATTGGTCGGCGGTAGACGAGAACTTTGTGATGATGTCATCAGCTTAAAAATTTTTTCTATGAGTTTGTATCATGGTAAGGAACATTCCGACAAAATTTCATGATCATAAGACTTCTAGACTAAATGTTATAAAGGGTGGTGCAAAACACCCCCATATTCGAAGCCCTAGAAGTTACAGCCTTAATAGCTTAAAATATATTCTGCCAATTCAGTACATTAACACTTGTATATTTATCATTAACATATGTATCATAGCTCATTATCAGGACAAACTTTTCAAATAAAAAGTATACATTTAGGAAGCTTACTGGTGATACTTTCAGCTATAATGAAAACCGTTTTTTCAAGAAAAATCACTATAAAGAGAAGGAGTTTTTGTAAAATGGCCACGCAGCAAAAACCGTACCCTTTAATTATTTTAAAGAAAATAACTTTACAATATTGATTTGTATGTTTTTTATTGTAATTGTTTCATTATCTTAATAATGAACATCCTATTTACTGTGTCCTGGTCTAAAATTTCAAGTGCAAATTAGTTATATCAATAACACAAGAGAGTGCCAACTATTTAACAAACCTGAAGCAGTTTTCTGTCGATGTAATGTCTTGTCAAGTTTGTTAAGTCAGTGTCAAAGTAATTGTTTGCTGATCACAACCTGGGTGAATTCAAACACAAAAATTTGTTGGAGTGGAAAGTTTCGCAAAAATTTTTCAGGACCGCATGATTGTTGGTGAAGGTTTTAAGCCAATAGTGACTAATTTTCAACTTCTTTCAAGCTATGATCCTAGTATGTCTGTCTGTTTGTCTGTGTGTGTCTGTCTGTGTGTCTACCTTAAGTGGACAAATTTTTGTGTGGATTAATTTTCACAGTTTTGCGAATTTCGGCCATTTTCGCGAAATCAAGTCATTAAGAAAATTTTGGGAACAGAACCGTGATTTTGTGAAAATAAGTCCACACGAAAACTTTGGGAATAAGTGTAATTAAGAATGTGTTATTGATATATCAGTCAGTACCCCAATTTCCCAAAGCTTATTGATTTTTAACTTTTTCAAAGAAAAAAGCAGGGCAGGACTGTTTAGATTTCTCTCAAACTGTTGCCTGTATTCTCACCACTTTGGCCCGTTGTGGGAAAAATCATATAGATAGGTGTCTTGAATTTTTCCTTTTCTTTGAAGCACATCCATTTCATTCTTTTGTCGCAAAATTCCGCGGTACTCTAATATGAAGTCAAACTTCTGAAATTTTCTTTTTGCAAATACTCCCCATCCTAAAACGAAAGTAGTTTTCTAAGTCTTTAAACTGCTTTCTAATAATATGCTAACTTCCAGTTTTTTTAACATACTACTAATCTCCAGACAACTCTGCAATTTTAAGCCGTTTTAAAAAGAACTTTCAAAAAATAAATCATTTGTAATCACGATTAGATTAATTAACAAATAATGTCACCATCTACCTTTTGACGTGTTGATAAACTTTTTGTAAACATCTTGCGGATCAACTTTCGCATGAATAAAATGCTCGGCCATAGCCCTTGGAGAGAGTCGCTGAAAAAAATAGTAAATGACTTCAATTAAAGACAAAACACATCAATCAAAATTAAGCATTATACCATATTCAGGGGGTAAGCAGTTAGTACGAGACATTATGCCAGTTGGTACTGTGGTGCAACATTAGAATTTGGTGCTATATTAACTGCAAAAAAGGGTGGTCCCTTTGTAAAAAGTTACAAAATTTTGGTACGATCTGTGTGAAAAATAGAATCTTAAGAGTCCGAAATTTTCAAATAAAAACACTGTATTTTTTACGAAAATCTCTTGAGAAAGTTTTTCAAATTATAAAATACCGTATTACTTTGATTTTTTTCGATTTCAGGAGGGGCGTTTATTCGAAGGGGGCCAAGTTAAATTAATGTTATGTTTTCCGTAACATGCCTGCATCTCAAAAACCCAGCACAATTGGTCAATTTGTTGCAGTTCTAGCTGTAAATTGCATGCTATAGCATACCCCCACGCTGACACACGCCTAAAATTATTTGTAAATGCTAAAATCTGTGTTATATATAGCACATTTTGTTGGTGCACGCAGAAGATACATCATAAAAGACAAATTGAATACAATAACAAACTGCTCAACTCCACAAAAAAGCCCCATAATACTTCAAAAAGTGTAAAACGAAAACAGACTTTATTTGAGCCTGTCGCTTTGTGTTTTTTTAAGGATCCTATTTTCTTTCATATACATGATTTGGTGTTTCACAGATACGTAAAACATTACGTAATTTAACATTTTTACAAGTTTTTCTAAGCGAGTGCTAGCTAAAAATATCTTTAGCTGATATACAGCTAAAAGCAGTGAATCTCAGGAGAATGGATTAGTAGACCATTAAGCAATATCTATAAGAAGCACGATTCGTTAAGCAGAATCAGATAATTAATGCAAATTTTGCATAATTATGCATAATATGAAAAATGACGCCATTTAGTGTTGATCCAAAGTTCAGAAATAAAATGGGAAATGTTTTTGGCCTGGAGGAGATTGACAAGATTTAACTTTTGACATAGAGCCACAGATGATCAACATAAATTGAGGTGGGAAAATGTAAGAACTTTTCAAGATATTTGAACACTACTTTTTCATGAAACAAATAGCAAAACTAGGCCATCTGGATTAAAGGTGAAAGAAAATGCCATGAAACATGGCGTTGGAATAGAGAGCGAATCAACTTTCTTTAATTTCTATGAAAAATTGACCGACCGCATCTATGTTTTAGATTTCTATAAATTGACCCCTGAATTTCGATTTCTGATCCAAATAAACAGTGTCCCACATTTGCTTATTTATGACCGAAAGAAACTGCATCCCGTATTTGCCTTTTTCCACTGTTATGCAAAACATAAGATCAATTTAACTTGGCCTAAAAAAGTAAACAGGGATCATAATCTTCAAAAGTATGAAAAAGATACAAAGATAAAAAGGTCCATCCATTTACCTTTGGTCTTTCATTTGGTTGCATTGTCTAAAAAAATGAACATAATGTAATGAATTCAAATTATGACAAGCCAAACATTGTGACCTATATGATTTGATGAACTAATGAATGTGCACACTATAATGTGAAGATTTTTTGTTTAAAGGTGCTGTTTGCTAGCACTGAAATATTTTTGTTTACTTCCAGGCCTGTGATTATCAAATGTAAAATCATAATTATTGTTCAATAGCCTTTTTTACCAACTGCTCATTCATTCCATTATCCTATTTTTTCAAGTACTGTGCATTGTACTAAATAACATTTGATTGTATTTTATATGTTGTAGTTTTGTTGATTTAGACTAGACACCACTTTTTATATTAATAAAAGCATTCAGGGTCTAATGTACTGTTTCCTTTTTGTAGATCTTAGTTACCTGTTTCATTGCTAGAGCTATCAAAGCAGGATTCATCAGCAGATATTGTGTCACCTCCACAGACGGCTATATCAATCAAATCAATTATGGTTTGCCTTACAATGGAAAACATATGGAGTGTTGGATATTTCTGCAAAATATTGTATCTTGAAATACTTTTCTCACAGAACTCTTTCAGTGAAAGGACTTGTATCCTTCTACGGTGTATGTCATCCGAAACAAGGCTGCTGTTGTCTTCATTGAGGTTGAATCTAGTTTTCTTGCAGGGTATCTCAAGCCTTTTGTTATCAATATCACTAATTCTTTTTTTCTCCATTGAAATATTTACTGAAAGATTGT
This sequence comes from Clytia hemisphaerica, assembly GCF_902728285.1. Lineage (NCBI taxonomy): Eukaryota > Metazoa > Cnidaria > Hydrozoa > Leptothecata > Clytiidae > Clytia > Clytia hemisphaerica. The sequence goes on along the minus strand of NW_027104402.1, from coordinate 73,243 downwards.
TATCTCATATTTAACAAGCAACATGCCGAATAGACCTCTGATGAAAAATGGAAAAGAAGTCTGATTGTACAACTGTCAATTATTCATTTGAACGACCCTAGAAATAACTCATTGATTCTTCAATGATTCTATCGAGAGTCTAACAACCTGGATTCAAAATACCATTCCAATAGCTAATGTTGTCAAGAATTTGAAACATGAGGTCCCAACACTAATAGACCTCTTAACTTGAAATGTCATTTATATATTTGCGACTTAAAGCCCACAAAACGACCCAAGCTTTTGAGGCAAAAAGATCACAACATTAGCTGCAGGCAAGCAGATTTTGTATTATTATACTTTTTGAAATATCTATATAAAACATACTGCCTCACACCTAAACATCAAGTGTTTTTTCCTCCAGACTTTTTAGCAAATGCAAATGTGCAACGGCAAAATCGAAACATTGTAAAAGGTCTATTAAAATACCTCTTCACCTAAAATCAAATATGGAGTCCATTTGTTTCTTACCTCAAAACTTCCATTTTTGCCATTTTTTCCCCAAATGCCACCATCGTGTGAAACAAATGGAAACCTTGTTAAAAATGCAAAAGTCTACCATCTTGCAAACTCTTAGTTACGTCAATAATGGCCGCATAAATTATATCGGAAATGTAAACAAACAAACAAGAAAACGAAAGTGAACAGATTGTAATTATGCAATCCAAATTGACGCCATTTACAATAACATTTTCCACCGTTGACCCAGAATGTAGAAACAAATGCGAATTTCTTTTTGCTTGGAAAAGCTTGGCAAACTTCCACTTTGACACAAAAATCACAAAATGATCAATGTAAATTGAGGTGGTAAAAATGTAAGTAATTTTTAACACTTTTGAACACATTTCGATGAAACAAATGGGAAAAAGGTGGCATAAGTGGCATAAATGGTGCTGAAACAAATGGACCCATGCATGGTCCCACCACTAAATATAGATCCCCAACTAAAATTTCCATCAAGGGTGCTTTCTTTCTCAAGACAGTGTCATCAATCAAACGTATCGACTACTGGATCAATTGAACGTAATCGAATCACAATTGAATATAACCCAGAACTTGCCATTTGATTGCTTCGATTACGTTCGATTGATTCAATTGTATTCGACTTTATTCGATCTCGTTGTACGGTACTTTAAGCGTTTGGCTCACACTAAAAAAAACTCTAAGAGAGTGATCCAATCTAATTTAAAGGCAATCAAAGTTATCAAACATAATTGTTATCATACATAATTGTATAATCAAACAGAATCGAACCAATTGAATGTTACTCGAACGCAATCGAATATTACCCAGGAATCGGCCGTTCCATTCAGTTGACTTGAAGTTTTTATAAAATGCTCACACAATTAGTTTTTCAAATCAATAGAGATGACGTGTTCTTTAGAAAAATGTAATAAAACTTTTTGTCTGAATAGTTAACGACTAATCCAATGAAGAAAATTTTTGTAAAATGTTCATCTCGACCCGTTCGATTAAGATTCAATTACGTTCGACAATTGAATCGCAATTATTGGATTGCGTTCAACTATGTTTGATTGGTTCGATTGCAATTTTCGTTCAAAGTTGTTCAATTGACACCATCTGGCACATTATATTATACCAGATCCGATCAATCGAACTAATCGAACCAATTTTTTAATAGAACTGATGGAACCTAATCGAATGATTAGAGTTCAATTTACCGAACTAATCGAACTTCCAGATTTTTCAAAAATTGTGAGTGTTTGATTAAGTTCAATCACTAAGGCGTCAATCACATATATAAGTTGTGTTTGCGTCATTTCCAGCCCCAAAAATTGAGTCGATCGGTCGGCACTAAATTCGTTGGAAAAGTGCGCTCTGAACCTAGGCCATCGGTCAGCACTAGAATCATGGGAAAAATGCACCCTGAATATAGGTTTGTTCGCCCGGCAAGAGTTATCAAGCGCACTAGCTGCATTATGATCTTTGTTACATATCACGGTTGCAAAAAACAGTTGCATAGTGCTTTTTAACGCAAACAATCTTTGAAAAATTACCGACCGAAAGCTTCTTTGAACTAACACTGGATGATCAAATCGGCGACTAACGATGAATGTACAAAATGCTTTGAAAAATATTGGTAAATAATCCGATAGATTTCCGACTTTCCGACTGAAAAGTGTCGGATTTTTAAGATAGAAAGTGAGTCGGTCGGACAACGCGAACACAACTTATTTGTGATCTACGCCTGATTATGATTCAATTAGTTTGACAAAGTAATTTGTTCGACTAGTCTGTACCATTCAAAGTCTGATTTTAAAGGAAAAATTGCATCGTAAAATAGGGAAAGCTACTCCTGATATCAGAATAAAACAATTTTCCGAAACTAGTGCTAATATTGCGTCAGCGCTGGCCGCAGCGCGGATGGGCAGTTGTGCGGACTAAATATATACGGGTGAACTAAATATCTGGGCGAGCAAAATATGCGGTCGAGCAAAATATCCGGGACTCGGCAAGGTAGCAGCTTTACAAAGGTCAAAGAAGTTGCGATAAGTTTTGCAAAAGGAGGTGAAGATTGGAATAACGAACTAATCAAACTATTTTTGCCTAATCAAACTAATCGAACTCAAGTTTTATAAATAATTGTGAGTGTTCGATTAGGTTCGATTAAGTTTGATAGTCGAACTCTAATAGCTCGATTAGGTTCGATTAGTTCGATTAGAAAATCTGTTCGATTAGTTTGATTGATCAAGTCGGGATTAAACCTACCTTTACTTTACCTAAGTGCTAAGAAGGTCTAGCTTGCTCAGCTATTCGATAACCCAAAAAATTTAAAATAACATGAAAATGACATGTTTCAATTTAACTACATGGAGGATCACACTATGAGATGAGAAATCCATTGCCTCTTACCAAATATATTTCACAATCCCATCCTTTCAAGAAATCTCATTGTTCTGGTTAATTCCCTTTTATTTTGTCTGAACATGGCCTGAATGAAGATGACATTGATATTGGGAAATCTAATTTTCAGAAGCTCTATGGCATATGTATCTTGCTCAGAAAGACATGTAGCTTGAAGTTGTGGATGTGGATTAGGATGTGGTACTATGAAACAATTGATACAGTGTGCTTCTGTTGGTGTGATTGATGCTTCTGTTGGTGCAATTGATGTTGCCGTGTTAGCATAAGCCATTGGTGTTCATGTTATGGAATGAAAATTGTCATGACATACAAACCACCTTTCAGAGTAAAATTAAGGTCCGCGAATTGCAGTGACAAGGTGTTGTCCTAGAGCACACTTTTAAGGCATTGAACAATAAATACGATTTTACTTATAAGCTCTAGATTTCACTTACTTTTGGCTGCTTTGGTCGACATATTCTTTCTTTTTTCCGCCGCATGACTCCTTCACGCCAACACTTTAGGTCGACGACGCATCCAATGATTAAAAAATGTGCGGGGGACAGGGATCAAAGTTCAACCGCAAAGACTTCTGGGAAGGCAAAGACCGCGAAAAAAAAGGGTCGTGGGTTTTTTTATCTGCTCCAGATGTCGACGAAACTGCAACTTTTATCTCATGTCGACTTTGCAACGATTGTTCCGACGTGTGAAAAATTTATATTCGCTACTTCAAAACCTCTTTCAGGGTTTTTTTACTGCTCCAGATGTCGACGAAACTGCAATTTTTATCTCATGTGTCATGTCGACTTTGCAACGAAATTTATATTCGCTATACTTCAAAACCATTTTTAGGGTTCTTTTGGACTGCTCCCGGGGGGGGGGGGTACTAGGGCAAGATGGGTTACGGGGATGCTCCGCTGGTCAGGGTACCTTTTCTAACCTCCACGAGTCCCAGGTAGGGTCGCAAATACACCAAAATAGAAAAATCAGTCTTTTCGAGTCCCGCGTAGGGTCCATTTTTCGAACCTCAGCGGAGCACCCCCGTCGGTCGACAAGGGTAGTACCCCCCCCCGGGGGACTGCTCAAATATGTCGACGAAACTGCAATTTTTATTTCATGTCGACTTTTGCGAAGGTTGTTCCTACTACATTTGAATTTTTAATCACGATTTCAAAGCCCATTTTTAGTTGTCTTTTTAGCATTTTCGTGATGTCAACGAAAGCAACGAAATTACAATTTCTCATGTCGACTTTGCGCCACAAGCACAATCTTTTTGTAGCACTAGAAACATCCATAAAGGAATTCAGTGTCATAAGTGGTGGCGAATGGGTGAGTATGACACCGAAAATCGAAAATTGATGATCTACACTTTTTTTTTATCTTTTTACTCGCTAAAAATGTCGACAAAACTACAATTTTTATATCGTATGTCGACTTTGCAACGATTTTTTATTATGTTTCAGAAAGTTACCCTACACTTTTGTTTTTTTATTCGCTAAAAATGTCGACAAAACTACAATTTTCATCTCATGTCGACTTTGCAACGATTTTTTTTTGTTTAGAAAATTCATTCCGAATTCAAAAACCTACTCTTTAGTCTTTTTACTCGCTAAATAAAGATGTCGACAAAACTACAATTTTTATCTCATGTCGACTTTGCAACGATTTTTTCTCATTGTTGAAAGTCTGTTAAGAGTTTCAAAACTATCTGGATCTTGACCAGTGCCAAGAAGATTCCTCAATCTGCGCCCCCACTGGTCAATGAAGGTTTCTTGCTTCTTGTCACACGATCCACACGATCTGTTGACGCCATTTTGTTGGAAGGTGTATGGAAGCATGCACGCAGCAAAAATATTTTTTCAGAATTGAAAAAACGTGGTGCAAAATTTTTGCATAAATTTAAATAATTTGAATAATCAAGAAACGAGAACAAATAATTTAATGCATGATAGCATAATTAAAAGGTTAGACCAATGAGCGATCACTAATAGCAAAATTAGTTAAATATGCGGCTTTTTCGAGCGTTTCAGAAGAGTATTCAGTTGCTGTCGACCTAATGTATGATTTGAGATATCGTGTCGACCTAGCGTAATATGCAAGCGAAAAAAATAAAGTGAAGTTTTTGGCTGAGAGACGCCCGCAAGGGCGTTTCCACGCCAAATCTATTGCGCCTCGATGGTTCTGAGTCATTTCGAGCACCTGTCATCTAATCAAGATTCGGCCTTTCCTCTTAAATTAGAGCCAAACGTTAGGTCAACACGAAATTTGTCGACCTTACGAAGATGTCGACCTAATGTGCTTTTTGATGTTCCGTAATGTCGACTCTAAGCTGATTTATGAATGTTAGAAAATCCAATTGAGATTCAACTGTCAACAATTAAGTTAAAACTTCCGATCGTAAAAACAAACGAATGTAAAGAGGACAAAGAAGAACAGCACGATGATCCAAAGCCTCATCGTCAGATCTTGGTATGTTTGTCTTGTAATTGATATGATTCTATTCCATTTGGAATTACCTGTAGCTCTTTCTTGAGGTTTTTAATCTAATTACTTAGAGTAGAAAATGTAACAGGAACAATGGTCTTGTAAAATGAAATATCTGAGAAAATCTGAAATCCGATACAAAAGACTCTTTTGTTTATAATTATTTCTTGATGATTTAGGGCCCGTTTACATGGATTTTCGGTACGGGCGTACTGAGATTTTTTCTGCACGGTCTACGATATAAACCAATTTTCATCGACTAAAATGAAAGCCTTGTTTACCAAAACGGACGTCCGAATGTTTCATGAGAAAAGAGCCACCATAGAACTCATCCTTGGCAACGGAGACCTTCTTCTCAACTGTGGCTACTGCCAATGCCCAATTTGTGGTAATATCATATCGTTAGGGCATTTTAATGATATCTGTCAAAAGAACGACCACCTATATTCTCATATAAACTCAATGCATTTCAGAGATCCGGCAAAGAGTACCCATCGAGGTATGTATTATTTCATAAATTCTAAAATTGAGATCCTAAAATGAAACATCAGCGTCATTGCGAAACATCAAATAATATTTCCCTAAACAGCATTTTTTTCAAAACAAGGTTTGAAGACATAATTTCCAAATTGCAAGTCTAATTAAATCTAACGCCAATATACTTTTAAGTCATAATAAGGTTGGCATAAAAAATGATCCATTTTTATTATTTTTTTACTTACTCATTCGCCTAAATTGCTTTTCAATAGGTCTTGGATATTTGAGTATGGCGAGGCATAAACAATACCTTTCCAACAACAAAAATATGGAGATACCACAAGGCGAACATTGTCAATATGGGTTGCATAAATTTCTCCCAGTTCAAATTCCAGGTAATTACACAAATACTTCTGTTAACTAACTTAGCTTCAACCTGTTCTGTAATTTCATTTAATACTTTTAAGAATTAATGGAAAATGGAAACCCTCAATTTTTACCAAAAGAATATCATTTTCAGGCTCACTCCCAAATTTTCTTTATCTTTTAGGGAACTAATTTTTGAAGAACTTAAGGTTGTGTGAAATTCTTTGCAGAAATTTTTATATTTGACAAAATATTTTGTCGAATGGTCCCGCTTCCTTTTAAAAGTATACTTTGTCTACTTTATTTTTGCATGGCTATAAATGGATTAATAACCTCAGTAGCCTGTCTCTCTGGAAAATATTTAGTATTAATTTTTCTGAGAGGCTTTTCGGTTAATAATACAAAATTACAATCTTTTTATTTCAGGCACAAGGACTTCACCTTTTGATAAATCTCCGAATACGCTGGTAGCGCCAGATGTCCCGGAGAACCTGAAATGTATACACCCTGAAACGGCTGAAAATGGAAATCCTGAAATGGAAAAAGTACAAGAAGAAACTACTGAAGACGTCATGTTTGGTAAGACACAATCTGTTTGAGCTTTTGACAGGAGGAGAGTGCACAAAATCTAAGTATCTAAGACAATCATGCCACGTTAGTCAAGAAATAAAATCAGATTTCTGGATTTAAGGAAAACAAAACAAGTATTTTTTGCAAAATAAAGTTTATTCAGCTAAAATTAGTATAAAGTCTAAAGTCAAAAAATTTTGGTCTAAATTGACGCTAACAGTTAACTTAAACTGTTTGCTTCACTTATCGTTTTATGTCAGCCATTGTCACATAAAAAAGTAAGGAAGTAAAAGCGAAAGCAAAAATATTTTCAACATGCAAAGGTTGCGCTCAAAAATTCGGAGACCATCCTTTAGTTTGGGCTTCTAATATTTATTATAAATTTGAAGTTACAGACGGTGGTCGTGAGTTAAAATCGCCACCTGTCGTCGAAAACACCGAGAAAGTAGCGACAGAGATATAAATTAGCTATGACTGCATTAAAACCTTCTATTAGACTCAAAAGAAACCCCTGACAAGCCAAACGAAATCACAGCTTCGTTACCATTTTGCGTTACACACATTTTTCATAAACTCATTTAGTATATAAAGATATATTAACATATTTTTTTATGAAGACGTCTCAACGAAACGCAGGCTTTCAAACAACGAGTTCAAAGGATTCACAAGCCTGGCCTTTCCGCGCTTTGACGTCAAAGATAGTAATCTGGAGGTGTTTAACCTCAAAGCCAATACCGAATTGGTGGTAGCCAACCCCATAGACGTCGCTGCCAATGGGGGTGAGTAGAACTTTCTACATCTTAACCCTTTAACGACTGTGCCTGTACCAGATTGATAACTTTTTGCCTTTTTTTCCACCTGAAATCGTGTGGGAAGATTGACATCACTTCGAAGCATTGGACTAAAGTCGTGAAAGTTCCAATCAAAATTATTGCTTGTTTACGATTTACACGTTCCATTTAACGGTTGGATATGGTTATTTAATCCAATATCATCAGACTGAATTTTTATATCTTGGCATCAGTCGGTCAGGTCGTTAAAGGGTTTCTATTGTATATACATAGAAAAAAGGAACTTACTTATTCGACTTTGCAAAAACACTCAGTATTTTTCATCGGAGTATTTTTATCTTATGTTACATATATTTGGAACATTATATATTTTTGAAAACCGAAAATGTAAATTTTATTTACGCTTTTTTGATTTAGAGGATATTTTTGTTGTTTTTGAAACTTCGTTTTTCGGCCCTTTGAGATAAGGTGAAAAGGGAAAACATAAACTCCGAATGCAACTTTAACTTTCACCCCTTTCTTTTTGAAAATAGTTGTCTCTCTTTATAAAGTTTGCTTATCAAGATTGAAAAACATTCGATTAAACATGCTGTGAAAATATTGAGAGTTTTCATCATCTCCAATGTCAAACAATAATATAAGAACCCTTTATGCAAGTTTTTTACGTAAAAATAGACATAAATATGATTGTGTCGCTGCAAGCGATTTGGGGTACATTCAAAAGGCCGAACCTATAAAACCTGAAGTTTTTGGCCGATCTGGACCGATTCAGGTCGATCTATGTTTTTACTTCGGCCGATCTTGAAAAAGTCCGATCCACATCGGCCTGGTCCGGTCCACATCGGCCTGGTCCGGTCCACTTCGGCCTGTGGGTCGATGGTTCGATATTTTTCGGATGCCGGCAATGCTTTTGTTTATTTAATTTTTTAAATGAAACGAGAAGAAGCCATCTTGTATTGTATAGTGGTAAATTTTTGTTTGATTTATTTTCTTTACTGATATAATGATAGCTATTGAATTATAAATTGGATTTTAAAACAAATCAAAGCAACGTTGAAATTGAATTCATTTTTTGAGATGTTATTAATTGCAAAACCATAGTTAGCATGTTTTGAATCAATCGTGCCTGGTGGAGTACAAACTTGCAAAGTGACTATAAATACTTTTTCAATTGTGACGTCAATTTCTCACTTTTCTTTCACTTTCTTCTTCACACTTTGGCGTTTATGGGCCATCCCGCCCAGAAAATTTTTGTTACCCCCCGTCAGACGACATGCAGTTTTAAATTACTGTTACAGACAAATTCTGGACTGGCCTTTGCGCTTGAGTCTCTGGAATGCTGTCAAAATTTGATATGTTTGATAACTTTTAGAACGATCATTAATTGATTTTCCTATTATTCATCATTCATAGAGAAGAATGACACACTCTAAGACCCGGGGGGGGGGGGGTACTTAGGCAAATGTAGGGTACGGTATGTGCCGCCCTTAAGGGTACCTTTTTTGGATTTCCAAAGTCCCGCTAAGGGTTGGAAAAATCAGAAAATAAAATTTCAGTCCCGCTAAGGGTCGCAAAAATTGCAAAATTTTCCTTTGTTTTCTCCTTTTTAGTCCCGGTAAGGGTCCAAAGTTCGAAAGTCGGGTGGCACCCCCCCCGTCAGCTCGCAACCCTAGTACCCCCCCCCCCCGGGCTCTAAGAAAAAACTTTTGGAGATTTCAGAAATTAACGCTCAGATAGGGTTGCTGTACTAAACGGCCAAAATACTCACTTTTGAAGAGTGATTTTTTTGTTACATTTCTTCTTGCATTTTCTCTATGATTGAAATTAAAATTGAAAACTTCGTTAGGGGTCCAGGTTGGGATTCTTAAAAACATGTGGTGCCCTTTTAAAAATGGGTTGGATACCATTACTACCGTCGTGCCATGGTTCATTGGATAACAAATTAGAAGCATTCATTACTCCCCCCTAAATGACCATTAACAAAAGGGGACTTAAATTAAAGATTAGAAAACGCAACAGCAAGGAAACAGAAATCAGTGTTCAGAGTTTTCCTTCTCTACAAGAAGGTATATTTTCAAAATCCTGAAAAATGTATCAAATAAAAAAGTTAAAAAGTACACAACAGAAAAAAGTGGAAGTGTCTGTCATACAAGCATACACAAAATATAAAATTTTGCGCATAGTCATAAAACAAAATCGGATCAGGTCCGGTTATCGTGGTCGCTGGTTGGATTCTTTAACAGTGAATAGAACTGTTAAAGAATCCGCCCCAGCGTTTTTTACTGACCACAAACTGTTTAAGAATCCGCCCCCCCTTCAGTTAGAGAATCCACCCCTACTGTTTGAGAATCCACCCCTCTTCAGTTTAACAATCTGCCCCTTTTCAGTTCAACAATCCGCCCCTCTTCAGTTAAAGAATCCACCCCTACTGTTTAAGAATTCACTCCCCTTCAGTTTAAGAATCCGCCTCTTTTCAGTTTAAGAATCCGCCCCCTTCAGTTTAACAATCCGCCCCTTTTCAGTTTAAGAATTCGCCCCTCTGCAGCTTAAGAATCTGCCCCTTTTCAGTTTAAGAATCCACCCCTCTTCAGTTTAACAATCCGCCCCTTTTCAATTGAAGAATCCACCCCAACTGTTTAACAATCCGCCCCTACTGTTTAAGAATCTGCTCCTCTTCAGTTTAACAATTCACCCCTCTGTTTAAGAGCCTAACCCCCCCCAAAATGTATTATCAAAAATGACTATGACTTTTTTTGAACACAAACGTTTTCGTAACCAATAATAGATGGTGATACTATGAACAAAGCCATCTAAGGTGCTACTGGATTAGATACCAGTTTCCTTTTTTTAACCCTTTCCGGACGCACGGATAGCTGTTCGATTACCGAACCTCAACGAACAGTTATAGAACCGAGAAATCCCCGTAAAGTTTGCTGGTGTTCGATAGCTGTTCGATGTGTTCGATTTCAATTCCATAGATCTCAACCTCCACTCGTTCTCTGGGGCAGCCACCCACAAATGCACCATCAGGGTGGGGCAGAAGTAGTTCACGCCCGCCCCGTAAAACAAACAGCATTATTTAAGATCTAAAAACTAATAGAACTCTATTTGAACTCTAAACGAACTTAATCGAACAATATATTAACTCTATTTGAACTCTAAACGAACTTAATCGAACAATATATTATTATCGAACTATAATCGAATTTCCGGTAAAGTTCGATTACTGTTCGATTTGGTTCCGTAATGGAACAGCTATCGTTCAATTAGTTCAATGAAATTCGTATGTTCGATTACGAAAATTGGTTCGATAAAGTTCGGTTGACATTGTCTGGTCTGTACCCAAGTTTTGCATTTTATGCTTCCTTTTTATGTTATTGTTCATTTAGTTATTTTGATTAAACAGATAATGAATACACAGTGATCATATTGTCACAATTGCCATAGGGCTTTGATTTACATAATTTCTATTCTGCTTTTACTGGACTTGAATTCATAGGGCTTAAAACCTGTTAAACAATAATTTGAAAGAGGGCAAGAATTTTTTTCATAAAAATGTCCTAACTTTTGTTGAAATATCATAAATTGTCATAAATTTTACACCCAAAAATGTCATAAAATGTCCTAAAAAACTGTCATAAATTCATAAAAAAATTAGCTAAATCAAGAGTGGGAGACCTGATGTTTGCTTTTTCAATTCTGTAACTCAAGCATTATATTCTGTTTACTCTAGGAGCTGAGTTGTGTCCCGCATGCACATTGGCGTATAGTCATTTTTTCTTTTGATCATGAAAGTATAGTCCTTGAAGAGTCAGAAAACGTGTGTGGCGTTATTCGGATCAGGCTCAAATTTCCATAATGGCGGATTTTAGATTTTCAACCCTTTTTAGCCCTCTTGCTTGAAAAAAAGTTTTTTTTTGACTTCAAACATAGACATATTATATACCAATCAATCACAAATTTTATGCTGATTAAGAAAAAGGTCCGAACCATGGTCTGAAAATTTCGCTATCTAAAGATATGAAGCACTTTCGATTTCCATTTTTTGAAATGATTACTTTTGGTTCCAAATTTGCGTGGCTGTAACATTTGATTGGCCTACTTGATTTACTTGAAATTTTCCGAGGGTCTTGTCTACCTTCCAAATAATAAAATTCAGGAAAAAAATTTTTTCTACATGAATTTAGAAATCCATAATGGCGGATTCAAAATTTTCTTTCGTCACATGAAATCCTAGGCTCTGCTAGCCTAAGAAAAATATTTTTTGATCTTAAAACCATGTATATTATATACCAATCGATCAGAAATTTTATGCTGGTTGAGAAAAAGGTCAGAACCATGGTCTGAAAATATCGCTATCAAGAGATACGAAGTACTTTCATTTTCTAAGTTTTGAAAACGAAAGTACTTCATAGCTCAAGATAGAAAACTTTTCAGACCATAATATTGACCTTTTTCTTAATCATCATAGAATTTCTGATCGATTGGTATATAATATACATGGTTTTTAAGATCAAAAAATATTTTTCTTAGGCTAGCAGAGCCTAGGACCCCATGTGACGAAAGAAAATTTTGAATCCGCCATTATGGATTTCTAAATTCATGTAGAAAAAAATTTTTTCCTGAATTTTATTATTTGGAAGGTAGACAAGACCCTCGGAAAATTTCAAGTAAATCAAGCAAGCCAATCAAATGTTACAGCCACGCAAATTTGGAACCAAAAGTAATCATTTCAAAAAATCAAAATCGAAAGTGCTTCATATCTTTAGATAGCGAAATTTTCAGACCATGGTTCTGACCTTTTTCTTAATCAGCATAAAATTTGTGATTGATTGGTATATAATATGTCTATGTTTGAAGTCAAAAAAAAACTTTTTTTCAAGCAAGAGGGCTAAAAAGGGTTGAAAATCTAAAATCCGCCATTATGGAAATTTGAGCCTGATCCAAATAACGCCACACACGTTTTCTGACTCTTCAAGGACTATACTTTCATGATCAAAAGAAAAAATGACTATACGCCGATGTGCATACGGGACCTAACTCAGCTCCTAGAGTAGTTGATAGCTTCCGCGAATCTGTATTTAATCTTGATGTCGATAGCCCAGTAAAACTTGCAATCAAAGAGCTTTTTACCAAAATCGAATCCTCTGAAAACCCATTGGAAACATATCAGTTTATCAAATTTATAGAATTACCACATTATGACCATACCTTTCGAGAACAGTTTGATGCACACGAATGTATTATATATATTATCATATTTTGAATCAAGTAAATCATCTAACAGCAGACCAGTTCGTGCCCAATGATAGTATTTTCTGTATATCATTTGCAGAATCAATTTTATGTCAAACTTGCGGTAATTTCTCTAACAAAGAGGTCACTGATAATATATGCCAAATACAGCTTCCAAACCGTTTCAATAGAAATTCTATTGAAAATGCAATTTCGAAAATGGTTAATGACCCATATGGAGAATTTCTACAAGAAGCCTACGAGTGTTCTCACTGTCCCGTTCGTATATTTGCCAAAAAATTCAGGACTTTATTCTTCCACTGATCTTGCTGTCTTTGCTATGTAAGGTAATCTAATTTAATCACAATAAACACAAAATCTGATTCCATTGTCCTAAAACTTTTTATAGTAATAATACTTTATTTTCAGATCTTGTTGATGTTGTCGCCTATTTGAAATATGTGAGCCCGAAAAAGCCAAAATTCTTTGATGCCTTCGTAATGCAAGAGACAAACGAAACCAGGGTTGTCGTGTATAATCTCCGTCAACATTCAAGCTTTTAGGAAGCTGTCAAGAAAGGTGTAACAATAACCCTTCTTGCCAAGATGACTGACAGCAAAGACTTGCGGTTAACTGGCCAAACTAAAATTATTCCAAATCTTTCAAGCACAATGCGCTACCAACCACACCTACGACCATAAAAAGTGCATTAACCGACTTGCCTATGTGGGAGCGTGTTCATATTGAATTCATTGTTACTGGTATGGATGCCCCTGGAATCAGTGTTAAAGAAAATCTTCCATTCTAACAGATCCACGTATCCGATAACAGCCTGCCAACTCCAGAACTCCAGAACCAATAACCGTATACTTTGACATAGTTGGATCGTTCCAACAAGACAAATGTTACAAACTCACACATGTAACAGTATCCGAGTTTGGTAACAACAAAGTATTGAAAGCATCAGACCGAGCATCATGTCAACAGTTGCAAGATACTGCAGTCATACTTCCAGCTGTCCCCAGTATCATCAAGATTGGTAAAATTGCCAAGGTTAATTTGTCTTCATTCGAAGAAAACAAATTGTATCCACAATGTAAAAAACAAGTCAACTATATGAGATCGATACCATTTTGTTAAACTTGTGATGAAGCATTGGTAGAATTATTTAAAATCATCCACCATAAAGCTCACCTTCAAAGATTCTTCAACACAAATACCATTATCGTATGACCGTAAGCTAATTCAAAAACTTTGCAGCTCTCCCAACACAAATATAGATACCAACAATGACAGTGGTGATGAAACAAATCAGGGAAGTGATGGTGATGAAACACATCAGGGTTGATACGATAACAATGAATTAGAAAGATTGATAGAACTATATATTTTCTCCAGTACGTTTTTGTTGATATTCCTTTGTTTTTGATATTCTCTGGTCTTGAATATAAAAAGCATGAATACAATTAAGTTTTCTTGAAAAGGAAATATTTGCTACAAGTCAATTCAAACTGCACCAGAGACCAAAAATACTTTAATCTTCCTACTTTTGTATGAGTTGAATAACAAGTAAATCTAGTTCCCATCTTAAATGTTCTTTTAACTACCCCCCAAGCCCTCCCTTAGATTTTATTCTTCCCTTAAAAAGGTATTCAAAAGTATTGTCTTTCGTTCCACCAACCAATACAATACCACTGGTTGGATATTGTTATTGGATTTAAGTTTATTTTAGTTCACTTTGATTTTAGTTTATTTTAGTTTAGTTTTAGTTTATTTCAGTTTATTATTTTAGTTTATGATTTTAGTAATTCCCTCCTCCCTCTTGTAATGTTTTAACTCCCCTTCCTTAGATTTTATTCTTCCCTTTGATAGGTATTTTAAAGTATTGTATTTCGTTCCACCAAACAATACCACTGATTGGTTTTTTTTGTTATTGGATTTAGTTTTTGAAAATAGATTTTATACTTGACTATGACCCCCTCCATTTATAGCAACTTTCTGAGAGGTGCTCAGACTTTATCAAGGGCTGCAAGGAAATAAACCCGATTGGGGTTTTGGTCAACGACTTTAAAAGAAAAAAGAAAACATTTTAGCTGTAAATATTTTGTTAAAAGATTTTATTTTTTGAAGATAGATTTTGTAATAGCGGTATTTTGGTCAACGACTTTTTAGGAAAAAAGAAACCATTTTTCGCTGTAAATATTTTGTTAGATATTTTTTATGTTTAAAAACGCATTTACAAAAAATAAAATGCTTCTTTTTATTACCTTTTCTGCTAACAAAGTAAAGCACCAATAAAATTTTCGTTATTTTATAAAATTTGATCAACTCGCCGATAGATTATACCAGAAAGCTAGCTGGTAACTTTGTGTTTGTTTTTGTGGTGTGTTTTGTTGACGCTCGCTTTGCCTTTCGAAACTTGACGTTATAAACCACCGCCTCGCATTCTACCTTTTGGAAAGTTTTCTCATATTTGCACTGTTTTTCGATCTTATTTGCGCAATGATTTTTGAACTTATTTGCACTGCTTTTAGGACTTGTTTGGGAAATTAACTAGTTTATGCACTCCTCCTAAGCCAATCAGATCGCTCATATTTTTTCACTATACGATAATGTCCTTTAGCATTTACGAAAATACTTAGTATTCCGAAATAAGAAAACTCGTCCAAAATAGGAGACAAAGTAAATAACTCACCATTCCGAGCCAACTGCATCCTGGACAGCAAGGTTTGAAATTGGAGGAGCACTGAAAAATTAAAAGAAAATGACATTTCGTTCAAAATAATAATTCATTTCCACGAATGAATAATTAGTTTCCGGTTCGTAGTATGATGTGGTATAATACTTAACTATGTCCTTTAGCAGTCACTGATACTTTGACAATCTGAAATAGGAAAACTCACATTTCGTTCAAAATACAAGACAAAGTAAATAACTCACTATTCCGAGCCAACTGCATCCTGGACAGCAAGGTTTGAAATTGGAGGAGCACTGAAAAATTAAAAGAAAATGACATTTCGTTCAAAATAATAATTCATTCGACCTTGAAAATCTGAAATAGGAAAACTCACATTTCGTTCAAAATACAAGACGAAGTAAATAACTCACTATTCCGAGCCAACTGCATCCTGGACAGCAAGGTTTGAATTTGGAGGAGCACTGAAAAATTAAAAGAAAATGACATTTCGTTCATAATAATAACTCATTTCCACGAATGAATAATTAGTTTCCGGTTCGTAGTATGATGTGGTATAATACTTAACTATGTCCTTTAGCAGTCACTGATACCTTGACAATCTGAAATAGGAAAACTCACATTTCGTTCAAAATACAAGACGAAGTAAATAACTCACTATTCCGAGGCAACTGCATCCTGGACAGCAAGGTTTGAAGTTGGAGGAGCACTGAAAAATTAAAAGAAAATGACATTTCGTTCAAAATAATAATTCATTCGACCTTGACAATCTGAAATAGGAAAACTCACATTTCGTTCAAAATACAAGACGAAGTAAATAACTCACTATTCCGAGCCAACTGCATCCTGGACAGCAAGGTTTGAATTTGGAGGAGCACTGAAAAATTAAAAGAAAATGACATTTCGTTCATGGTAACAACTCATTTCCACGAATGAATAATTAGTTTCTGGTTCGTAGTATGATGTGGTATAAAAACTCTCATCACAATTAAGGCAGTCTGCAGAATATCCCTAAAATCCGTAACTCTATAGCTACGCATCATTTTCACTTTTTTCACTGTTTACTTGTTTAAAATTTTTCGAGATAAAAATTCAATGATTCTAGAATCTAAATTCATCCATTTTACTTAACTATTATACATAATGAGCCTCAAAAACGTAATTTCGTCATACTCTCAATTTGACCGGTTTTTGACGTATTGCATACGTATTTGTGATCAATCCTTACGGTTTTTTTACTTTTCTTCAAAGCTGATACCATTACCGAACGAATCACGTTTAGGTAGATGGTACCTGATCCCTTTATACCCTAAAATTTTAAGTTTCTTTATGAAAAAAATCGATACTTCTGTCTTTGCCGCGAATTTATCAACCCGTGCGCGCGCGGCCGCCGATCTACCTCGACGATAAAAGTAAGTATTTTATATATGCTTTCGAATGGTATATGATATGTAATATAAAGATATGACTTTGTGCATGCAAGAGTATCAATCAAAATTTGATGTAGTTGATTTCTATCAATTCACGCCTCAAACAGGGGTTTGACCAATTCTGCAGACCCGAATATAAAAATCGTACCCAAGCTCTTTTCTAATCGACCCAGGCCCTGGATTTGCTATGGACCAATCAGATGCGTTTAATTTTCGCGCTACATTTCTGACGAAGGTAGAGCGG
Source organism: Clytia hemisphaerica (assembly GCF_902728285.1). Taxonomy (NCBI): domain Eukaryota; kingdom Metazoa; phylum Cnidaria; class Hydrozoa; order Leptothecata; family Clytiidae; genus Clytia; species Clytia hemisphaerica. The sequence goes on along the minus strand of NW_027104402.1, from coordinate 56,047 downwards.
GAAAATAATTATTTATCAAACAAACCAAGCAGAGAGCAGAGGTTGGTAGCTATTAACAGATTAATTGAACCTGTTTAATCTGAATAAGAAGCTATATTTTTGGTTTTGAGTGTAAGTATACTGATTGGTGTATCTTCTGAGGTATGTATTTTCATTGGATTTATATCACTTGAGAATGTTGTGCTTTTCCAAATATGATAAAAAGGAGAACTATGTTTCAAATAATTAGCCATATGCCTTACAATCCCAAGAATTTCAACTTTAATGTTATAACTTTCATTTAGTCCAGCAGTGAAGTAAGACTCATTTGTATTCTTCTCTGGCATCTGACTGAGAGACTAGGGATAGTACTTGGTTGAGCAATTATTCCCCAGTTAGTTCCCTCAATGGAAAAAAGTGTAATCTTTGAGATCCAGCAATTCAGGAATAAAGTTTATGACTCTCTGAACGTAGTTATTTCAGTAGAAATAAGGGTTGGTTGGGTGGTAGACGGAAAACTTACCAAAGGCCTTCAGTCTCGAAGTCCACAAAAACCAGTCAAATCTTCAAACTGGTGTGGAGATGACCCTGGACACCGGCGTACATTGCGCGGTGGAGTCCGGTGGGCGTCCGGTGGGTGTACGGTGGTATTTTAGGTCAGATCGAAAACACCGTACAACACCACCGTACAGAATCCCACCATATACGGAATTGCCACCGTACGATTGTCCGATATGGGAATTCAGAAACCTGATCGACTTCCCACGGTACAATATACGGTGGTATTTTTCGTGTACAGTGGGACAGGTACGGTGGTAACAATAGGTTAGGCTCCGCCCACCGTTCACCCACCGGACGCCCACCGGACTCCACCACGTAATGTACGGCGGTGTCCGGGGTCGTGTGTGGAGTCACTTAGAATTTGATTTAATTTATTGATTCTGTTTGATTAAGATATAATCTAAGAGACATTTTACAGGCGTTTTATAGAGAGAAGAAAATGGGAAGATCTAAACAAGGACAAATCAACCGTAAATTAAACAAAAAGAAAAATTCAAAATTGCACAAGAAAAAAGTCAAGCAACAACTTGCTTTAGCCAAAGATGAGAACATTGAAATTCAAAACAAAAATCAGAAAATTAGAGAAGAAAATCAGCAAATAAAATTTAAAAATATAGAGGTGGTGACTGAAAACATCAAAATCAAAGATCAAAGTGAAAAAATAAAAAATGAAAATAATGAAATAAAAGATGAAAATGTCAAAATCAAGGGTGAGATTGTGAAGATCAACGATGAAAAATCAAAAGTTTTACATGAAAATACAAAAATAACAAAATCTTTAAAGATCACTAAAAAAGAACTTCAAGATGTCAAGAAAAAACTTTATCATCATTCCGATTATTTGACCTCTGTTTCCAAAAAACATGCTACTGCTGAAAAAGATAAATCTTTTAATACCAAGCAAAATGAACTTTCTGAAGATGTTGTTCAGGTTTCTGAAATTAAACTTGGTGAGGGGACATTTGGTAAGGTTGTGGTTGGTTGTATGACCCAGCTTGGTATAAATTGTGCTATTAAGTCAGGGAAGAAACATTTTGATGCATATTGTGAAGCTACTTTCCTTCAAAGACTGCAAGGGTCAAGGTTTTTCCCATATTTGTTCGGAATTTTCAATAACATGCTTGTTATGGAGTACATTTGTTTTTCTGATGGCGCGCTAACTATTTATAAAGCCAGAATTGATCATTTGTTTAACCAAGAATCATGGACAAAGATTTGCTACCAAATGTTTAAGGCACTTGTCTACATTCACCGTAAAGGATTTTTACACAATGATATTAAAAGCAATAATATTTTGTTACGATCAGATTCTACTCCAGTTATTATAGATTTTGGAAAATCCACTCTGCGCTCTCAACCTCAAGAATATAGACTTACAAGTGAACAGAAAGAGCGTTATAATGTGAGGTACCCATATTTAGCTCATGAACTAAGGAATGGTTCTGGTTTGAAAACATCTACAAGGACAGACATTTTTTCTCTTGGTTTTGTTTTCAATTTTGTTGCTGATAAGGAAAATATGCTGTTGCAAGGTTTACAGAAGTCAATGCAAGAGATTTGCCCAGCCAAGAGAATTACTTCCCCTCTTATTTTAAAGGAATTTCAACACTGGGAGAGTAAACTTATGTAATTTTTAAAACATTTTCAATGGACATGATTAGCCTAAAAGCTCAGACAATTTTATTTCATCAAACATTTTCAAATTTTTTTTTCAAATTTTGAATAGTGGTTCACGAAGGCAAGTTATTGCAAGGCTTTCCTTTTTTATTTTAATAGGGTTTCAAGGTTTCTCTTTGATCTTTCTTCAGATTACGTAGTGGTTCCATGGTCATCACTTGTGGTGGCAAGAATAGGCATGGTCATTTCGATGGCAAGCTTTACGTAATTTCAAGGTTTCCTTTTTTTATTTTAATAACTTTCAAGGTTTCTCTTCATTTTTTCTCCAGAATAATTTTTCTTTGAAATTACGTAGTGGTTCATGGTCACCATTCGTGGTGGCAAGAATAGGCACGGTCATTTCGATGGCAAGCTTTACGTAATTTCAAGGTTTCCTTTTTTTATTTTAATAAATTGCCGAGTTTCTCTTTGATTTTTCTCCAGAATAATTTTTCTTTCAAATTACGTAGTGGTTCATGGTCATCACTTGTGGTGGCAAGAATAGGAACAGATTTTTCTCCAGAATAATTTTTCTTTCAAATTACGTAGTGGTTCATGGTCATCACTTGTGGTGGCAAGAATAGGAACAGTCATTTCGATGGCAAGCTTTACGTAATTTCAAGGTTTCCTTTTTTTATTTTAATAACTTTCAAGGCTTCTCTTCATTTTTTCTCCAGAATAATTTTTCTTTCAAATTACGTAGTGGTTCATGGTCACCATTCGTGGTGGCAAGAATAGGCACGGTCATTTCGATGGCAAGCTTTACGTAATTTCAAGGTTTCCTTTTTTTATTTTAATAACTTTCAAGGTTTCTCTTCATTTTTTCTCCAGAATAATTTTTCTTTCAAATTACGTAGTGGTTCATGGTCACCATTCGTGGTGGCAAGAATAGGCACGGTCATTTCGATGGCAAGCCTTACGTAATTTCAAGGTTTCCTTTTTTTATTTTTTAAAATAACTTTCAAGGTTTCTCTTCATTTTTTCTCCAGAATAATTTTTCTTTCAAATTACGTAGTGGTTCATGGTCACCATTCGTGGTGGCAAGAATAGGCACGGTCATTTCGATGGCAAGCTTTACGTAATTTCAAGGTTTCCTTTTTTTATTTTAATAAATTTCAGAGTTTCTCTTTGATTGTTCTCCAGAATAATTTTTCTTTGAAATTACGTAGTGGTTCAAGGCAAGGTCATTTCGATGGCAAGCTTTACGTAATTCAAAGGTTTCCCTTTTTTAATAATTACTTTGTTCAAGGTTTCTCTTTGATTTTTCTCACAAATATGATTTTTTTTAATTACATTGTGGCTCAGTAAGGTTATTTAAATGGCAAGCTTTACACAATTTCAAAGTTTTTATGGGTTATTAATATAAATTTTCAAGGTTCTCACATTGAAATCTTTAAACCTCATATTCTTAAATTACATAGTGGTTCAGATTCTTCACTTGCGGTGGCAAGACTAAGCATGGTCATTATGATGGCAGGCTTTATGTAATTTCAAGTTTTTCATTTTTTCATTAAAACCTTTTCAAGGCTGTCTTTGGTTGGTTCATAAAGGCGTTTAATTTCCTTGGCCTCTTTTATCAAGTACTGTATTTTAGTTGTTTAACTGATATTTCTATTTCCTTAGTAAATTAGTTTTTTTTCAATTTTGCATCATTTAAGTTTAAAATTTCGAAAGTTCAGTAGTAATTCCTATTTAAAGTTTTGATTAATGTATTTATTTATATATTTATTCATATAAGATATCAAAATAGTATAGTGATTTGGTATTTAGAAAGATTTTTTGGTAAAATTATTCACATTTTCATAAGCTAAGAACCACTCATAAGTTTTCTTCTCTTCAGCCCTTTTCCTGTCAAAAGAAAATTCCAGTTTCATCTCGTTTGAAAATTCAAATTACAAGGCTGTCTTAGTTACTCATTCTTACTTAGTTTCTAGTCGAGGGGGAAGCAAGTTTAAAATCTTCCAAAAGAATAAACTATTTAGAGATTCTATATATTTCAGAAACCTGAAATAGTAACCCTTCTATTGATATATTTCACTTTCTGGTATTTATTTGTTCATTTACTCAGATAAAAGAATCACAGAATAAACTTGCATCATGTCAAAGTCAAAGTCCATTGTTGGCCCAGTGGCATGTGGATTTATGAGAACTGTCATGTTCCAGCTTAATGTGGCTGATGCAAATAAAAGTTTTAAAAGTTAAGCACTACTGAAATATCTCAGAAATTGAAAGCCCAGTTCGAGGAATTTCAAAACCTTTTCCAAAGTAGCAAGATTCAAAATATTGGTTATGCATGGTATAGAGCAAATGTAGACAAAATTAAAGGGGTTATGCAAACAATAGGAAAAGCTTCAGCTGAGAAAAAGCAGAACATTTTGAGTTCGTTTGGGAAGAGTGCTTGGGCTAGTGTCACAGATAAAATGAAAGAGAAACATGACATTTTCCATTGCAATGAATGTTTGAAAAAGTATGCTGAAGTTTTGAGGTTGTTTCCAGTGAGGAAAATGAACTTGGTAGGCCAGAGCCAAGCAAAGAAATTTGGACTAAAGAAAGAGAAAGAGGAAGTTGTAAAGAAGATTGCACAGGAAAAAGTAAAGGAGCTAAACAAAGAGTTTATGAAAAAGTATAATTGGAAATTTGGAAAGGCAGCAGGTATACAGAGTGAAGGAGAATTGAAGAACAACGAGAGAAAATCTTACATGAAAGCAAAGAAAGACATTGAAAAATCATGGAAAAAAACATCAGTGATGAGGTTTGAATCCATATTTTTGTAACAAAAGCAGCTAAAAACTGTATTAAGCTGAATCTTGAGCTATCTATTATTTTTAAACAATAGGAGAAGACTACTGACAGTCTTAAAAAATTAAGCAATTACTTGAAATTAGCCAAACTATTTAATTTTGATTTGAAATCTTTATCGAATCTTTTAGTACCATGAATTTTCTAATTTTCAATTTTTTTGGGAGTTATATTATTCAAGATGCTGTAGGGGGGGTGTTACATCTGTTACTTTCCTTTGTCCAAGAAAACAAGGTTAGAAAAGTGGATAATTTTGAAGAAAGAAAATGTGACAATTGGTTGTCAGGTTTGTGTGAGTTTTGAGTCAATACAGCTCTAATATTATAAACTTGATTTTCTAGAATTCTACGTTATCTACTTTGTTGATTTTAGCGTGCTCGGAGGAACAACATCAAAAGCCCAGGCAGGACGCGTTAGAAAAACTAAAGGTTTCGAAAGTTATAGAGAGGCACAATTGAGAACGAGTTTGGAAAGAGAGAAAGTGGCAAAAGGTTTAAAAAGACCACGCAGACATGTTGGAAGTAATTATCAATGGAAAGCTGAAGAGTGTTTGGAAAAGGTTATCACTTAATAAATTAAATATAAGTAAAGTAAAATAGAAAAAAAATTAGTTATCCTAAAGTCATTATTCAATATCTACCTTTTTTGGTTCTTTCTGCTGGAGATTACGAGAAAGGAAAAAGTCAATTAAAAATTTTAGCTAATTTTTCGAATATTGCGTTACTTTATTCAAAAAATCCGTCAACACCCCACAACTGTCCTCAATTTCTTCTGAATTCGTTCTTTTTTTTTAGGTTCGTAAATTCCCAAGTGGCTCGTTCATAAACTTTCGTTCATTAGCAACTGAGTTCGATGTCAAAAACGCTAAAGGTAACTGCTTTAAAACTGGTTAAAACGAGATAACATGGCTCTTGTTATCGTAATCAGATCTTGTCAGTGTCTTGTTACTTGCGGTTAAACATTAGCCCTGTGATTTCAAACAAGACTCAAATGTTAAGTTAATTCCATTTATTTGATTCATTGTAGGGGATATGCCAGGAAATGCAGGACAAGTTGTACGAACATATCTCGAAGAAAACGGAATCAATATGGAAGAATTCGTCATTTTTGGTGGTGGCACTAAGCGCATAAGAAAAGCTAAGAAACGGTAAGCAACCTGTTATGAGATGTCAAATTAACGCTCCTATTTTGTCAATTCGGCCGTGAAAGTAAAACCATTCGTTTTAATCAAGATGACGTCGGGATTGAAAGCATTTATTTTAGGTTAGATGTGTTTAAATTCTTTCAGGATATTGGATTCGAACGTAACCGTACCGGTGGATGAAAGCATTTTGGAGATAAACGCAAACCTGAATTCATTGATCAAAGATGTAATTATATCTACTTTTGAAACATTTTCGTGTGACACATTTTGTGAAGTTATCTTTTGCTTGACTTGAAATCCAAATCTTTCTCAGTCTGGATTTCTGTCATAGGAGGGATGAATCACGGTCGATTTTTATGATGACATAATTTTTGTTCTTATTTCAATTCCCTGAACTCCTCCTCCCTAAAAAATAATTAGCAAGATTGTCTTTGCAGTTAAATTTTTACTTAGGGTAAATATTTTAATTTTTTACTTAGGGTAAATATTCCCTTGGAACGTTGGTAGTCCCGCAATCGTACGATTACATTGCAATAAACACTAATCCTGATGGTACTAAGACGAGTGAAACAAGACAATTCATTGTTTCAGGTACATGATTTTTATTACATATAGGGCTAGAGTCCTCAAAATCATTTTTGTTACACAGAATATCAACAACGCCATCCTTCTTCGTTGCTTTCACCACAATCGTTATTAATCGAGAATTTCAATATTTAGGTTTATTTTCTCTGCAATGCTTATTCATTTTGTTGTTATTCATAAGTATTTCCTTTGATTTTAAAGGCAGGAAGTTTTCAACGAATGAGGTCCGCAACAGAATGCTCCGCTCCCAACGTCCCTACTTGAGAATTCATTCTAGTGAATACTTTGACGCGATGGATGAAAATAATCTTTCAGCCGAGCGCGAGAGGATCGGAGAATTGGATGCAGATGCAAAAAGATTATACGACTTTAATCGACAGAGGGTTATTGCATGTTGGCACGATACTTCTCCTATATCCGGTGCATCTCATCTCCAAATCACATTTTGCACTCTTTACGACAAAGCAATATTTTACACGCAGGAGGAATATTTGGCAAAAACAGGTAAAAACTTTATCCAATGATTTATATGTGTGTGCTTTAAAAGCACCGCAGAAAGAAAATGTATGATAATAAAACCTTGTGTTTTTCATTTCCTGATTTCCGTCCATGTAACGTTTCGACCATTGTGTTCCTAAAGCCTCTTCATCCACCGAACAAAATAAAATTGTTTTTCTTAATCTAGAAAATTTGAATAAAAATCTTTGATTTCACGAATAAAATTTGAGTCGAAAATGGGTCGTATATAACGGTCATATCCCCGGGTGCATAGAAAGCTTTTCTTCTAAGCTAAATATAATTGAGATTTTTCCGCTCTAACCCCGACTTTGATGGTTAATTTTGCTCAATTTTATCATAATTCTGAGGTTTGACTAGTCAGATTGATTTGAATGTCAAAGCGAACTTCTGGAAAGATAGCAATAACTACAGTATAGCAACAAAGGCCATAAATCGCTGAATTTGCGAACATTTGTAAGTTTGTACGGACGCCTAAAAAAGCTTTTTATAAAATGAGTTATTAATTTGGCAATCGAGTGGGATTTATTTTCGCGTATGACATTTAAAAGATGATATATACATGATTTTGTGCCTTTTTTAACACCGAAAGTGTGCATGGTTATTGAGCTAATGTAATAACTAAATATTTTATAAGGTTTGAAATTCTTTGAGACGTCGTTTAAAATTGATTCTCGAAAGGCTATACATACAGGTTATAAAAATCCGCCAGAGGCGTCTAGCGCAAATCTCCTCGTCAAAAAAGAGATGTTGGCAGATTAGCACTCTGATCTCATTCACAGATGATACTGAGATCTACTCTTAGGTGCCAAATGAACGGGGTGGAGGGGAGGAGGGGTTGTAAAATTTTTGAGATTTTAATAAACGGGGGGGGGGCTAATTGCCGGGGGGTTGGAAATTGTACTTCTGAAAACCCAAAATGAGGTAGTAAATATAGGCTAAAATCAGGCTATTTAGAGCAAAACAAGCTGGGCCTTCTCTTTGACAGCTGAAAATATTCTTAAAAATTAATAAACGGGGGGGGTCCTAATAACGTCCGGGGGGTTGGGAAATTTTCGAAAAATTAACAAGCGGGGTGGGGCCGTTTATTTGACACCTAAGAGTACACATGCTCAAAGTCAAACAATGTTTAAGGGCTAATTATAAGCTATCCAAAAAGGCAGCTTTTGAGAGCAGAATCCCGAAAGCACCATTTCTCGTAATAATGCCATAGGGCACTTTTCTATAAGTACCGCAATGTTTTGAATTCCCGGTGAAAATGTAAAGTCCCTGTCAACATGAAACTCTCATAAACGGCGCTCCCTTATTCGATGAAAATCCAATTCCCCTTGATGAAGATCGAATTAGAGAGCGTCAACTGTATATATATATTAAGCAGAGCGTGATATGCGCAGAATGGATCTGTTATAAGATTAGGCCTTTAACCCCATTGGATGGCCAACTTAAATCTACTCATGTTATTGTTTATATCATAGGATTAAATGTTTGCGTCCAGTCTGAAGTGGAAAAACCGGTCACGTATCTTTTAGCGAGATGCCCCTCAAGTGGTTTACAGCTCTGTTACAGTGACACGAGATTGGAAGATATAGTTGAGTGGCACAAAACGAAAATTGAAATTAGCGATGGTATCAAATTAGTCGACCGCATTCGCTTCTTCAAAGGCAAGCTACCTTAACGGAAGAAATTACGACAGAAAAATCCAATACACTCTTCTCGAGATGCATAAAAGTATTGCAGACCTTGTTTTCAAATATTGTTGCCTAAGTAACTCAACATTTAACATGTACTCTCGGGTACCTAATAGCCGGGGGGGGGGGGGTTGGTTACTTTTTGGGAAAACATTTACAGTACGTCTATGTTAACTTAAAGTTAAAGGGACATTAAAGTAGTAAAATGTAAACATTGCGCGAACCACGTGTCATTAAAGAGAACAACAATTAAAATCACGTGTCCAAAAGAAACTTGTAAAACAATTGAACAATCAAAATTAGCCATATTTGGTTTGATTTTGTATACACTACATACGGTTTTGCAAGTACTGTTACGTCCCTTTAATGTTGAATAATTATTCTGCGAACGAGGCCTGGAATGCTTGTATGCATCTCGATAAGAAAAAGTGTATTTGGTGAATGGCTAATCGACGAATATCTTTCGGCCGGAATTTCGTCTTTTTAAGTAATAAGTCGGATGAGCACAAACTTAGTACCGACACAAATTGTATTGATATCCGGATGGAATCATCGAGATACGGGGTCAAAGGTCTTTTTGAGTGGGAAAAAACCTCAGTCCTGAACACGTGACACGCGTAGTTTTCATACAAACGCCGGATTGAAAGTAAAATTTCGAAGAATGTACTGCGAGAAAAGGGCGCTACTTTTTATCCCTCATTCCAAATTAATTCTTCTGGCTTTGAACCATTGTGTTTCAAGCCAAAGGCTAGAGGTCAATCTCTTTGGTAGGATTTGAAGCCAACAAATCCTACCAAAGTTGCGCGGCCTTGAGCGACCCGCCTGGTTTTTACACAAATGACAGATTGAAACTAAAATTTACCGCTTAATTTTGAAAAATATATCACTCGAAGACAAAGGAATTGCTAGATTCAATCCGTCATCAAAAATACGGCGCATATTTTAAGGCTTCAATTTTTCTTGCCTGAGAAAGGTTAGAGATTGACCTCTAGCCCTTCGGGCTTGAAACTCAATGCTTTGAACAAGTTGAGAATGGCCATCTTACATGCATTCCCCATCCAAAAGATTCTTTCATAGCTCTTCAGTTTTTCAAGTCAATAAGCCATGGTCTGGAAATAGATGCAAATCTAATTTTTAACTAATTTTAATTTTTAACTAATCTCTATAGGTGATGGCCCTGCCTGTCAATTAGAGTCCGGACATCAGAAAGGAGGACGTTACTTTTCGTGGAGGAGTGAAATGAATGCCGACATGGGTCATGACCTGACATACATGTTTGGTTGTAAAAGGCCCAATCTTCAAGAGAGGATTGATAAGCTGATTAAAACTAGGTATGTAGAAAGATGGAAAAATATTTGAGTGAGTGCGTCAAAAACTAATTCGATAATAAAAAAATCCTCAAACACATTTAAGTAATATTTAACTGGAAAATTGAACATCAGGCTGAATAGGAAATTGTGTAAACAAATGCGACAAATAAAAAATCAATTTATTCTCTGATAATTAATTTTTCTAATTACAGTTACGGAAGAGAGTGCGTCGAAACATTCAAATCTTCGATTCTTGATCACATCTCTAAAGAAAACATCGTGAAAGAGTTGAACAAACGAGGTATTCCAGCAGATGATAAAACCAGAAAGGATATCCTTCTACCGCAACTTGAAGAAGAAATGGCTGGCATCCAACACCTTCCAGTCTTGGTTTTCGAATCTGCTGAGACAAATCTCACGAAAGTTGGTCTTCAAGATTACGAAATTTTAGGATGTGATCCATTGCACACGCTGAAGGGTCATATTGCAAACCTGTATAAGGAAATTCCAAGGCACCTTGAAACAAAAAAGGAAAAGAAAATGTTTAAAGATTCTGTTGTTGCCTCCTTCCGTGGCAAAGAATCCAAGAATGGAGCAGACCATAGAAAAAGCCTCATTGAATTGACAATATTCTTGGATGGGGAAATCGATGACGGGTATGTCAAATTGCTACGGCAGCTTAGTGAGATACAGGAAATTATGTACGCTGGGGAGGATAAGAGAACAGGAAAATCAGTGCTTCGTTTTCATAACCTTACCTTTATGCACGGTGTTTTGATGACCGAGCTGTTCCAGAAAACGAAGGCTCTCACAAGAAGAAAGTTGTTTGGACAGTACTTCTACGCACTCGTCGACCAGGCACCTTTACAATATCGGGTCATCGACCACGTTTCAGCAAACACCGAAGATGAGGAGAGATCTTTCAATTTTTTGAAGGAGGTCAGCAAACATGCAAGTAACCACAAACCAGATAATGTCATTTTAAGTTGCTTCTTACGGACCCAGATCAGGGATGATTGGATAGAGCACCTCGGAACTAAACGAAAAGACACGAGAAATATTATCAGCAAGAACGGCGATCTCTTAAAGGCAGACAGATCAAACACTTTCATCCCTTTCAAATTGATAAAACAAAAACCTCGGCTATGGCAGGCACAACTTGAACGACTCGGTGATTATCTATCTGTAGGAGTTATGTGGGAAGAGTTAGAAAATGGCATTCTAATTCACGATTCCGACGACACGGTTAAATATCCGCCACCGAGCCACTTTCGAAGCACGACGCTCTCAAAAGCATTCAAGTAAGAGCCATATTTACTTATAAAATGGCGGAAGTTTAAGAGTGCGGGGTAGATGGCATGGGCAATTCATATTTGGGCAAATATTAAAAAGGCATCAGATTTGTTTTCTCATTAAAATAGTTAATTTTTGTTCAAATTCCAGGAGATTGACAGAGGCATGGAAAAACCTTGACGATACCCACATACCTGCATGTGTTTTGGTAAACGAAGAAGGTGTACGTAGGCGCCTTGAAACCCTTAATACCCCGAATCCATTTGCGTCACAGGCAAGTAACTCAATCCATTAGGTCTATATACTTATTTTATAACTTTGTAAATCCTTACCAGCTACCTTTCTGATTATACCGTTTTAAAAATAAAAGACTTATTATTCGAGATCGTCGATCCACATCAAAAGGCACTAGATTTGAGGAGGTCTGGAATCAAGGAAGTCGTGCATGTTTTGTTGGAAATATATATCATGTAATATAAGTTATAAACAATAATATGGACTTTGTCTTACCTTCAGCCAACCATTGGGATGAATGTTCAAGAGACATCAGAGTCAACACGTGCTGCTACTGAAGACACAGAATCAGCACACCAAGGTAATCTTAGCAACACCTGCAAATTAGAAAAAGAGGATGAGAGTTGAATTTATGAGTGATTTAATTTCAGTGCCTCCTCATCTTTTAAGTAGGCAATGATGAACAAAGTGATGAAGAGATGAGCGACGACGAAGAGAGTGGTGAAGTGTCCAGTGAGCAAGAGTCAAGTGACGAAGAATATGAACAAAATGTTAATGGTTTCATGCTTAATTCGGACATCGGTAAGCACTTAATTTCAGACTGCAGTATCAATTTGTCAAACAAAAAAGAACGGAGACGGCTCCTTTGCAAAATAATCAAAATTAGCCGTTTTGCCTATCATTTTTGAGTATGTCACAATTGAATTTAAAGATATAACGTATTAAAGATATAACGTACTTACTAATATTCATCCTTCGTTTCAGTTCAAGACCAATTGCTGAATGACACCAATCTGGAGAACGATGCCAAAAACAATTTGATGCATGCTAATACGGATGGTCTGCTTGAAGACACGTTTGATCTGGAGCACTGCACCGCCAATGATTCGGAGGAATAGTAAGTAGCAAAGGAAACTATAAAGAAAGTAAGATTAAAACTATAATGGATAGAATCTTCAAAAGCCTTATCCTATAGCCTTGTATGGTATGTCATGCATCACACTGCATCACAGTTTCTTTAAATGCCAGACCACATATCATAGATATTCTAAATTCCATGACTACAAAATACTTTATTTTGTTTTGATTAGGCATAACATCAGCAATGAACATTTCAGGAATCAATCAAAGTGGAGGTAAATTTTAGAATTTCAGACAAACCTGAGCTTTTTGTTGAAATCTTGGAAATTAAGTATCATACAAATGACAGTGACAACCTGAAGAAAAAGAAATTACATTGAATTAATAAACCCTCTATGAACAAGTCTCTTGAAATTTCAGAAATTCGAATGCCTCAAAAACCAGCTACACCAGCGAGACCATTGGCAAATATGACATTGTCATCAAACCAAAGTCAAGGTAACATATCTTTGTGTGCCCTAAATTATTTTCTTGTATAATCTACATATTTGAAATTTGAAATTTGTAGCAAAACGTGTAAGATAAACAAGTAAATTTTAGAAAGTGGAGGTTAATTTTAGAATTTCAAACAAAAGACAAACCTGAGCTTTTGTTGAAATCTTCATTGAAAATAAGTGAACAGTGGCAACCTGAAGAAAAAGAAGAAATTAAAATTAATTAATAAACCCTCAATGAATGAGCCACTTCAAATTTCAGAAATTCAAATGCCTATCAGACCAGCTACACCAGTTACACCATTGGCAAATATGACATTGTCATCAAACCAAAGTCAAGGTAACATATCTATGTGTACCCTATTTAATTTTCTGGTACATGTACAATATCTAAAATTTGTAGCAAAATGCTTAAGATATATAAACAAGTAAATTTCAGGAATTTAAAAATTGAATCTAAAACCAAAAAAAAGTTCACTTTTTTCAGAGATCAGATTGCCGAGAACGCTAATGACAAGTTATAGAGGTAAAGCCAAACTGTTCTTGACAATTCAACTGATAGATATGATTTTGATTTTTATTTCTTCAAAGTTATTTTCCAACTTATAAATGCATTTTTTTCTTAGATGTTCTTGAGAGCACACCAAAGTCATCAAAAACCAAGGCAGCAACTTCTAGCAGATCAATCACTTCAAAAAGCAAGAAAAAAGAAAGTGAGAATTTTCTTGGATCTATCAATCATTAATAACATGGTTATTTTGCTTCTGCCACTAGAGCACTCTTTGTAAAGAAATCGTCAACTTAAACATTTGGTTTCCAATGCGTCATAGTTTGGGATTGGCTGTCAGACAAAATAAAAGTAATTAAAAAAAATTGCTGATTTTTTCCAACAAAAAAGGTGTCAAAGTAGACGTTTTGTCTGGATTGGTACTGTTTTGGTGTCCTGACTAGTGAAATTTACCAATTTTAAGTAGTTAATGGTGTTTTTTGTCTTTCAGATGTTATTGAAATCACGAAAAAGAAGCCAGAATCTCGAACATCACAGCTTCTCACATCAGTTTTTGGTCATGAAGACAAATTGATTCAAGCATACTGTCTTGCTAGAGAAAAATTTAAACTAAACAAGGAGTTATACCGTGATAGATTGATGGATTTGAGTGCTAAGTTGGAAGTTAAGTTGAATATTGCAAGAGAAGAGGCGGAGAAAGAAATAAAAGAAATTGAGATAGAAGCAATGGCAGAAAAGAGCATTAAGTTAAAATTTTCAATTGGCAAAGATAGAGTGTATGAACAATTAAAAAACAAACTTTTAGTATTGAATTGTTTGAAGAAAAATTCGAGGATCAACTAGAAAGAATACATGTTTTTCTTTTTACATGAACCTTGCAAAAAATTCAGTGTAAAACATGTATAATTGTTTGTTTTTTCATGTCAATAATTCTTAAACTTTTGTTTTTAACTTGTAATTAAATTTTTAATACAAAATGAGAACCTAGTTCTAATTTGTTTGAATAAAACAAAATCAAGAAACAAATAGTGTAAAGATTCTTTACCCATGGGTGCCCTTTTGTTATGTTTCCATCATTTATCAATTATTGAAAATATTTTTCACAGCCAAAGGAAATTTCACTCACTTTGTTCAAAATAGCCTAATTAAAAAACACTTACTTCTTCTTTAGAAGTTTCTTTTTTGTAGTTATATAATTCCATACTTTTTCAAAGTCAAACCTTTAAAATAAATTTGTAAACCCATTGAGTTTCATAGCTAATTTCTAGCTTCTTTATAATCAGTGCTTGGTCTATAGTCTCTAACTTTAATAATATGGAGCGTCATCACAACAAAAACCCTGATAGTTACTTATCGGAAATTTCACGCTGATTTCCATTATTTTCATCGTTTCTAACCATATCCCTTGGCAGTTCAGACAGGGGATCACATTTACAGGCCACTTTCCAAAATTTACAATATTGTTTGCTACCTTAAAGGAAGAAATTTTGGCGGAAAGAAAATTTGGCGGATTTGACTGAAATCTGCCAAATTAAGTTCCCGCCAAAATTTCTTTTTTCCGCCATCCGCCAAATTAAATTCCCGCCAAATTAAACATTTTGAAAATACGATCTCTTTTAAGGTGTTTTTGCTATTTTTTCGCTGTTTTGACGCCATCTTAAGGTTAAATTTTTAAGCGATCGCCAAATTAAATTCCCGCCAAATAAGTTTTTTCGTCCATGGCGGAAATTAAATTCCCTCTGAAAAAACTTTTTTGGCCGTCCGCCAAATTAAATTCCCGCCAAAATTTCTTCCTTTAAGGTATTTTGAGTTAAGAAAACCGGATTTAAGCTAAAGCTTTTAACAGCCTTATACAGCCTGGGGGCTGTGTAAATTTAACAACTATGAACCAAAATCACAATAGAAACAATGGAGCGTAATCCAACCCAATTGAATAATTGAGATTCATTTATCAAACGTAATCAGATTGCAATCAAATGGTCAATTCCTGGGTAATATTTGATTGTGTTCCATTGCATTTAATTACATTTGATTGGTTCAATTGATAGTCAATTATGTTTGATTAGTTTGATGCTGTTGAAAAACCAGGATTGCTATCGAACACCAGAACCGCAAGCATTCTTAAAGATTGAAGCGAATAATGATTTTCAACAATTTTTCAAGCAGGCTGTGAATTTTTTTTTCTGCATACATACATTTTCTTTCGACCCCTCCCCTCACCCCTGTATGCACGCAAGCATACGCTTTTCAAAGACAACCCCACCCCCTTAAGTCCAGACGTAATTAATCGAACAGTTTGATTACCAACGAACTTTGTCCGACTTAATCAAACAACAAAAGTTTGACTAGATTCATTAATCAACCATTTTAAAAGTCGCTAAAATTGTAAGTATTTATACAATATATATTATACAATATGTCTCAAAATATTGTTTGATTAAATTGGATTAAATTTGATTAATATAAACAAACTAACTAATCCACCTAACAAACAACCGAAGTTCATTGAACATTAATCGAGCAACAAAGTTTGATTAAGTTTGACAAAGTTCAATTAAAAATACAGTTCGATTGGTTCGATTAATTATGTCTGGTTATGTGTGTACGTACTAATATCTTATATCTTATGTCCAGACGGTGTCAATCGAACGAATCAAACACAGTATAAATTGAATGCAATTGAATTATTCCAGATAATTGCAATTGGATTGTTGAACGCAATCAAATCACAATCAATATTACCCAGGATTTGCCGTTAGATTGCTACGATTACGGTCGATTGCTTTGATTGCGTTTGCTTGTATTGAATTACGTTCAATCGTTCAATTGATTCAATTGTATTGGATTTTATTTGCCTTGGTACGGTACTATTTATTATATATATATTTACGGTCCATATTTATTTGACAACGCAAACCGTCAAATTGACGTTATCCTCTGAGCCCCCCCCCCCCACCCCCCACAGATAACGTCGAGCGATGTACTGATGTTTACCAAAGATTGTAGCCATTTTTCATCAAAGTTTTCCCGTTCCCTCGCAAAGTCCGTACTTGATTGTACCCATGCGTGTATGTGTTCTTTTAACTAATGACCTTTATTTAAAAAGAAATTAAAAGCTCCACTTGGCGCTAGGTTCGTGCCGTGTTTTAGGCGTACCACCGTCTTTGCCAACTTGTGCGATGTGGTTTTGCTCGATCGCGCAAACAATGAAAATATGATGTAATGATAACATAGCGCGAACCAATGGGATTATACAAGCAGCAAATTTTCATGTTTTCATACACGACTATGTTTTGGAAAGCTTATAAAGTATAGTGTGGTTGGTGGTTACAAGTATCCGCGATTTTCACAAAAAGGTATACCTTTGATTTTTTATAACGCCAAACCTAACTTTTGAAACCCCCCCCCCCACTCCCTCATAACGTCAATTTGACGTTTTGCGTTGTCAAATGAATATGGACGGCTCCCCTTAAGTGCTCGGAGTGATCCAATTTAATTTAATCGCAATCAAACTCAGTGAACATAATCGTAATCGAACAAATCAAAGATTAATCGAATGTAATTGACAATCAATCGAAGCAATCGAACATAGTCAACTATCAATCGAACCAATCTAACCTTACTCAAACGTAATTGAACAGAAGCGAATATTACCCAGGAATCGACCGTTTGAATTGCAATTATTCGATCGCAATCGATTACGATTTTTGTTTGAAGTTGTTCGATTGACACTGTCTGGCTATGTGGACACCCCTAGAAGTAATCAACCGAGCAAGATCGAACATAATGGTTGTATACAATCAAATGTCAAATCCTGGATAATGTTCGATTGCAATTTGATTGCGTTTGAAAATTAAATCTTAAATCGATGCTCGATTACATTCAAAAGTTTACTTTAATTTGATTTTCAAAAGCACTGTTGTTCACAAAAAAGGAGAGGCAAAAGGTGGACAACCTGAACATTGAAAAATGACAATTGAATACTGGGAACCTCCATCACAAACCAATCTAACTATAAATTTATGAATAGCTATCCTCAATCTATAAGAAAACTATTTGTATTGAAGAAATGAGGATTAGCTACTGAATGATAGATCAAATTTAAAGGAGAAGAAATTGGGGTTAGCTGCAGAGGGATTGTAAAAAGAAGTTGCAGTTGATGGGTGGTGGATAAATTATCATGAAAAATATCAAGTCCGAAGATGTGAAAATACATATATTGTAGATAGCGTTACCTCAAAATTCAACTTGATAAGTTAAAACCAATATCAGACCAGCCATAATTCTTCCAAATCCATCCTTCTGAGTTCACATTCATAAAGATATTCTTGGATTCTTTGATAAACATTTCAGGTTGAACATCAAGCGGAAGGAGACTCCATTTTGTCTTCCTTCGCCTTCACTTGGGATTTTTCGCAAAAACTAAATTGCTGACCGCTACCGGTATACCCGCAAATTGCTCGAGTTCGGCCGCGAAGGTTTTTTCCGGTAGACATTATTAAACCGGAAAGATCCCGGTACTATTGAACAAATTATCGCGCTTCAAAAAAGTACGCACGGCCTTAAATCTGATGAGTGTTTCAATTTTTGGGATTTCTCCTCTTCCACCATTAAAATTTTCAGTTGTTTCTGTGACAGCTTTATAAATGTAGAGGAGCAATCTCAAAACTTTACGTTGAAATTCTAAAATGTAAAAAAAAAATCTTTTAACACAAGAGAAGCATTGGTTTGTTCAGCAACATTGGAAAAAATAATTGGCAAGGCAACGTGCTTAAAATTGTCTCATATGAAAAGGGAATGAGCTTTCTGATGTTTCCAAAAGAAGATTTTCAGTCTGTCCAACAGAAATAATTTGCAAATAAAATTAATACCTGCCGTTTCCAGAGGGCACTTTGTTTTATTTGACTTACTGCTGGATGCGGAATCCTTTTTATTATCTAAGATAAAATTGGATGAATAAATCATTACTATATTCTTCTGATTGATAATTGAAGGCAGGGTTTAAATCTTTAAAGAGTATAGTGAAAGACAGTACTGGTGAAAGAGTCGAAGTAGTTTAAAATAAGGCTTAAGAGTTATTTCTTTCTTGAAGGTTTCTTGAAGGCTTGAAGATTCCAATCCTATTGTTACCTTTTGCTTTTCTAGGTGGTGTTTTAGAATAACATGACGACTTGGATGACAGGAAACTCGAATCTAGAAGTAAATGTCAAAATTTGATGTAACAAGATAAAATTAATTTTTCTAATTTGAAATCTAGTTTACCTTTATACTGTTTGAATGGTGTTTGGGGGGATGCCTAGGCGAACTTGATCTGTAATCGGAATCTAAAAAAGACAGGAAACTCGAATCTAGAATAAAGTAAAAGTTTAAAATAATTCATTAAGTAAATGTCAAAATTTGATGTAACAAGATAAAATTAATTGTTCTAATTTGAAATCTAGTTTACCTTTATACTGTTTGGATGGTGTTCGGGGTGAATGCCTAGGCGAACTTGATCTGTAATCGGAATCTAAAAAATCAAAATTAAATACAAAAGTTTTTTTTTCAAGGCACTTAATCACACTCTGGAAAAACTTGTTTAAGGAATAATATGTATTGGGTAAAGAGAGTGACTGCGAAATGTAATCTAGGGTTAAAAAAATTAACTTGCTATGCATATTGAAAGGACAAAACACTACTTAAAACTATCAAAATAGAAATGGAAATCTATTTTACCCTTTGATTTGTTTGATGGTGTTCTTGTCTCTTTTTGTTACGAATTGACCAGAGATGATCGGTGAAAGTCAGTACCATGTTCTAGAATTTATAGCATTGAAAACGTTAATTTCTGGTCTCTTGTTTATTAGTAAAATTCAACCATGGCTTTCGGCTCTCCCTTAAAGTTAGGGTGCCCAATAAAAGGTCATTCTATGCCAGTGAAAGGGTTCTAAAAGTTTCTAAAAAGGTGAAGACTCTATCAAGGAAATTTTTGTTTATTTTAGTTTTTAATGCTGATTACTATAGAAGTTAAGCTTACTTTTCTTTTTATGTCTTGGAGAGCGTCTAGGTGAAGTTGGACTGAAATTCAATGATTTCTTTGGAGTTCTTCTTTGACCTCGAGTTTTAACTGGGAAAAGAAATTGAATCTTAATTTGTAGAGCTCAACAGACCTGTGAAATATATTGCTATGAATAATAATAATTATCACTCAAACACATTACATTAATCAGGATTTTGTTTTGAAATAAAATTTTCCCTTAACTGATTGTAACCATGAGTTGTGAACACAATTTTTCTACTTTTATTGTTACAAAATTGATTTTATAGTCACTTTTTTGTAGCAAGAAAAGAATGACTAGAGAGTGCTTTCCACTCATAAGCATGGTCAGATAAGGTACATTTTCATTAATATATGCAAATAACTATATATCATCAATTTGAGCTTTAGCCTTACCTTCCTCAATGTCATCTTCAGGGAAGCCATATCCACCACTCTCTTCTTATGGTTAAAAAGATCACCTGAAATGAGTAAATTTTCAGTTTTATAATAAAATGCATAACAAAATACTTCTGTAGAGGGCCCTGTTTTCTTGAGAATGAATAATTTTAAATTTATTGATAAAAATAGTTATTTTATTTTATGATAGGCTAATGATAGGTGATCTTGCCACCACTCCATGAACCACAAAAAAATAACTTGTGTAGCTCATCCCTCCCTCTAAACCACACAAAACTGTGTTGATTACATTTGAAACTTAAAATGGCATTAAGACGGAATATCTTTGTAAATAATTATGATGGCATACTTTCACTTTCAGGATCTTCACTTGAACTTTCAGGATCTTCACTTTAACTTTCGATTCTTTTTCTTTTCCTCTTCTTGTTGATGTCTGTTGGACTATGCAGCTTTTTGTCTGAAAATGAAAGAATTTTCATTAATACTAAAGTCAGAATACTCAGAGTTAATTCAAATCACTGAAATTGAGATAAATTAGAACTATTATACATTAAAAAAAAGTTTGTTTTTTATTACCTGGTGATCTTTCGGAATCGTTGGGGAAAATTTTCTGGGGTGTTGGCTCATCTTCAGTCGTCTGTAGCCATCCCTCATTTCTTCGCAGGCTTTTAGATCTAAATAATAAAAATTTAGTTTTGCATCAAATTAAGAAAAAAATCATGATAATCTTATTATGTTACTCCTCCTAGATTGAGGTTTTTTTGTTTCAGGTAGGGGGCAGACCCTGAAGGACACTATGTGTTAAAAATTACGCTTTTTGCCTTTAAAAAAAATCAAATTCGTGTTTTTTCACAGCAAATTGAGATGAAACAAATTAAATACACTGAAGATGTAAATGCATTTAAGGTATCTCATAAAGACAACTCTTACCATCAGAAATGAGATATAATTCGAGTTCTTCATAACTGTCCCAATTTTCATTAATTTCATCTCTTTGTTTATAGTTATTACAAGCATGAACAGTATTGCTCCACTATACAAGTCCGTCCCTGCGCCAATTTGAGGGAACAACTATTTTCGAAAATTCTTGATCTGAGTCTTCATGCTCTTTAATTTAACACAAGCCCACATATTTAATTTTCGTATTTCTTTAACAATACAAAAACATAAGTTTTGAAATAAGACGTGACTTAGAAGTTAAATAGTTTAATAAATAAAAATACCCTTTTCTTTCATTTACCCAAAACTTCCCTACTTTTTGAATAGGCAAAGATAGACACATTGAAAACTTTACCACCATTTCCTAAGTAAGAGTACACAACAAAGGGAGAGGTTTACATAGCAAGGAATGAATACTAAGAGATATTTTATTTTGAATTTCAAGCAATATGATAATTACAAAGATATCAAAATTCAACGTCATTTAAAAATGACACTAAAACATAAGTTTCTTCTACAGGTAGACAAGCTAGCTTCCTTTTTAATTGATGTTGTTGAACTACAACCTTAGATCCATTCACATTTTGACTTAAGCAATAAATCCCAACAGAGCTGGATTGGCAGGGTCTATAAAAATAATCAGTTACATGATCTTCCTGGAAAATTTGACATTCATAGCTGGTTTTTGAGAGAATTCTTTGAACAACCACTACTTCGTCATTTTGCAACAAAAACCAAGCATCTCGTTCTTTGGTGCTGACCTTAGTGGTTATACATTTTTGGTCAATTTGTAAACCAGCACTTTCTAGCTCCGAAATCCTCTTTATAATCGAAACAATAGGATTAGTTGCATTTTTCACAAATTTTTTCAAAATCCCCAGAAAGTTTTCAAAGGGAAAGGCAGAAATGGCATCCAAACCAACTTTAAAATGTTTGACATCATCAACAATATGAATCAGCTGTCAAGGGGAAGGCCTCTTATTTTGCTCAAAATAGCCTGATTTTAGCCTATTTTTACCTTATTTTTGGGTTTCAGAAGTACAATTTCCAACCCCCCCGGCAATTAGGTCCGCCCCCCCCGTTTATTAAAATCTAGAAAAATTTTCCAACCCCCCCCCCTGTTTATTCGAACCCCCCCCCCCCCCGTTTATTTGGAACCTAAAGTACTCTCAGATCGCTTATTTTCATCTGAATCATCTAAAATTCTGATAGCAACCACCAATGATAAATGATGTTCATAGGCTGGTTCTTGAAGTACATCTTTCACTACAATAAACCCATAATATAAAAGGAAAGAACGAAGTTCTGTAGCTTTGAAACGCTTTAAGTTCTTTAAACCCCGTGGTTGCCGGGCCATCTCTGATGGTATCTTTCTTTTAAACGCTTCTAATTGCTGGGTTATTGATGTTAGTTGATTTTGCGACAATTTTGAAACTTTTGGACCTTCTTTTGGACCTGACTACACCAAGACATACTAGGTGCATATAGTCCAATGGAAATTCTCGAATACGCTTGATGCCTGAATAAGTCAAAGGACTTTCTTGATGTTGGTGATCGGGATGATAAACCAGACTATTGAATGCTTCATCAGATCTTTTATCTTTACTTGTAGGGAGAAAAGTCATTTTACCTTGGATTTTGTGAACAACGTTCACAAGCAAAATATCCATTGTGGGCTTTCACACATTTTAAAAACTGTCTGGCAGGAGCATCACATATAAAGCAGTGAATTCTTACACTGTATACTTGACCCTCAAAATTTATTCCATTTTCTTTCAAATGGCTATACTCGTTCAAAAAGTCACTCAGAAAAGCATCAATATCATCAGGTTTGTTTTCCCCACTGAAAATTGAAATCAGAAATGGATGTAACTTGGAAATCATACCTAAAATTGGCCACACCTGAAGACCAGTAGATTTAAAGACTGATAGTCCATCAACATTAATCTTTAGTTTGATAGTATGACCTTCAAAGTTATTAATCAAGTTCAAACATCTCAATATTCCTTTCTCTAGTCCTAAGTATATATACTTTTCACCAGCCTTTTCTACAGTTTCAATAAATTTAAGAGTTTTTAAGACAGTACGCGAATCTTTGGGAAGTTCAGGATGACCTTTAGAGCGCAGTATTAAAAGCAGATCGTCGTCTTCAATTGCTCGAAATGTCTTGCTTTCCCACTTGCCGTAGAAAGAGCTTGTCACAGCCTGAATAAGTAAAAAAGAAGTTTAAACCCAAATCAGTCTTATACTTCAGCATTTACTCACTCCGCCTAATTGCTTTGCCTGCCGGAAAGAGGTAAAGTGATGTTTGTGAGTGTTAATTGTAAAGCCAAACAATTCCTAAATTTTTGTAGGAATATTACAAAATTGATACCAAAAGACCTACCTGTGAATGCATGGAATCCAACGATGCTTCGCATAGCCTTGGACCAAGCTTTTGTCCAACAGTTGTGACCGAGATAATGCGCCTTTTAATTTCAGCTCCAGTTAAAAAATAAATTGAAGACGGACATGAGATTGAAACGTGCAGCATTATGACAAAGACGTCAGTGTCAGGTGATGCGATAACAATACTGTTGCATTCACTTGAAGCATGCATGGCATGGACTGCCATTCTGGTGTCTGCTTCTCCATGATCACACGTAAGCTCGACAATATTTTCAACAACTACATCATCGTCGATGACTTTGAAGCGGTCTCATTTATCCTTGTGGCATAGATAGATTTCTTTACCGTCAAAGGCTTGACTAGGAATATCACGCCAGGTCTTGAAAAAATACTCCATTATACTCTCCTTGTTTTTGCCGGACTTTTTCCGTAAACGTGGAGTTTTTTGCCAACCACCATATATATTGATAACAGCTGCATCTTCACTGTCCATTTTGAGACGCTCAGCTCCTTTGATGCTTTCATCAGGATAGCTGTCACAAACTGCATCGACTCGAATACAGCCAAACTTTGATGCAAGGCTGATGATGGTTTTAAAGGTGGTGGTAGCAAGATTTTCGAAGGTATCTGGTACATTTTTCAGCACTTGCAGCATGGCCATTGCGTCGATGACCAAACAACTTTCTTCAGGAATGGATACAATGCAATCACTCGATGATTTCGAGTAACTTTGCTTTCTGAGTTTTAACCATGCTCCCGTCGTACAATGACAATATGATGATGATGATGATAGAAACATGCCCCCCCAAAAAAAAGACAATTGAATCCAATAGCAACTCCAATCAGATTCGAGCTTGACACGTGACTTCTATTCAGACCCTGTTTTTCGACATATGCCCCCCATCGCCTTTTTGAACCATGCCCCCCCCCCAAAAAAAATTTTTTTTTTAAATAATTCAAAAATCTTGAAAAAAAAGAACATTGCCCCCCACACATATCAAAATAAAAAAATTCGAGGCTTGCCTGCACAAATTTTGTTGATTTTTACGCGAGACCCGAGCAAATGACGTCACAGATTATATTTTCTTATCAACAAAAAAAAACATTTTTTCATGACTTCTTTAATGAGTAATTATACTATAAATTTGTTATAAAATATTTTAAGCAATAATTCATTCCAATATATCATGATTACCACTACCCTGTTTTTCGACATATGCCCCCACATCGTCTTTTTGAATCATGTCCCCCCTAATTACGTACAATATTTACGACGACATTGCTATATCAATGTTTCAATTATTTTTCTTAAACGTTTTTTTAAAAGAATTCAAAAATCTTGAAAAAAATGACGTCACAGACTGTACTTCCTTATTAACAAATTACATTTTTAGTAATTATGTAATAATTCATTCCAATATATCATAATTACCACTCTATTCAGACCCTGTTTTTTCGACATAAGTATGCCCCAACATCGTCTTTTTTAACCATGCCCCCCTAATTACATACAATGTTTACGACATTGCTATATCAATGTTTTAATTATTTTCTAATTTATGTATTTTATGTGTGAACCATATATGGAAAAACCATTGTAATTAAAAATTCAAAAAATTTCTATAAAAACCGATAATTTTTTTCTAACAAAATCACTCAATGCCGAAAAAATAGAAGGCCGAGAAGAAAAACCAAGCATCTAAACAACCAATCAACAAATCAAGACTTGGAATCAACACCAAAACGATGTCTAAACGATCACGCACCGTTGCTTATAAGCAACCTAAAATTCTTGAGGAAGGAGAAGATGAAGAAATCATCGAAAATAATTCTGATTCTGAAATGGATGAGCAAGAAATGGATGAAATTGAAGAAGAGGACTTAATTCCGGTTTTCAAACCATCACCAAAGAAAAAGAAGACTGAAAAGCAACGTACTTCCAAAGTTTCGAGCAGCTCTGCAACCAACCAACGAATCGAATTACAAGAGGATAATGGATACGCTAAAAGAAATATGATGATTGCCAGAGCAAGTAAGGGTAGTAAAAGTTTAGTTATGTCAAGAGAAATTTCTGCTTTTGACGTCGATGCAATCAGCCCTACTGACTGTTGTGATGCCCCTAGGCAAGTTATTTTGAAGAAAAAACGCTTCCCAACTCAAGCTATAGCCGTTTGTGTGTGTGCAAATCGGGTCAACTTCTCAAAGAAGAAGGACCCCAAATGTCGGGAGGAGATTGTCATAGATATAAAATTTTTGTTTCATTTAACCGGGGAGGATAATGTTCGCAAGTGTAACAATGAAAATGGTGAACCCGATGAAATCGATTACAAGGAAATTGAATTCAGATTCCATTTACCAAAGAGATTTCAAGACCAATTCGAACATGCTTATGATCTCTCTTTTCTCATTGGAGCTTTGGTTCTCGTACCTAAGTACGATGAATTGAAATGGAAAAACGAGGAAGACGAAAACAAGTCCAGTATTCCTTTAATGTTTTTTATTAAAAATCAACCGTGTTGCGAAAAAATTGACATGACAAAGGAGGACTACCCTTCAATTGACGAATTCGAAGCTGAGGCTGAGAGATATCGTTTACAAGATTATGTTCCCACTGAGGGTTTTTTTGCAAACTGTCTTTCTTACATGGAAGACTATGCAAATAAGTTTCACAAACGTGAATCACATATTACCAATAGAATTCATGGACAAAAAATAAGATAATACATTTAATCATTCTTGCATCATAATGTTGTACTATTATGCTATTATAGTATTACTTATTATGTGGTTTACAGACTTTGTTTTTTAATTAAGTAATTTGATGTTGTTTTCTTTTTTTGTTTTATTCTTTATTAATTTTGACATATTTTTTCTTAATTGATTTTTCAGAGCAATTCGCTTGTCAAGGCCTTTGATTTTGCAAAAAATTCGATCGAACTCAATTCAACAATGTGCCTCGATACAATGAATATCGTTGACAAGATCAAACTCGATAAGGAAATTCTGGAGCAGTTGATTCTTTCGAATTTTTTCACTTTCGAAAATAGGGATTCTGATGACAACGCGAATATGCTCATACCGCTCTATTTTTCAAAAGATTCTATGATGATAAACGGTAAGGGGACTTTTGCCAGTTCGTATTTGTCTTATATTCAAAATGATATTTTTACCTTTTTGGAAAGCCGAAGAAACGATCATAATCTGAGGTTAGACAAGGCAGAAAACGAATGCAATTTTTATTTGATATTTTTGGTGGAAGATTATCATTGGCAAAATCACTATTCTATAATTCCTTTGGACGAGCAATTTGAAATGATTTTGGATAGTTCACGATACCGTTCAGATCGTCATTATATCTACACTGGTTTGTCAAATGATCAGTATTTTGAATGCGAGCCTTCGATATTCAATACTTTGTTTTATTCGAGCTTGATTCCAGTTCATGATAATCACCGTTTGGTTGTTACAGATAAATCTTTAATGAGTATCATGAATGAAAGGAATTTAGGAGGAAAATACGACAGTGCCACTCGAATTTTCAAATATATGTATGGTATTGATAAATGTTATAATGTAATCTCAAAACCTCAAATTTATGATTTTGTTTCCTTAACGACCACTAAGGAAACTCATATTGGTTTACAATTAAGCCAGGAAAGTCTTTGTGTTTTACATATTAATAATAAGCATTTTCAACTATTATATTCATTTGATTTTTCAAATAATAGAAGAGATTGCTTCACTCTTCAAGTGGGCAAAACTTTGTGTGTAGAATATTATTCCAATTTATATCAGAATGACGTGGGTGACGATGATAAATTGATATGTGAGAATGGTTTAGAAATTTTATGTATTGATAAGTATTCTTCGGGCAACAAAGGGCGTAGAGTTTTGTCTTTGCTTGCCAATTGTTATTTACGGTTATTAATTGATTTGTATGTTAATTTTAAACTTGATAGTTTTTTAAATCTTTTTTTTTTTGCGGCGAAAGTTTAATTTCAGAAATTTTTGATGAGTTGAGTGTTTATGTATATGCGCGGTTTTTTCATGTAGCCAGCGAAGTTGGAAATGATTTGGACGCGGCGTACAGTATTTTGTTTACCTGCATCGCACTTTCAGATAAGGATTTTTGTTTTAAAAAGAGTGTCTTGAACGTGGTGCAGAGTTTTTTTGGTATTTTTCTAACTAAGCGCGCAAAGTCTTATGTGAAACAAGTTACGCAATATAAAGCGAAGTTTCATATAATTGACATCACACCTGACTATGATGAAGAGGAATTAATGTTTGGAAAGTATATAGATAATTTTTAATAGCTGTAATACCAATTTTTTATTTTTAAGAAGACATGAATATTTTATTCACCACTTCAACGATTATGAAAGCAATATTTGCAAACCTTTATTTAACGTTGACATTTTTATTGTGGATAAATTATGTTAATCTAGGTGTAGTTTTATATATGAATATGTTTGTAAAAATTAATTTGTTTGGAGAAAAGAAAAAAATACATTCGCGTCTGGCTTTGTATATAAAAAAAACTGTTTCTCACGTTTTAGTGCTTTAATCAATTTTGTTTATTAATCAAACATGTTTATTTGTATTTTTCAGATATCAATAGATTAGAAATAAGGGGAAAAAAAGGAGGTACAACAACGATTGGTGGTTTTGATCTGATTGTTATTTTTCAAAATGACAAAAGAAGTAAAATGTGTGCTTTGCAGCGAGATATTCAAAAGCCGAGAAACACTAAAAAAACATTTCATTGAGGAACATCATATTCCAAGAAACGACCAGACACTTGAAAGGTATGTCAAGTTACGATATAGTAAAAAAGAGGTCGATGCTAAAACTTTTGACACCATGCTTAGGCTTTTGAAGGTCTTAAAGCAAAAAGCTACTAAATACACTTTACAAAGAGAAAAGGTGAAACTTGACTCGAACAAAATACGACACATGTTTGAAGCTTACGAGAATTTTGACGAGGCTGACAGTGTAAATTCTGAAACGATTGTTGAGAGTGAAAGAATTAACAGATCTTCTGCCGTGGCTTGGTTTCTCTACTGGATTTAGTTATTCAAAGATAACTACGTGAAAGATGGAATAGTCGCAAGTTACAACAGCTTGACGGGAGCACTTGAAGTGAAAAAGACTGAACTGGTTAAGGACGCCGACCCAGAAAACAATGTCTTCAGAAAGGTGTTTAAAAAGCTTCCTTCGCATCAACAAATAATAGAAGATTGTTTCAAAAAAGAAAAATATGAAATGATTGAATCTAAGGACACTGACATCGTGGTCGTAGAGATGTGTAGAGAAGATTATGAGAAACATTTTTTGATGAATACACAAAAAAACAATAAAATCAATGATTTGAATGGAAAATGTGAAAACCGAAGCTTTCACGTTTTTCATTCCAAAGATGTTTTTCATTCCAAAGATGAAAATGAAGAAGAGGACAGTGGTAAAGTTTTCACGCTGGGAAACAAAGAAATGGATACAAAATACAAGGATTTTATTGATCGTCAACAAAAAATGAGCCTAATCAAAAATAACACTATGCCTATAGTCACGATCCAGTTTTTCTATTTGAGTTGCTCCAAAACTTGAAGTGTTCTTTTGTTGCTATTCTTCCACATATGGACATGTACAAAGAGTTAAGTGACTATACCGAAGACGTCCATGTAGATGAATGTAATGAGGATAATAAGAAAAACTTAAAAACTTTCAAATCATTCCCAAGTCTATTCGATAAATCAGATGACAAAAAAAACAATTGAATCATTTGAAGAATACATTGAAGAAGGTGATCGAATCATCATGGAAAATCAACATGGGGCTTGGTACGTATTAAAAGCCCAGGAAAACAACAAAAAGGTTTCAAAAGAAAATTCTAGATGAAGTGGATGGTGAAATATGTGACTTACTATTACAAATAGGTGGTACTCTTTTGACCACTTTGGTAATGCTAGTCTCAAATCATGTGAAAAAGTATATCCAAGAAACAAGAAAGAATGCGAGGCATCAGGAATGTTTCAAAAGAGAAAGTTCCTTCATTGACATGCTCAAGAACAATGTAAGAACCACAGAACTCTGAAAAGGAAAAAAACTGAAGAAGAACCAAAAATGAAACTGAAGAGGCAAGAAAGTATGGTTGAACAATTGTAATTTTTTCTATTTTAAAATTTTCATCTATATATGCTTGTAATCTTTCCATTTTTTATCAATCAAATAAAATGGATCTTTTTAAACTGTCACGAGTTATTGATTTGATACAAGAGAATCATAAATCTTGGTTGTTAGAATACAAACCGTTTTTGGGTGTTTCCCACTTTGACACTGGAACAAATTTGCTCTTTGAAAACAAGGAAAACGTCAAAAATTGGTGCACAAATTTTAAACAACAAGGAAAGCTCTATTTTTTCATCGCGAACACTTCCACGTCAGACTTAGAAAGTGGTGAACATTGGTTCCTAATAGCATTCGAATCTGATGTAAGAAACGTTTTTTATACATTCAATTCGTATGGAATTGTGAATACATTGAGAACTTTTGGTTATGTTAACGCTGATAGCGAGTTTGAACGAACAGAAAACAATTTTGGCAACATTTTTGATCGGAGGAAAGCGGTCTTGGAACTTTCAAATTTGATTTGGGATCGTAGTTCGAGTAGTGAATGTTGTCTTTACCCAAAGGTCATTGGATATAATGGCATACATCAAGACTTTGGTACAGACGAATGTGGTTATCACGTAATTCGTTTCGCCATCTATCTCTTTAAAAACGTGTACCAAAACATTCAAAAAATACCTCGTATAACACTGATTGGAAAACCGTTTTAAAATCTTATTTAGAAATTAACTATATTAAATTATTACCTTATGAATCGCATAAATTTAAAAACAAAGAAGAGAGTGACAACATTCTACTTTCGAATGACAACGGTGTGGTAAACTTCGTAGAAAACTATGTAGCATTGGATAAATTGGTTAAATCAGCCGATCTTATCGAAGTGCATGACGAGTACGACTTGTCAGTCAAAGAGTGGTCAACAATTACGAAAAATTACAGGAATAATTACCTTAAAGCAAAAGCCTGTGACTATTTTGAGCACTCAGGTCTCGTTGCTGAATTTGAACCCAAAAGGAATTTAGAAATGGTTAGAATGAAAAAGGGAATCCACAGAAGGACATACAAAAAACTCTATAAAAGGGAAGGGAAAAAAGACTAAAAACAGTGGAAAAACCCATGACATCAACAGATTTCAATAATGAAAGAGTGGCGAGAACAATCACAAGTGTTTCGAAAATGCTGATTCAAGAGTTGTTTCCCAGTAATTTAATTCACCGCTATGATGATCCAATTATTAATAATATACAATATTCTGGTATGGTTGATGACCCCTATTATTTAGATAATTACAAGATAAGCACCCCAGGAGAGGAACATGTAATTATAAGTGTCCGAGATTATTTCAAATCTCTCAATGTGACTCTTGACGACAAGGATCCTTACACGTACACATTGGCTAAGCTGATTAAGAACTATTTCGAATATCATCCCGAAAAGAAACTATCACAACAGCTTTCTTTGAACATTCAAGAAAATCACGCAAATAGATGGCGAAAAGTCAGATAAAAAATTAATAACCTATATTATCCTTAATTATCATCTTTGTTATTCGGATAAGAAATTCCTTAACTATGTAATTAAAAAACTTAAAAATATGTATTTTTTTTTATTTTATATTTTGATATTTTCAGCTTTATTTATTTCATAATAATTTATCTTTACAAATATAAAACAATGACGTTATATAATTACACCCCCAATAAACACTTGAAAAAAGCTCGTCCTGAAATTAAAATTGCTTTTTGACTTTGCCTCAATCAAACTAGTCAACTGTTTTTTCCAACCACCATTTGCGTTAATCCAATCATGATTTTCGACCAATATTTTTTCCAAACATTTGGTAGAGGTTCGGAATAAAACATCTTTGGAATGATCACTCATAATCTGGA
This sequence comes from Clytia hemisphaerica, assembly GCF_902728285.1. NCBI lineage: Eukaryota > Metazoa > Cnidaria > Hydrozoa > Leptothecata > Clytiidae > Clytia > Clytia hemisphaerica. The sequence goes on along the minus strand of NW_027104402.1, from coordinate 24,641 downwards.
AAGGTCCGTTCATAATTTGTTCCACGAACTTGTAGTAGTACAGGATGCGACCACCCCAATTCATATTACATTTTGGGTTACCAACTCTGATTACAATATTCTCCATTGAAGCGGGTATAACCCTTTCTGACTCTTCGTCAGAAACCGATTGGAAATCCAGTTGTTTAACCAGGTTTTTGATGATCTTATTATCGGAATCTTTTATGGTACCAAAAGCCTCATTCATTAGTTGGTTAAATTGGTTTGCAGATTCCCCAGATTGATAACCCGATTTTTCGGTAGAAAATTCCATCATGAATCTTTGAGCAAATCCGTCGAATTCTGCTTCGAAAATTACATTCTGATTGTCCATTTTCCCCTTTCTGTTTCTCAAAATGTAAGTGGTATGTTTGAGCCCTTTGGGTTTTTCTTACTCATTCATATTACTCCTTCTAATTATATGACTGATTACAATTATAAAACAATACATATATAGCTATAAAAAAGCTAAAAAAAGACTTACAACAATAATTACTACAAAATATCTCAGGTTTTTTACACAAATGACTAAATATTACATAAAATTACATTACAAGTACATTGCATCATCATCATCATCATCGTTCAACATCTAAATGACAATCCACACAAACGGAAGTAAGATTGTCACTCGGACCAAAATCAAAAGGACAACTATGTGTTATTTCTTGACCTTGAAGGTTAAAGAGTTTTATGGCTAAACATTTACATGTGTCTGTTTCCAAAGTTCTGCATAATATACATCTTATTCTTCTCACAAGAATATTCTCTCCACCAATCAATTGGTGAAATGTGGCGGAAAACGTTGTTGGTGTGGAACTTTGCGAAGCCATTCAACTTTAAAACGTAAAACAAATTCAAATATCTTGGAATTTACAGAAAAATGTTTTAATCCATTCAGGTCTTCTATTTTTTCGGCATTGAGTGATTTTGTTAGAAAAATTATCGGTTTTTATAGAAATTTTTGAATTTTTAATTACAATGGTTTTTCCATATACGGTTCACACATAAAATACATAAATTAGAAAATAATTAAAACATTGATATAGCAATGTCGTAAATATTGTACGTAATTAGGGGGGGCATGGTTCAAAAAGACGATGTTGGGGCATACTTATGTCGAAAAAACAGGGTCTGAATAGAGTGGTAATTATGATATATTGGAATGAATTATTGCGAAGAATATTTTAACAAGTTTGTAACATAATTGCTAAAAATGTTATTTGTTAATAAGGAAGTACAGTCTGTGACGTCATTTGCTCAGGTCTCGCGTAAAAATCAACAAAATTTGTGCAGGCAAGCCTCGAATTTTTTTATTTTGATATGTGTGGGGGCAATGTTCTTTTTTTCAAGATTTTTGAATTATTTTAAAAAATTTTGAGAAAAATGTTTTTTGGTGAACACTTCTTTTTTTCTTTTTTTCTTTCTTTTTTTTTTTTTTTGGGGGGGGGGCATGGTTCAAAAAGGCGATGGGGGGGCATATGTCGAAAAACAGGGTCTGAATAGAAGTCACGTGTCAAGCTCGAATCTGATTGGAGTTGCTATTGGATTCAATTGTCTTTTTTTTGGGGGGGGGCATGTTTCTATCATCATCAACAATAGCGACCTTTAGCATCTAGGACGGCGACTTGAATGAGGACGTGAAGTAAGCCTTAAAATCAAATGGCAAATTTTATCCAATTTTATTTAGACTTAATATCAAATGGAAAAAGTTGAAATGCAGTCAAGTTTTTATAAAAAATTACGTTATAATTCTCGAGGGATTCATTTATTTACTCTTCCTTTACTGTCTTTGTTCTAAACACAACGTCAAAAAAGAATGTTAAAGTGGTCTTGAGATTTGAAAACGTTTATTAATTACCCTATTAAAACTCTCTATTCTCATGAGAAAATTGATCCGAAAAGAATTGAATTTAGCTGCGATCCAGATATCAATTCCTTTGGGCTTTCTTTTTGTTCAATCCTGCCGTACGTTTTCAAATCTGCCGTCTTGGATACTAAAGGTCCCTAATGGTGAAGGGAAGGGGCGTAGAGTATATTTAAGCACTTCTTGCATATCAATATCCCGACTTTTGGCAAGTAGGACAGGTTTTGCAAAAAGATCTTTGGTCGATTTGATTGAAACAATTACGTTTTTTGTTTTCTTCACGTTTATTATTTGGGACTGAGTTTTCAATTTGGTTTTCTTCATCGTTCGGTAAACGTCAGCCTCCTCACTTAGCAAATTGCCGATTTCCCACATGTTAATAGCAATTGAAGACGACGAGAATCACTTGGGAACGTTTTCATTACTTGTCAGAAAGAAACAGGCGACGTGAATCAGGTTTGTTTTACCATTTTAAAAAGTGGAAAGTTTTCCGAGGAATCGCTCCCACCTACTGATGATTCTCTCTTGTTGCATACATATGGGGGAACGCTGTCACCTCAATCTTGAGATTACCTTCTGCAAGTGACCACGGATGGGAGGTGAGAAATGGTGGGCTGGAAATCAAATCGATATCGTTACCCATCGCCTCCGATAGCATCTTATCCTTCATCAGCTGTGGATGCAAATCAGGTCGTTCCACAAATCGCTGTGCCTGCAAAAAAGCCTCTCTTAAATGTAGTGATTTATGCAAATGTGAGGGTTGTAAAAATGGTAATGGCGAGACTACCGTGGAAGATGACAGAGAGGAAGTAGATTACAATCTAGAAATGTGTGATAGTGGTGATGATTTAAATGATAGTGATACTGAAATAGAATCTGACAGTGACAATGATGATGCACCAGCTTCAGAGTGGGAAACGTCTGCCTTTATGACAGAAGAAGAATTTGACAGTGCCTAGAACTTCGTTGTTTTTCTTTCTGGAGGTTATTACTATTAGCTCTTTTTTATTTCTTTTGTTTTATTTTTTTCAAAATCTACGACTTTCTCGTTTAAATATTTGACTTTACATATAGAAATAAGTACTTAGAAGGCACCAAGAAGCTTAAAATTAACTACTTTCTACGACCCAATTAAGGTTTGAGCAATTTGAAATGCATTTTTATCATAAAAAGAGCTTTATTCGTGAAATAATAGGTAAGAAGAAGAAGAAGAGCATGAGAATAACAGCGCAACCACATCCTAAAAAAATTATCAGAAAATTGTGATATATAAGAAAATACTAGAAGAAATAAAAGTCTAGCTATATGTTCAAATTATTAATGAGATTTCTCCACTGAAATCTATCAGAAGCAAGAACATGCCAACATGACTTATCAACGTTACACTTTTTGAAAGTTTTGAACAAAGATTGACCAAACGTATAGCGAGGGGCCCCTTTAGGGCGCTTCGAGCGGACCCAGCAAGAAATTATTTTTCTTGGTAAACGAAACCAGGGCATTTGAATTACGTGGCTAGCCCATGTCATTTGACGTTGACAGAGATAGTTATCAATCGAATTCAAACAAACTTTATTCAAAAGCTCAACATTACTTATTCTCTTCACTCATGAATGGTATCGATTGACGTGACACATGATTCGAACGCAACGATGATGAAAATTTCGAAAACTCGTTAACAAACTCTCGGTTAAGCTCCAACATTCGAGACCATACAATAGAATAGGAATAACATAGGTAGAGTAAACTTTTCCTTTGACATCAAAATTGACATTTGAATTTGAGAAAATACATTTCTTAAGAGAACCGAATGCGATGCTTGCTTTCTGGATCCTCATTTGAACGTCACCTTTGTCGGAGCAGTCGTTACTAATCATACTCCCTAAATAAACGAATTATCAACGATAGGAATGTAACGCTGGCCAATGATGATGTCAGACAGGTCAAGGTTATCATATGTTTCCGGATTTTCATATTTACTTGGTGGCTTTGGACAAAAGAGAACAACTGATTTGGAGTCTTCTTGTGGCTCCAATGGACCAGAATGTACTTCCATCGGCATCATCCATCTTCCATCTTCCATCATCGTCATCGGCATACTCAGAGTCTTGGAGTGGTAGATCTTCTCCATATGCTCTGTAGCTGCGACTAGTCATGACAGCATCTTCTTTCGTTTTGAAAATGCATGCTTGGACTTCGGTTGTTTTACGCCAGGTTATCATAACTGCTGCAATGAAAAACATGAATAGAAGGGGACCAAGAATGTCACCTTGCTTGACATCAATTGAACAGTTCATTGTTTCGGTTACTTCGTCTACCGCGAATTTCACTTTGAAGCTGTGGAAGGCTTTCAATCAATTGACGAGTTTTAATGGGACACCGAAACGTTCAAGAATGATCCACAGTAGTTCTCTGGGAACCCGATCGAAGGCTTTTACCAAGTCCAAAAAAAAACCATGACTCAAGTCCATGTTCGCGACGTTTTTTAAGAGCAAGTTTAGCGGTAAAAATTGCGTCAATGCAGCCTCGATCTGGACGAAAGCCACATTTGGATCGTGGTCGGATTCACCTGGTGCACTGTTTTTAAGTTTTGAAGTAGCACGAACAATCTCTTTTTCACTAGGAATCAGATCATAACCGGTATGAACGGGTGATTGTTCAAGAGTACCAAGTACTGTTGGGTCTAAATGTGGGTTTTTATCATACAACTTCTCAAAATGATCACGAAAAACAGTAGCATTTTCCTATGCATTGGTACAGAGTGCTCCGTCGGGATTTTTCATTTTTCGCGTAACAGATGGTTTTGTTATTCGTGAAATAATAGGTTAAATTCGCTACTTTATCGAGAAATTATCGATAAATTAAGGATTTTTCGATTTTTTTCGATCTAGAATCTGATCAAGTATTTGTATTCTATTATTATTATTTTAGACATTGATGTAGCTGTTATAATGTATTTTGATGACCTGAAGTACCTTTTATACGTAAGAATCGACATTACCCGATAAACTCGATAATATGATTTTCTAGGTCGATTTTCTCGACCCCAAAATCCAAATTTTCAAAAAATGAAAAATTATATCTGTAGATATTCACCCAAAGGCCAAGTGTGCAAAATTTCAGCAAAATTTCACCATTGTTGAAGTCTACAGGTCGCCCCTTTCAGCCTCGTTTTGACCAAAAACTCCTCCCCAGACCTCAAAAATCCAAATTTTCAAAAAATGAAAAATTAGATATGCAGATATTCACCCAAGGGCCAAGTGTGCAAAATTTCAGGCAAATCAGACAATTTTTGAAGTCTACAGACTCATTCGATGTTTTATCGGTGATTTTATCGATTTTAGCCGTTTTTCCTACATTTTCATTGCTTAAATTTATTGTTAGTGTAATAATTTGAGGGCTATTAGTATTTACAAGCAAAATGCATCATAAAAGTGAAAATTCATGACCTGGAAACTGTTAAATTCATGAAAATCGATTAATTTCGATTAAAACGATAAAAGTCAACTTTTAAGCCGATTTTTTCGACACTTGCACGCTAAAATCGCGGAAACTTTTTGATTTTGCAATCAGGACATAGTAATTCGCGGGTTTCCGCAAAAAAAAGTTAGTTCTAAGAGATGTGTCACGAAAATCACTTTCTAGCCACTTTTTTCAACCTCAGCAGCGGGACTGAAATGATGTGCGCCCAATCAAAGTCGCATTCAAAGACAGCCATATAAAATACCGCTTCATGAAGAAGTTGATTGAACTCCAAGGCAGCACGAGAAATACGTAAAAATTGAGCATCACCGACGATTTAACGAAAATGGAGAGAGAGAGAGAGAGAGAGAGCAAATCAAAGAATGGGAAAGAAGAGCAGACGAGATGAATAAAGCCATGCCAAATGAAGATTTTAATTGGAGGGTGCAGGGAAGTCCTCGTGACAAACTGTACCTTAGAAAGGTTTTTTGTACAACATCGGTTTAGAGGCCCTCGTGTGTCTGGACTGTAATTCTTTTAATAAAATAAATAAATAAATATTACGGAGAAGTACGCGAATTAGGTTGGCGTATTTTTTTTGCTTCTTTATATACGGAGAAAGACGCGAATTAGGTTGGCGTATTATTTTTGCCTTCTTTAATGTTTATTTATACGGAGAAATACTCTTAGGTGCCAAATAAACGGGGGGAGGTCGACTTCTTCTTGCTAACTGAAAATATTCTTAAAAATTAATAAACGGGGGGGGAGTCCTTATAAGGTCCGGGAAGGGGGTCGGAGAATTTTCGAAAAATTAACAAGCGGGGGGGGGGGGCGTTTATTTGGCACCTAAGAGTACGCGAATTAGCTTGGCGTATTTCTACAAAGAATATAAAGGAGTAAAATACGCGAACATGTTGGCGTAGTTCTCTGTATAAGTTTAGTAAAAGTTTAGTAAAAGTTTTTGGCGTAATGTTCCATATATATAACATCGATGTAGTTAGCGTATTACGCTATTATCTGCTTTCCGTTTAGTTTGGCAGATAAAGTTTTAATGGACCGTGCTCATAGACAAGGTGATAAAGTCTTTCAGTTACAAAAGCTATTGAGCAAATTTACGGACGCGCTAGCAAGTATTCCACTCCCTTGCCAGTAATGCGACACTGTTCTTGAATAGCTTTTTCTAATTTTATTTCGTCATCATTATCTAAAACATTTTCAAGATTTGTCATTTTATCTTAAAATTTTTTTAGTTTGATAATTGTGAATGAACTGACTAGAAAGTTTAGTGGTTGGTAGCGCTCCACTGGGTTGCTGAATGTGTGAAGTAGCGACTCGGTTAAAGAAGTTCATTCATAGTGATATAATTTGTGTTTTATTTTCAAATTCGTCATTTCCGTCTTCTCTTTTAGTCGTACGGGCACTCGGATACGGCACGCCGAACCGGGCTCTAGGCAAATTTTCCTAATCTTTTCTAGATGGTGCTTTTTTTTTTTTTTTTTTTATGAAGATTTACAGTCCAGGCACACGAGGGCCTCTAAACCGATCTATCGTCTACAATTACAAAGATCTTGATTCGTAGCGCAATGGATGTTCCATCCATGCCTTGGTTAGTTCTTCTTTGAACGCTTTGATGCTAGTAGCGTTAACAGTCTCTTTTGGTAGCTGGTTCCATGCTGTCACACATCGATAGTAAAATGACTTGGTCTGGACACCTCTAAATCCATCGTCTGCAAAGTTTGGTATCAGTTCGTAATCGTGAGTTCGAGATGGACGCACCCTGCGAATAAACTTTCCAACTGTGGTGTCCTTATCGTAGAAGTGCAAGTGTTTGTAGATCTGAACCATGTCTCCGAAGTGTCTTCTGAATTCGAGAGAAGGCAAGTCAAGTTTTCGTAGGCGCTGCTCGTATGGTAGATTACTTAACCTTCTGACCATCCTAGTGGCACGTCGTTGAACGCCCTCAATTAAGTTGATGTCCTTACGTAGTTTTGGTGACCATACAGATTGGGCATACTCGAGATGAGGCCGGACAAAGGTTGTGTACAGAGTGAAGAAAGTTTTAAGGCTAAGGTCTTTGAAACCTCTTCTGATGACTCCTAGAATGGAATTAGCTTTTTTCACTTGTTTTGATATGTGTTCTTCAAAGGATAAGTCAGAGTCTATCAGAACACCGAGATCTTTTTCAACGAAAACATGTTCAAGTTGTTCACCTATAAGTGAATACAGTGCCGTAGCAACTGGGGGGGCAAGGGGGGGTTTTTCTTTTTTAATTTGTCATAATTGTCTTTTATGTGCATGTTTTGAGTGTATTTTTAAGCAATCTAGAGCTCAAATTCTCAAAATTTTCCCCCTCAGGCCAAACCATGCTTGGCCCTCGCGGTGTCACTAAACTTCAGCCCCCCCCAATATGAAAATGCTTCCTACGGCACTGGAATAAGGGTGCGCGTGGACAATATTCCAATATTTACCGAGAGTGAGAACGTGGCACTTATCTAGGTGAAATCTTAATAGCCAATCATTTGACCACTTTTCAAGTTTGTGTATGTCTTGTTGGATAGCCAATGAGTCCTCAATCGAGTTGACTTCTCTGAAAATCTTCGTGTCGTCAGCAAACAGGAGAATCGAAGACAGCACATTGTCAGGAAGGTCGTTGATGTAGATAACGAAGAGAAGTGGTCCCAAAACACTTCCTTGGGGAATACCACTGATAACATCGTCCGTCTTAGATCGAGTTTTGTTAACCTTAACCAATTGTTTTCTGTCAGTCAGAAAAGACTCTACCCATCTCAAGATGTTTCCAGATACTCCATACAGTAGCGGCCTGGCTTAATTTTCTTGGTGGTGCAAACTATGAAATTGGCGCCCCTGGTATTTTTGTCCTTATTTGCACCCTATACCATTAAGTGAAACTATTAAACTGTAAGAGCAGTGACTGGTTGAAAGTAACGCCCGGAATCTCTGAGTTAACAAACTTTTATTCATACGAAGGTGGTGTAAATGGTAATGATAATTTGATATCTATTTCCTTGTTATTTCCTGGTCTTACTTTACTCTCCATTAATGATCAATGGCTGAAAGAGGCCCCAAAAATTCGAAAGTTGGCAAGAATAAGGGTTCTTTATAATTCTGGCGCCGCAGGCAAAAAAATTTGGTGTAAGAAAGGTCAAACAGCTTATAAGATATTCTAAAAAGGAGAAAGTTAGTCCGCATAAGACCACAAAAACCACAGCGAGCAGTTTCGATCAATCTCTCATTTTGGGGTTGAGCATCCTCTTTAACCCCTGGTGGATACACAACACTTCTCTTGCTTTGACTGTTCGCAATTCAATGTTGATAGTAGTTTTGAAAAAATTTGTAAAATAAAACGAAGCGCCGCAGGCGAAAAAAAATTTACATTGCACTTATAGAAGGCGCTAAAAACGTGTCAAAGGGCGCAAAATCGCCCAACCAAACATCAAAAAGAATTTTGGCGCCCCCTTGAAAAGCTTTTTTGGCGCCCCTCTCAGGTCGTTCTGGGTGGTGCACTGCACACCCTGCACCCCCTGCCAGGCCGCCACTGACTCCATATCCTTTCAGCTTTTTAAGTAGACGGCGATAGGGAACAATATCAAAAGCTTTCGCAAAATCGAAATATATAGTGTCAACAACACTTCCGTTAGCTATACTTTCACAGCACTTGTCCAAATAGTTTAGGAGCTGTGTGACGGTGGAGCAGCGACTAATGAAACCGTATTGCTTGTTGGTTAGAAGCTTTTCGTCAGTTAGATGCTTCATAATGTGCTTTCTTATAAATGATTCCATTAACTTACAGACTACTGAAGTCAAACTAACAGGTCTGTAATTTATCGCAAGGTTTTGGGCACCCTTGTTTTTATAAATTGGAGTCACATGTGCCATCTTCCAATCTTTTGGTATTGTTCCCTCAGACAAGGTCTTATTCATGATGATAGACAGGGGTTCGGCTAGATGGTCGATCAGTTCAACTAACATTTTGGGGTGTACATCATCCGGACCGAAGGATTTACTCACGTCCAGCAATTTTATCTGTTTTCTCATCATATCTTCTGTTATGATGATGTTCTCAACTTGAATCTCCGTTCGTGCTTGATCAACACTTTCTTTTCTTTTGGTTAGATGACGGTTAACTTAATTAGCAGGACATGCTTACTCATTGTTTTTGTCTATGCCCAGGGCTCCTTAGCTCTAAAACATCAGAAAGCTACCGTGAAACAAGTTGGATCATGTTTTTAAGCTTACACATCTCTATGCTATGCATTTTATTTTATTTTGTTTTCAGCATGTTTCCGACTACCTATATAGCGATGGGAATTTAATGTTCTGTTTACCGTTGCGTTGCAATAAATATTTGATGCAGTTAAATTTCATAATTCATTATTCATTATTTTTTATACATGATAAAAAAAGACACCCTGCGAGGGCGACTTCTGTTGTTTTTTTCGAAAAAAAAACCGGGATTTCACTGCCTCCCTACCCGTAAATGTGTGGAAATTTTCAAATATGCAATTATTTTTTATGCCTTTTAGCAGTTAGTCACACTACTAGTGTCCCGCCGAAATGCAAAAAAAAACACATAATAGTAAAAATAGTAAAGTCAATGATGCTTCATCGCTTTTTGATGGGCTCTTCTGGACATTCAACGCACTGCGGATACGCTGCGTCATCTTCGCCCGCATCTCGAAGGTACCATCCACATTGAATACAAATAGGTTCGTATCCACATGAATAATGTAACCGTTCGATCAGATCTGCACAATCATGATCCTTGATGAAAACAGTGATACCGTTAGGAAGATTGATGTCATCTGGAGAAGGAATGGAAATTTTGTTCTCAATACAATATACACAAAAAGAGAGATGAATTTTCATTACGAGTAGGAAACAGCTTGCAAAACTATAGGTTTTCAGGGTTTTTGCTATGTCAAAAGACTTACCAAACATAAATCTGCATGTGTAGGCGATATTAGCAAGAATTTCGTTGAGCGAATCTTTGTGTTTCTTGGTGAGTTTCTTTTTGGAGAAAATTAGCCGCCACTTGTCACACTCATCACATTGCATCATCATGTTTTAATTTTTCCCGTGTTGCTGAGATGGTGAAAACCTGATCAACTTTCTTTGGTTTGGTGGTCTGGCTTTCAATGAAGGACGGTTCTGTATATTTAATGAGAATGAGAATATGATCGTAATGGTGGACAAAAGTTAGATATATGAAGCTCCGACGACTAGTCCCAAATATTTCATCAAAGTAAAACCTCTATTTAAGAAGTTATTATACAATATAATAAAACATTTCTATGTTCATAATTATAACTCAAATCGGTGGTGACCTTTCCATACATATCACTGAATGGCTTGTAGTGCTCTTCGCCAGGGTTCAGCTCAGGGTCAGGTAGAAAAGGTAGACCGATGCATCACTGATCTCTGTACGGTCTGAAAAATGAAAGTGATAGACTCACAACTGGAAACATTCAATATTTGTCTACTGGCTGTGCGCTTGGTCAGAATAATAATAATATTTTTGAATTTTATTGAGGTTTATTCTTTAAAAACTAAACCTACTTGCAGATTCCACAATCAACTTCTTGGCACTTCTTTATTTGGAAAGCATAGTGGGTTTGCCTTGCAATGTTTCTTAATGAATTGATGGTACACGGCATTTTCTTTCATACCCTTTTTCCTAGTATCATCCCTGTATTGAAAAATATATATAATCACATATATCACTACTAGGTCTTAAAACATCAATTGTGGACACGGTTGATGTTTTTTATCCACAGTCAATCATTTTTATGGACAGTCAATATCCAAACATCGACTGTCAATACTTTTCATCAACTGTTGAGATCATTTAATTGACAGTTGATGAAAAGTATTGACAGTCGATGTTTGGATATTGACTGTCCATAAAAATGATTGACTGTCCTTAAAAATGATTGGGCCTAGTAGTGTATTATTAGCACAACAAAATATACTCAATAGTGTTTCAAAGTTTCACTGGCGATTCAGAAATATTGCGTTTTAAAGGTCTTCTTGAATAAGACATTGTTTAAGAGTTTGGTGATTAAAAAAGATCCTGTTTTAGAAAGGCACAAAAGGTTTATAAGAAATAAGCTAAGTTTTTTCAGAAGAAAGATTAAGATTTATGATACGTTTATTCCGTCATCAACTTGTAAATAATTCGCCCATAGCCTATCGATCTCATCGCTTGCTGCTGGTTAAAAGGTTTTGAATGCTTTAGTTTTCAAATTTAACGGTTTTATAACAAAAACTATTGGTTTTTGTTAAGTTCTCATCAATTCATCATTGAAGTTCCCTGCTGCTACTACTTCTCTGATTACTTTCAAAGTTTTCGCTTTGCCTAAACAATAAAAGTCAGGATTCTAGTAGCAAAAACGGTTTACACTGTAACCGACTTCAAACAACTTATGAATTTGTGTTATTTAACAGAAATTTAAAACAATCATCATTCGCAAAATAAGTTCCCTTAAGGTAGGTTGCTGATAAAATGAGGTATCAATCTTTGGAAATCTTTTAACAGAGGTAATAACGATATTTTTACCGACTGCTTTTTCAAACTCATCCCCATGGCTCGCCACATTTGATTTTATGTTTGTCGTCTGAGCTGACGAGATGGACAATGCCGCGATGCTTGATCGCGTATTCACGCATGTAACGCCACGACGCGGCACAGTAATGTGCATCGACATGATGAACCCTTACCTAAAAATTGCTGGTATTTTACTAAAGATTTGCAAAAGTGCGATTCTTTCAGATTTAATTTTACAGTGGGGATAGTACTATTTCATTTTTTCCAATGAAGAAGAAAATTGAGGAGGTTTGCTCCACCGGGGACGAATTCTTGTTTTTTTTCTCCAGTGGGACCCCACCCATAGGGTCTGTGACACAAGGGTGTATTCATAGTCATACAACGATGGAAAGAGAAAAAAATAACCTGTCTTTTTTGGACCATCATTTTGATTTTCAATCTCCCCTTGTAATACTTGGCAGTGTTAGCAGTTGGGTTAATTGGTTGAAACTGATAGCGCAACCGTTTTACAGAGGGAATGGGAGTGTTCACGGGAACTCGTTCTTTGACTCGGTCACGCAAATCTCTGACTTTTTTCGCCACGTAAAGTTCTTGTGTATGCCTCTTCTCATGAACAGTGACACCTTCTTCCTCTTTAGGGTATTTTTCAGTCTCTTTGAAGAAAGTCTCAAATCTCTTATCCTTAGGCCCAGAGTTTTGTTCTCGTAAAACTACGAGAATTCCTTCATCACCAGCCATTAGTGAAAAGTCAAGCCTTCGGTCGATTTCGGTTTCATTCATGTTGTTAGATAGTGATTGATCATTCTTCAAGTTCTTGAAAATTGACCTTAAGACATGGGATGGTGCAGAAAAGCCAAAAGAATTCTTAAATTCTCTTTTGGTTATTTGTCTCTCGTAAATTGGAATGTTATGTCTGTTATGACTTTTAAGTTTTTCATAAGAAGTTCTGTGTCCGAAAACTTGTTTGGAATCTTCCATAAAAATGTAATGCCGGTTTTGGACCGCCAAGATAATGGACAGCTTTCGAAGTTAGGCCTTTTTGTAAAAGCTGTCCATCCAAAATGTAAAAAAAACACTTTCTACTCATGCCAGCAAATTTTTAATGAGATTGGCTCATAAACATCTACTTTCTTGAGTTTAATGTCTGCTTTGACTAATTCGTAGTAAAGATTTTCTTTCTTACAAATAGGCAGCACGGTCACATTTGATTGCTTTTCAACCTCTGATCTTGGTGTCAGGGGAATACGTTTTAATGCTACATTTTTGGTGTCGAGGTAGAATGCATAACTTTGTAAAGTTTCAGCGAGAATCAAAATATCTAGTTTCGCAGCTGATCGATCCCTTGAATCATCGATGAACTTCATAAAATGCATGGAATCTTTCAGGGAATGAGAAAGCTGCAAGAGCCTCTAAGAGGAAAGATTGTCAATAGTTTGTTTTCGATGTTTGGAAAGCTCAGGCTTATTACTAGGTCACAGTGTGGATGTAAACCACACTGAAACGACCGCCTTCCATCACGCATCACGCTTGCGTAAGAGCGCGCGCACATTATAAACGCCTACATCTCCAGTACATTTTAGATTATTCATTGAAAACAGATTACAATATAGTCATTTTTCATGTCTCGATTATTCAATTCCGAATAAAAGACATTCAGGGGAAAAAAAAGAGAAACACCTGGGTAATCTAGTTAAAAAAACCGTAAGTAAATGGTAGACAAAGTAATGAGCCAAGGCAAAACGAGATTAGCGTACCACTATGAAAGAAACCGCCTCCGGCGGTCGATAACCTTCAATTGTTTTGAAAAATTCCAGAATTTTTCTGATCGATTCTCTTTCAATGGTCGCTTTATGACCATCGATGTACCATAAGGCATCCGTTAGCTTATTAAAACATTAAAATGTTTATTGGGGAACCTGCAAGAGCGCTCTTTAAGCATTTTCAATACCTTGTTAAAAAGCTTTTCTTTCTAGGTACCAGGATTCTCTATCTCCAAGTAAGTGAATTTGAAGCTAGAGCTTAGCAGTATTCATAAAAAAACTAAAAACTGTTGGTTTCTCCTGGGATTTTAAGGGGGTTTCCAAAATAAGGCAATCTTCACAGCCATCCACATTTTGACAGCAAACGGTGAAATAAATCATTGAAAATCGGTTTTCAATCTGAATAATGTCCGTGTCAGCTCTTCCTCTGATCTTTTCAAGCTTGAAGATGCAAGACCGTAAAGAGTTTTAAGATTTTTGCAAGAAATTACTGAATCTTTTACTACACACTGAGGAAATTGCTCACTCCATAGAAACTTTGTTATCAGAGTTAGTAACTCTTACAGCTACCGAAGCCATTTCGCCAAAACCAATCAGGAACCACAATATAAATCCACGAAGGAAAACCAATAACAATATGAACGATTTAAAAGAAACCAGCTGATCTGTCCAACTGCAAACTTTGTTTTAAAATGTCACAAACACACGAGGCAACATTCGATCGAATAAATTGGCACTACAATGGCTTCAATCAAAATCAAAGAAAATTCAAAAGAAAACACTAGAAAGTCTTCACATATGGCGAAGACAAGTGCAACAAAGTACACAAAAGGCTCCTATTTATTAAACCAGAATAGTACACTATGGCTTTAGACGGTTTCAGATTCAAATAAAAGCCCGTACAAAAAGATCAATTCATTCAATCATCTTGTTTGGGATAACGTTGTTGTTTAAAAAAATTATTTTTGAATTAAAATTATGTTATATTTAGAATGTCTTTTTAAAAGTCATGAAAAGCCAAAAAGCTACCGTAATGAATTAAAAAAGGCACGCGATCCAACAAACATGGCCATGGTTTCGATCTACAGTCGACGATCCTATTAATCTGTTTATTTATTGTTTGTTTCTTTTTTTTTGACGCTTACATAAAGGAGGAAAAATATACAAGAAGTAAAGTGAAAGAATCAACAGATGTTATAAGTTATATTTCTGATGTTAAACGTTTGAAAAATATCTCTTTTTAATGAAGTTTTTGACGGCCGCCAATACGCCATTGGAATATCAGACAAACGCCCGTCATAAGGGGGCGTATGGTCACTTGACGCTGGTTCTTTGAGGTTTGGGGCGTAGTTCCGGCTGGATTGATTGGTGGATTGGTTCAACTGAAATGCCACACGATCGCAAATTG
The DNA here is from genome assembly GCF_902728285.1 of Clytia hemisphaerica. NCBI lineage: Eukaryota > Metazoa > Cnidaria > Hydrozoa > Leptothecata > Clytiidae > Clytia > Clytia hemisphaerica. Next base: position 9,564 of record NW_027104402.1, on the reverse strand, counting down.
ACTTGGATTGGATAAGAGACCGTTGTTTTGACGTCTTGAAGAAGGCCGGCTAATAACAATGAAGAATTCTCTGAAAAATGAGGCAAATAATGAAATTCTTTTCGAAATAATGAAATTTTTGGAGCGGCAGCTCAAGAGCATGCGGGCGGTTGACGGTAAACAGAACATCAAATTCCCCTCGCCTATCAGGTAGGTCGATTCATCTTGTTGCTTGTTCTTTTTAACCTCAATGCAAGCCGTCGAATGGCCTTGCCACATTCCCAACCATAACCATCAGTTACCAAGAACACCAGTGGTGTTAGTGAACCGTGTTCAATTTAGATCACGCTATCGTTGTAATGGCGTTTCTTATCCGTGTCAGTCAGCATGTTGCAACTTTGAGGTTCTAGTGAATTAAAAATCCTTATTTCAAAAAATAATTTTTGGCCTGCCACCCAAAAGAGTTTAGTCTGATTTCACCGACGACTGCAAGGTTTTCGGTTCACGATAGGAGGGGTGACTCGATCTGCAAGTCATGGCAAACTTATTTCAACGTTCTCGCAAGAGAGTTTTACAACTTGCTAATGTATATGTGTATATTCTTTAAAGTCGAAAAAGTGTATAAATCTGTACTAGCTTTAAAGCTAATATAGTCCGACTGCCTTTTTACAAAATGAATCATTCATCATCATCTGTAGACGAATAACCTACATCATATGTTGATGCCCAATATCGCTGACAATTTCTTCTGTAGTGTATTTTTGTTTATTATAACTTTAAGATATTTTGGTTTGATTTTGTAATTTTTTAATGATGCGTATTTCTTGGGCGCCAGTTGAAGTCTTTATTGTTATTGTCTTATTTGTTTAGTTTCCTTGTTTGTTCGTGCATCTGCTTTATTTTATTCCGTTCGTTGATTGCGAAATCTTCCTTGATGCTTACCTGAGAGAAACAAGTTTCTTTCAGCATGTGTAAATTCTTCATAATAAGACCTTTGTCATGCTGACTTTGCAGGGTGATTTCAAGAGGACAGCCGTTCTTTGTTTTTCTCTCCTTATCTGTAGTGAGTAACATTTTCCTTAAGTGGATAAATTTTCGCATGTACTAATTTTCGCGAGACGAGAATTTAAAGATTTCGGGTGGATTAAATTTCGCGAAAATGGCCTTCTTTATTTAATTTCGTGACACTATAGATTGCAACAAGAAAAGATATGTGTGTTTTTTAATCGAAAAAAGGCAGACAAAGTCACTCAAAAGCTTTCAAAAATTTCAATAAAAGTACTGTTAGGTTAATAGAGTTTATAATTGAAATGTAAAAGTTGAACTCGTATTATGTTTTGGTTGTAACATGTTTTCTAGAAAGACTACCTAAATACAGGAGTCTGCTAAATGACGCGCCTTACGCGCCCACGCACCCTCATATTTCTAACGCGCCTTCGCGCCCACGAGCCTTAAAAATCTGACGCGTCCTATGATTTCGACGTGCCCTAGAATTTCGACGCGCCCTAGGGTTTTGATGCGTCTTAAGTTTTCGACGGTTTTGACGGACGGAATAATGGGACTGGTCTAATCATACATGGTTGGTATATAAAATAATGTCGGCGTTACCAAAATGATCATTTCTTAAGAGATTAGCCTAAAGTCGACCTGTTCCATTTATCGGCTGTACACTTTATGTACGCTTTATTAGTCTATTTCATAGAATTTGTGCATGCTACACGTTATTTCTATTCAATTTACAGGTGAAAATGCACAAATTTGTCCCTTCACAGAAAACCCAACTTTTTGTAATCATCTTTGACTTGGGATTTTTTGAAACGTTTTCCATTGTCGCTGTCTTTGTTAAATGTACATCTCAATTTGGAAAAGAGTGATTTAAAATAATAATTTGATTACTGCAGTGACGTAGAAAAAAATCATGTAATGAAAACACGAATTATGGCTTGGTAATAAAATACTCGGGAAAAAGGTTTGTATCCTCAGTCGCTCATAGAACGACACTGGGATAAGAACAACATTCTTTATGAGACATGGAGAAAACTCTGATTTTCAAATCAGTCAAAAGATTCTTTACCATAAGGCAAAAGTGAAGTATTAAAAATACAGTGAAAACTTTTTAAAAAACTGTAAAACAATAAAAACTTCTAGATAAAATATGATACAACAAAAACACTACAAAATAAATCTACTGGTAATATGTAAGAAGCTTTTTACACGAAATAAATTTTTCACAAAACAGGCATGATGAGTAACAACGTAACAACGATAAAAATTGTTTCGTTAATTTTGTTTCAAAGATGGGGTGGGCCACTTGAAACAAAGTTTATCAATTAAACTGCAACTTGTTTATGATTCTATTTGATGAAAAATGATTCAAGTGGCCCCGAAGCTTTACTATTCTAAGCGTTTTTTATGCTAAGCAAGACTCTCACCCGACGCTTGAATATGGAGGATAAATAAATAAAGTCGAAGTAATTGTTCTCATTACTGTTAGCCCGGGGTCCACTTAAAGTGGACGCTTTTTGATGGACTGGATGGCGCGATTAAGTGGCCCGGTAGTATATGGTAGTATGTTTTTGCTTAGGCGGACTGTAAAACAGTCCGCCAGATTCTAGTTGTATTTGGAAGATAAAAATAGTATGAAGCAATGTTTTTATTTGAGAATAAAGGATTCCAAATGTGTTATTGATGTTTGTTTCTTATTTTTGATTATGTCTTTCAACTCCAAGTAGTTTTTTTGTAATTTATATTTTAAACATTCTTTTTCAAAATGGCGACCTCGCCAAACGCTCCTAGTCTACTTCACTGGACTCAGCGTCATCAAAAATTATCAAAAAGCAAAGTTCAGCCAGAAGTAGACTCTAGTCTACATTACTGTCAGTTACTTAGGTAGTGTCAAATTATCAGGGCGCGTCGATTTTTTAGGACGCGGCGATATTTTAGGGCGCGTCAAATTATCTGGGCGCGTCAAATTTTTAGGGCGCGTCAAATTATCAGGGCGCGTAACATTTTAGGGCGCGTGGGCGCGTAAGGCATGTGAGGCGCGTAAGGCGCGTCATTTAGCAGACTCCTAAATACAGTAAAGGAAAAAAGATGTATGACCTTCATTCCTCATCATCATCCGACTCCGACTCGTCATCGAAAGAAATAAGAAAAGGTAGAGAAAAGCGACTGACCAAATAAACGTACAAAAATCCAAGGATATTCGGTCCTTCTTCAATAACAACGGAGGTCCAGCCAAAATTAAATGTCCCACAGAAAAAAATAATACAATTATTATAGATTGAGTTTGATTTATTTATAATCTACTTGAAAGATATAGACTACTTGTTCGTATTTTCTTCCTAGAAAGATAAACGTAAAAACATTATAAAGTACAAAAATTTATTTTATTTCTTTCTTTGATTTCGCAAAAACTTATCCACTTAAGGTATTTCTGGAACATTGACGTCCTCCAGGAGTTGTTCGAACCGAATTATGTCATATTTTTCCCCATTTTCTTCTTCCAGAGGATCTGGGCCTGATTATTCGAAAAACCGATAAACGATGATATCCAGTTTTCTAGAGTCTGTCTCTCTTTTCACTTTCTTCCTTCCGTTTTTGTCCTTCAGCAGATCTTAAGTCTTCTTAGTATATTCAGCATATGCTTTTTTTGATGTCTCCGTCGTTATTTCTGCTGTGTGCTTAATTTCCTCCTCTATCATACTTGTCTTTTCATCCGTTTCTTGTAGTTTTCCTGGCAGAAACATTTTGGGATCATTTTTGATGGAATCACAGGTTTTGGTGTTGGTGTTGACCTTGTTGTTCAGTTTTTATATGTGACGTCAACTTTCATTTTGCATCATATGTTGAGTGTTTTTCCCCACTTTATTTCTTAGGTTTTTCGTTATTCGTACGCAGTTTGAACATAAGTAATGATCGTTGTAGGATGTCACGAATATTTGTAGTTGATACAGGGGTAGCTGTGTGCACTCATAATGAACTGATCTTTTACATTTTTTGCATGTTAAGCGATCCAGGTCATCGTCTTCAGTACATCTTGACGGCGTGCAAGCTTGAGGTGGTGAGGCTGCTTCGAAAGGCTGATCTTTATCCATTTTGATGTTATTTTCATGAATTTTGATGTTTTTATTGGTTTTCAGCCATTTTTTCGAAGAGCGTTGCAAAAGCGTCTGATCTAGTTGACGTCAAATAAAAACTGATCTTCAAGCGAATCTCCTTACAGTTTCAAGCCATGCGTTTTGAGACCAGCTCCTGAGTGCTGGGTAGCGCCAACCTAGAGGGGTAGTATTAGAAAAATAAAGGAGTGCCCGCAATGCTTTAGTGTGCTCGTCAACCATGGCATGAATGACTGAACATAAAAACTCACAGCCTCCATACGTTAATATTTGTCTTTGATGTAAGGATCTTGCCGGCTGGTTGCAGTTGTGTTATTTAAAGTGCGACACAAATGCGTCAACAACTGGAAAGCAGGTTTTCCAAGCAAAATATTGTGCGTCACCAGGCGTAAGCAACTTTTTTTTTTAAAGTAATGTTACATAATATTACTTTAAAAAAAGTGGTGACGCATGATGACGCACGATATTTGGCTCAAAAAGCCTGTTTATAAGTTGGTGACGCATGGAAACGTTCATAAACGTATGTGTTGTACATGTAAATATAATATATACCGTATAGTTTTTGAGTTCAATATTTGGTACAAAGGCCTTGCTTTTCGATAACCATCTTCAAGCGTTTTGGGATAGAGTTGATCAAATTATTGATCGTTGCCACCGGAAAATCAGCAAATGTTTTCTCGACTCGTGCCACAAACTCATCGAACGTTTCTTGCGTTAGGTTCTGTTCTTTTGCGTCTTGGCAAAGTTTTTTCTGAACGCGGTGTATTTAACCAAAGACTTATAACCAAAACAAGACGTCTAACCATTGTTTCACCTTAGTTAGATCTCATCAGATAGCGTGTTATTGTTTTTCTAATACAATAAACTATATCTACAGGGTTTCCGCATAATTAGTGAACGAGAACAATCAATTTTGCCGCGTCAGCAATAAAAACAATTGTTTTGCCGAGTCAGCAAAAATAATCAATATTACTAATTTCTCAGAATTTTCGTCGAAATTTTCAAAATGGCTGAAGCAGAAAAACTTTGATTAGAAAATTAGAAACTCTGACTTCGTTCTAATCTAAATGAATGTGAAAATGTTTTACTGGCAATCAAATCATCTTCGCAACAGAAAGATACAAATTGAAGTTTTATGATATGGGCTCCTCTCCTCAAGTGCTAAAGGAAACCCGACAGCCTGATATATCAACATCAAACTGCCTTCATATCTAACAGTTGATCGTCAACAACTATTGGAAACCAGAAAGATGTACTCAAAGATGATCAAATGATGAGCTTCAAAGACTTTAGGACACTTTTAAACTTTTGAGGACGACCTGGCCTACAGTACCAAAAGACAGATGAGTTAAAGAACTAATATGTTGTGAATGTTTATCATTTATTATGGCTGATCACTTTTCTACTTAACTTTGGTGTTTGCAAAACTTGCAGATATATGAAACTCTAAAAAGGCTGATTTCATAAATGGTGGAATGATTAACCCAATCTTATTGAATTCATACTCTTGACATTCAATTAAATTGATTGGAAACTTGAGAATATTTTTGGTATTTTGAATGGCATAGTATATACATATATACAAGATGTTGATTGACTATTTTAATATACCTATATGTGTTAATATCGATATTGGAATGAAGAAATAATAATCATGGTAGTAGACACTCAACTAGAGGGAATCGTGATATTTTACGATGGACTTGAATGACATACAAACATTTTTTAAACTCTATTTTACTAAAACTATATCTACGATATAAAACTGTACTTTTGGGTACCTAATAAGCTTCCCCTCCCCCGCTAATAAATAAATTCTACTATCTGGCTTATTGGGCCATTCCATTTTTTATTCGTTACCCCCCAATGGACGACATGGAATTTCCGTAGCAAATTGCTTTCAAGAAAGTCCGGAAATTCCGTATCAAATTTACAAAATACCTATCAAAACCGTGGAATTCCAATACTTTAATGCAAAATTAAGTAAAATTCATGGAATTCCGATACTTTCTCTTTAAAGTTTGCCTGGAATTCCGTGCAAAAATTTATTTCAAAAATTGATGTCATCCATTAGGGGGTAATGTTTTTTTTCTGGAATGGCCCATTCCAAACCCCCATTTATTTAGGTACCCAAGATAGAGTAGTTAGAGCCTTTTATGGACCTTATTTTATCAAAAGTTTTAAATTTTTCTTTTAAACAAAATTTGTGTTAATCATATTGTTTTGAAAAGATAGAATCAATGTTTGGGTCAAAGACTGATAATTGAATTGAAAAATTAAAGAATTTTTTTTCACTCAATTTTCAATATTTTGATCCAAACTTTTGAGGAGATTCTGACATAAAATTTTAACAAGTCTCCTGTTATTTTTAATGCCTGTTTGATCATTTGACTTTTTTATGACAGCTTTTGAAAAAAATTACAGTACCATAAAAATGTGAAAAATTTAATGAAAAATGATGGGATCGTTTTGACTCATCACTTCCTATTTAGAAAATAAGTACCTTTAAGGGAACTAATTTTGGGAATTTAGACGAAATTCGCCAAAGTTCGTTCCTGCCCTCGCCAAAATAAGTTCCCGCCAAAATTAAATTTTTTGTTTCCTTGCCTAAATAACCCTGAAATTCATCAAAATTGCTCAAAATCAGGCAAAATAGAAGAGATTTACGCTGTCATTCGCCAAAATTAAAAAAATTCACTATTCGCCAAAATAAGTTCCGACCAAAATTAAAAAAATTTAGGATATTTGCTGCCTGCCAAAATTAGTTCCCGCCAGAAAAGGTTCCCTCAAGGTATTTGAAAATCTTCAGAATTTGTCAACCATTTCCAATCAAGACCAAAATCACGAAAATACTTGTAATTTTTGTTAACAACTATCAGTCTCGAGATTTGTAAAAAAAATGTCTGGACACAAATGAACAAAGTAACTCATGCATGTAACATATCTTTAACCAGGACCCTAGTTAACTGGCATAACACAATCTAATCAAAAAATACAAAATCATTAATTTATTGTTTGGTAATACTGAGAAACAAACAAAAAACAATTTTCAAATACACAATACAATAATAGACAAAAATAGGCAATTCTTTTGAAAATAGATGACCTGATTTAATTTTTTCTGAGGATTAATTGACGATTGAAAATGATACTTAGATGACAAAGTATAGACAATAAGTCCCTTACGCTACATTAAAATAGTTACACAAACAAATAATTTTGGTATTAACAGTCAGAGCATTTCACAATATTAAGAACTACCTCCAGAATTACCTCTCAAAATTAATTTCATTATGATGACTGACTGATTAATTTATATAGTTTGCTTCTGTTTGCTTTCTATAATTTGTTAAAATTACCTAGCCAAAGAATTCATCTATATAAATTTGTTCAAGATTATCTACAAGCAATACTTTTTTCATTTGCCAGAAACCAGTCTTGCCAAATTAAAAATCTGGCACACTGTTTTAAAAGTAATATCCAAGCTTTCAATACTCTTTCCATTTTTAGCCAATTGAATGTACGTTATTTTTGTAAATCTCAGATTCTGTCCATGAGATGGCAGATGGCGCTTATTTAGTCAATGACCCAGGCATAATCAATTGTATATTTTAGTCCACTTTCTGACAGTGTGAACAATACATTATCCAAATTTCAAGATATTCCAAATATTGTTAGTGTTAGTAGCAATCTTTTCATCATCGCTGTTGATAATTCTAATCTACCAAGTCTACCAGCCAAGCCACACATATCAAGATATCCAAAGAATCCATCCAGTGACAAAATTGATTCGGTGTTATAATAAAATAGCCAGAAAATTAAAGTATGATTCAAAAACCATCATTGTAGATATTTCAATTCTAATCACAATGGTACATCTTGTCTGTTGAAGATATCCTTGATTTGAAGTCGCCCATCTGTTTTTGAAATGCCTTTTCAAGGAGCAGGATATATACAGAATTTATGGTTGATTATTTTGATGTTTTTTTATATTATATATATTTTACACCTAAATAAATTGAAAAAAGTTATATCGAAATCAAATGAGCGATATTAAACCGAATACTTTTCATCTGAACAAACATAAAGCCAGGTAAACTAACTGAAAACCTTAATTTCCAACAAAACACAGTCTGACAGTTCACAAAAAATAGCACAAAAACATTGAGCCAGGCCAGTCTGAAAAGAGCCAGGCCACAAAAAAGAATGGTATGGACTTAAAGTTTGGTCATATTACAATGCTAGAAAATTATTTTTAATCATCAAAAAATTCTCTAACATAGTATTTCAAAGCCATTCCTTGGGTCATTATAGCAAATACACAGAAACCAGTCCGCCATTTTGTTTTTGCGAAATTCCTTCCCTCTGGCCAAAGTTCAAGGTTCAAAGAGCAGAAATGCAAAGAATAATTATTCTAAAATCAAACCAATCCAATTTGTTGACATATTTCATAATAATTAGACCATAATTAGCAAAATTACATGGACAAGTAGTTCCAAATTTGGTGGCCTTCGAGTTTTGGCGACCATTTTTTAAAATCTTGTCGGCAACTAACGTGCGGATCAAAGGAAATTTATTTTTATTGTTCGAACAATGAGATAATTTTGCATAATTATGCGCTTAGACGTCTTGTTTTGGTTATAAGTCTTTGATTTAACGGCGAACACACATGTTTGAAAAAGACTTTTTATATAGATTTTTCAATCGCAAATAAAATATATATTTGAAGTCTCCATTAAATTTCGCGCTTTTTGATGTATATATGATCCAGGTAATTATTAAAACATGATTACTAATTTGTGGAAAAATGAAAGAATTCTCCAATTTTTAAGTAAATTCTTGAATTGCATGAGTATTCTTTCTAATTGGGCATTGAAAACTTGACATTATCTTGAACCAATGTTTTGTAATGTGTTTTCAATATTTCGCATAGAAAAGTCTTAATAGATGAAAGTTTATAATAAAGTTTTGGTGCTCAAAGTTCACTAAAATTCCCTTTTTCCACTGACGTAAGCCTTTATAGAGTGAATTCCATTGTTTGGAGCCGATAAAACCTTTGCGAATTGTTAAAATTCTTATTTTACTATACGCTACTTTTTGTTAAAGCAAAATTTTCCGAGAGACTATGATATTATCCATGCAATAACGATTTAAAGGTAATTTGGTAGCATTTTGTTGCTGATAAGATTTTACAGACCAATTTTCCTGATCTCTTTTTGACGTAACGAGCAAACAATGTTTTCAATAGATAATAGAACTATAGAGTAAAATGCTATAATATCCTATAGGATATAAAAGGCCTATTTAATTAAATTAAAAGAGTAGCAAATGTTCAATAGATATAATGAACCTTTGGAAGGTAGATAATAAACTTCCTTCGATAAATGGCTTTTAAAAAGATTGAAGGGCGCCCACTACTCTTCATTCAACTGTTCTTTTCTCGTCCCAAGTGTTTCCATTATATGAA